>NC_142888.1:55111171-55419531 GCF_051225735.1 Oryctolagus cuniculus
GGACTTTCTGATAGTTTGAGGTATGTCTCATGCCAAATCACGTTACTTAAGTTTTCAAAAAATTAGAAGCCTATTTGTATTTGTATCTTGTAGATATCTAGTTCTTCAAAATATTGTCCACTTTTAGGACAGTAATATAAAGATGTACAATTACTTGTGTTATCTGTGAGTGTGAAATAGTTGACAAAAGTCAAAACTTCAGAACACCCATAAATACAACTTAGTTTAAAATACAAAAGATGATCCTAGACTCAAATATTTATATATAAATTACCTATCACTGCTTCCTGGAAAACATTGTTACATAAAGTTATGCATAAAATTGTTTGCTTTCCAATTATTTACATAAGTTTCCTCAATTATTTTTCTGGCTCAAAAATTTATAACTTTATTGCTTAGAATGGGTTAATTTCTATCTTTTTAAAAAGGAAAACAGATTTACTAATAGGATATATTCACTGAAATAAATTGAGGTATATACTCTGGGAGCAAAATAATCTGGTAAATATATTCTACTTTAACAAAATTTAATCCCTAGAGGTTGATTTTTATCCATCTGTATTCAGCATGGTGCAAGTTGTCATTATTTTTCATTAATATCCATTTTGGAGTGATTTTAGAAAGAAGTTCATGATTCGCCTCATCCTACCCCAAATGTTTTACTGACAGCTTCTATTCTCTGCAAGTATGAGGTAGCCCAGATGTCTTAAACATGTTGCCATGGGAGCCACTGAAAGATACAGCATAGGTCATAGAGGTTTGCCTTTAATGGGTGCTATTCTGAAAGTTACTAAATGGGCTATTTACAGTTATTTCCTACTACTAGCCGGCCATGAACCCACAAATACCTGGCTTGGAATTTTGCAACAGTGAAAGGGCAAAGATGGTCAGGCTGGACCATAGGAAGGGAGTCTCTTTAATTGCATGGTTCTTTTTTTTCAACTTTTATTTAATAAATATAAATTTCCAAAGTAAAACTTTTGGATTATAGTGGCTTTTCCCCCCATAACCTCCCTCCCATCCACAACCATCCCATCTCCCCTCCCTTTCCCATCCCATTCTTCATCAAGATTCATTTTCAATTATCTTTATATACAGAAGATCAACTTAGTATATACTAAGTAAAGATTTTAACAGACTGCACCCACACAGACACATAAAGTATAGAGTACTGTTTGAGTAGTAGTTTTACTGTTAATTCGCATAGTACAACACATTAAGGACAGAGTTCCTACATGGAGAGTAGGTGCACAGTGACTCCCGTTGTTGACTTAACAATTGACAGTCTTATTTATGTCAGTAATCATCCGAGGCTCTTGTCATGAGTTGCCAAGGCTATGGAAGCCTTTTGAGTTCACCGACTCCGATCTTATTTAGACAAGGTCATAGTCAAAGTGGAAGTTCTCGCCTCCCTTCAGAGAAAGGTACTGACTTCTTTGATGGCCCGTTCTTTCTACTGGGATCTCACTCACAGAGATCCTTCATTTAGGTGATTGTTTTTTGCCAGAGTGTTTTGGCTTTCCATGCCTGTAATACCCTCATGGGCTTTTCAGCCAGATCCGCGTGCCTTAAGGGCTGGTTCTGAGGCCAGAGTGCTGTTTAGGAATCTGCCATTCTATGAGTCTGCTCATAGAATGTGTATCCCGCTTCCCATGTTGGATTGTTCTCTCCCTTTTAATTCTATCAGTTATTATTAGCAGACACTAGTCTTGTTTATGTGATCCCTTTGACTCTTAGTCCTATCAGTGTGATCAATTATGAACTTAAACTGATCACTTTGATTAGTAAGATGGCATTGGTAAATGCCACCTTGATGGGATTGAATTGGAATCCCCTGGCACGTTTCTAGCTCTACCATTAGGGGTAAGTCCGAGTGAACATGTGCCGAACTGTACATCTCCTCCCTCTCTTATTCCCACTCTTATATTTAACAGGGATCACTTTTCAGTTAAATTTAAACGCCTAAGAATAATTGTGTGTTAATTGAAGAGTTCAACCAATGGTATTAAGTAGAACAAAAAAATACTAAAAGGAATAAAGTAGTAAGTTGTTCCTCGACAGTCAGGACAAGGGCTGATCAAGTCATTGTTTCTCGTAGTGTCCATTTCCCTTCAACAGGTTTCTTTTTAGGTGCTCAGTTAGTTTTCACCGATCAGGGAGAACATATGATATTTGTCCCTTTGGGACTGGCTTATTTCACTTAGCATGATATTTTCCAGATTCCTCCATTTTGTTGCAAATGACCAGACTTCATTTTTCTTTTTTTTTTTTTTACTGCTGTATAGTACTGCATGGTTCTTTTTTGCAAACAGATAGTCTTTATTTCATATGCTGTATTAACCCTGTTACTATAGGGAAATAATCTGAGGCATGGCATTTTTTTAAAGAAAAAAAAAGATTTATTTAACTCCCAGTTCTGGCTGTTCAAATCCATGCCTCTGACATTGGCTCAATGGTGGAAGGTTTCATGGTGGGACCTTGTGATATTGAGAGATCACATAACAAAACAGAAACCAAGAGTGAAACTGTGGTACCACAAGAATTGCATTAGTCCATTCAAAGGGCCCTGGCCTCTATGCCTTAAAGACTTCCCACTAGGCCCTGCCACTTAAAGGTCTCAAAATCTCTTAATATCATCACACTGATTATCGAAATTCTAACACATAAACTCCCGTGGGACAAGCTACTTCCAAACACTAGCATATGTCTTTTTTCTACATTTGTTTCTATTAAACAGTATGAATCACTTAAATTGTCCATGCTTTCATAGGGAACATTTTGGTACTAGATTTATTCTAATGTTTTCAGGTTGAAATAGCAGTTAACTATATGAGTATCTAGTCCCCTCTCCATCGATTTGAATGTAAACTCTTTCATAGCAACACCTAATACATACATGCACTGGGGTGTCCAATACAATGACAAATAAATCAATTCCTTGGCATAAATTTAGTGAATGTGATAAGGACTGTGTTAATCGATGAAGTATATGCCGAAATAGATCACAGAGTATTGATGGTGATTTATGATATTGTATTATGTGGTTTGGCCAGAAACTATCATGAACTAATTGCTTTGCCCATGGATGATCCTGGATCTGTAGAACCAAAATGAAATAACTATTAATTTAGAACCCTACAGATATGGGTTTAAATCCTAGTTCTATCATTTGCTTATTGAAAAGCCATGGATGATTAGCTTAACTTCTACAAACTTGACCTTTTATCAGAGTACTTTAAAAACTTTATGAAGATGGGAAAATAAAATTTTGGTGCAAAAAGTAAAATCTTTGCATATTTTTATAGTACACATGTGATCTGACTTTTAAAAATTCAGTTATTTAATTTTTAATTATGTAGTTATTTGAAAGGCCAAGAAATAGAATGAGACATAGCAGGAAGATGGAATCAGGAGTGGAGCCAAGAGTTGAATCCAGGAACTCTGATATGGGATGGGGGCATCCCAAATGGTACCTTAACCACTATGCCAAACATCCATCCTGTATTTTTCATGACTTTTTAAAGATTATTAATATTACTAACTTTTGTACCAGCTACTTATAGTATACTAATTATCTTCCTCTCTATAACACAATTCTTCTTCTTTTTTTTTTTAAAGGCAGGGTGGACAGTGAGAGAGACAGAAAGAAAGGTCTTCCTTTTCCATTGGTTCACCCCACAATGGCTGCTGCGGAGCCAGGAGCCAGGTGCTTCTCCTGGTCTCCCATGTGGGTGCAGGGCCCAAGAACTTGGGCTATCCTCCACTGCACTCCCGGGCGATAGCAGAGAGCTGGATAGGAAGAGGAGAGACCGGGACAGAATCCGGCACCCCGACTGGGACTAGAACCCGGTGTGCCGGCGCTGCAGGTGAGCCGTGGTGCCAGCCCACAATTATTCTTGTTAGGAGATTTACTTATTTTTTGGTACTTGATTATTACAAAAGCAGTATAAGTACATTGTGGAAAATCAGATATATAAAGCAAAACAGAATAAAAATAAAACCACTACATTTCCACCAACTAAGGTTAATACTATAAGCAACTTATTGTGTATCTTTCAAGAATATTTATCTTCATATAAAACTGTATATATGTATGCATATATGATATTGCTACTAAAATGAGAATATTTTAAACAACATTTATTTATTTATTTGAAAGTCAGTGAGACAGGGAGAGGTTGAAGGAGATAGAGATATCTTCCATCTACTGGTTCACTCTCAAAATGACCACATAGTTAATCTGGGAGCTAGGAACTTCATCAGGTCTTCTGTATGGGTAGTAGAGGCCCACATACCTGGACTGTCTTCCACTGCCTTCTCAGCAAGGAGTTGGATTGGAAGCAGAGTAGCTGGGACTCAAACAGGCATTCTGATATGGGATGCTAGTATTTTAAGTGGAAGTTTAATGCACTGGGACACAATACCAACCCCTGAAAATACTTTTTATTTGTAGTATTGTGACCTACTTTATTCTTTTAATGACTCTATTATTCCCTGTCAACAAATATTCTTCTTATCTCACTCTTAGAGTCTTTACAGTACAGGTTGTAACTCAAAATGCACAATTTGATGCCCCACACAGGAAATGGTTCATAGCACCAGAAATTATTAGAATGACACAAGACTATACTTTCAGGGATCATTTTATAGTTCACTACTAGAATGACACATTATATATTTAAACAAATATAATATATACTTAAACCTCAAAAGTTGATAATTTTAGTGTGTAGTGGTATTGTCTGTCTAGGTATCTGCTGAATTCAGGGATTTTCATATTTTGGATGATTACACGGCTGCTTGCACATATCATGAAAGTGAGAGATCCTCCAGCTTCATGTTAGATGTTACATAACAATTTCCTACTAAACAACCATGTTATTTGATTGTTTTCAACTAATAAATTTGAAATAAAACCAACAAAGGTGATATTTACTGTAGAGTTTATGGTGCAGCAGAGGAGAAATGTAGCTGGTTCACTAAAATAAAAATGTAAAAATGTGTGTATAATATTAAGGGCATATAGTAAATTCAATGAGAATATGAAGAGACCAGTGATTAATTCTGCATGGAGAGGTTATGGAGCACTTTGAAACAAGGCATTGATTGTGCTCGAACTATATTCCTAAAATGTACTAGTAGTCTATTTCAGTTCTGACCAGATTACTCATATGTATACCTAGTAATCAAAATGTAATATATCATAATTAATGAAATATGTTATTTTTCATTTTATCATTCCCAAGATTTATCATCAGTAGCCAAATTTATATTAATCCTATCAAGGGGAACTGTGGCCATCTTTTTTTTAATTCTATGCATTCTCTTTATTTTTCATGAATACTATTTTTATTTATATAAGATGTACAGATTTCATGTGTTTCGTATATACAGATTTAAGAATATAGTGATACTTCCCACACTATCCTCATTCCAGCCCAGGCTCCTACTCTCCCTCCTACTTCCTTTCATATTATTTTAAGTTTTGCAATGACATATTTTCAGTTAATTTTATACTCATAAGCTTAACCCTCCACTAAGTAAATAATTCAACAAATGGTAAGAAGGAAAAATACTCTGTTCTTCAATTGTAGAGACGAGGGCTGTAAACAATAATCAAATCTCAAAATGTCAGTTTTGTTCATATGCATTACATTTTTTGTAATGAAAATGTATGGTGTTTGTCTTTTGGGGACTGGCTTATTTCATTAAATAAAATCGTTTCCAGTTGCATCTATTTGGTGCAAAAGACTGGATTTAATTATTTTTATGGCTGAGTAGTATACCATAGTATATATAAACCACATTTTCTTTATCTAGTCATTGGTTGATGGACATATGGGTTAATTCCATATCCTAGATATTTTTTTAACTTTTATTTAATGAATATAAATTTCCAAAGTACGGCTTATGGATTACAATGGCTTCCCCCCCATAACATCTCTCCCACCCGCATCCCTCCCCTTTCCCACTCCCTCTCCCCTTCCATTCACATCAAGATTCATTTTCGATTCTCTTTATATACAGAAGATCAGTTTAGCATACATTAAGTAAAGATTTCAACAGTTAGCTCCCACACAAACATAAAGTGAAAAATAATAGATGATTTTTTAAATGATGATGAAATCAGATCAGACCTATTGTCATGTTTAATCCCAGTGAGAGTCAAGTTGGGAATTGATAATTTCTTCTTCTTTTTTTTTTTACAGAAGATCAGTATAGTATACATTAAGTAAAGCTTTCAACAGTTTGCACCCCCATAGCAACACAAAGCGAAATATACTGTTTGAGTATTCATTATAGCATTAAGTCTCAATGTACAGCACATTAAGGACAGAGATCCTACATGAGGAGTAAGTGCACAGTGACTCCTGTTGTTGACTTTACAAATTGACACTCCTGTTTATGGCATCAGTAATCTCCCTATGCACCAGTCATGAGTTTCCAAGGCTATGGAAGCCTTTTGAGTTCACCGACTCTTATCTTGTTTAGACAAGGTCATATTCAAAGTGGAGGTTCTCTCCTCCCTTCAGAGAAAGGTACCTCCTTCTTTGAAGACCTGTTCTTTCCACTGGGATCTCACTCACAGAGATCTTTCATTTAGTTTTTTTTTTTTTTTGACAGAGTGTCTTGGCTTTCTATGCCTGAAATAGTCTCGTGGGCTTTTCAGCCGGATCCGTATGCCTAAGGGTTGATTCTGAGGCCAGAGTGCTATTTAGGACATCCGCCATTCTATGAGTCTGCTGAGTATCTCGCTTCCCATGTTGGATCATTCTCCCCTTTATTTATTCTATTGGTTAGTATTAGCAGGTACTAGACTTGTTTATGTGCTCCCTTTGACTCTTAGTCCTTTCATTATGATCAATTGTGAACAGAAATTGATCACTTGGACTGGTGAGATGGCATTGGTACATGCCACCTTGATGGGATTAAATTGGAGTCCCCTGGTATGTTTCTAACTCTACCATTTGGGGCAAGTCAGCTTGAGCATGTCCCAAATTGTACATCTCTTCCCTCTCTTGTTCCTACTCTTATGTTTAACAGGGATCACATTTCAGTTAAATTTCAACACTTAAGAATAACTGTGTATTAATTACAGAATTAAACCAGTCATATTAAGTAGAACAGACAAAAAAACTACTAAGAGGGATAATGTATTAAGTTGTTCATTAACAGTCAGGGCTATGCTGATCAAGTCACCATTTCCCATAGTGTCCATTTCACTTCAACAGGTTTCCTTTTTGGTGTTCAGTCAGTTGTCACCGATCAGGGCGAACATATGATATTTGTCCCTTTGGGACTGGCTTATTTCACTCAGCATGATGTGTTCCAGATTCCTCCATTTTGTTGCAAATGACTGGATTTCGTTGTTTCTTACTGCGGTATAGTATTCTAAAGAGTACATATCCCATAATTTCTTTATCCAGTCTACCGTTGATGGGCATTTAGGTTGGTTCCAGGTTTTAGCTATTGTGAATTGAACTGCAATAAACATTAGGGTGCAGACCGCTTTTTTGTTTGCCAATTTAAATTCCTTTGGGTAAATTCCAAGGAGTGGGATGGCTGGGTCGAACGGTAGGGTTATCTTCAGGTTTCTGAGGAATCTCCAGACTGACTTCCATAGTTGCTTGACCAGTTTGCATTCCCACCAACAGTGGGTTAGTGTCCCTTTTTCCCCACATCCTCGCCAGCATCTGTTGTTGTTAGATTTCTGCATGTGAGCCATTCTAACCGGAGTGAGGTGAAACCTCATTGTGGTTTTGATTTGCATTTCCCTGATTGCTAATGACCTTGAACATTTTTTCATGTGCCTGTTGGCCATTTGGATTTCCTCTTTTGAAAAATGTCTATTGAGGTCCTTGGCCCATCTCTTAAGTGGGTTGTTTGTTTTGTTTTTGTGGAGTTTCTTGATCTCTTTGTAGATTCTGGTTATTAACCCTTTATCTGTTGCATAGTTTGCAAATATTTGTTCCCATTCTGTCGGTTGTCTCTTCACTCTCCTGACTCTTTTGCAGTACAGAAACTTCTCAATTTGATGCAATCCCAATAGTTGATTTTGGCTTTGACTGCCTGTGCCTCCTGGGGCTTTTCCAGAAATTCTTTGCCTGTGCCAATATCTTGAAGGGTTTCTCCAATGTTCTCTAGTAACTTGATGGTGTCAGGTCGTAGATTTAGGTCTTTAATCCATGTTGAGTGATTTTTTGTGTAAGGTGTAAGGTAGGGGTCTTGCTTCATGATACGGCACGTGGAAATCCAGTTTTCCCAGCACCATTTATTGAATAGACTGTCCTTGCTCCAGGAATTAGTTTTAGATCCTTGATCAAATATAAGTTGGCTGTAGATGTTTGGGTTGACTTCTGGTGTTTCTATTCTGTTCCATTGGTCTATCCATCTGTTTCTGTACCAGTACCATGCTGTTTTGATTACAACTGCCCTGTAGTATGTCCTGAAATCTGGTATTGTGATGCCTCCGGCTTTGTTTTTGTTGTACAAGATTGCTTTAGCTATTCGAGGTCTCCTGTGTCTCCATATGAATTTCAGCACCATTTTTTCCAGATCTGAGAAGAAGGTCTTCGGTATCTTGATTGGTATTGCATTGAATCTATAAATTGCTTTTGGGAGAATGGACATTTTGATGATATTGATTCTTCCAATCCATGAGCATGGAAGATTTTTCCATTTCTTGGTATCCTCTTCTATTTCTTTCTTTAAGGTTTTGTAATTTTCATCGTAGATATCTTTAACGTCCTTGGTTAAGTTTATTCCAAGGTATTTGATTGTTTTTGTAGCTATTGTGAATGGGATTGATCTTAGAAGTTCTTCCTCAGCCATGGCATTGTCTGTGTATACAAAGGCTGTTGATTTTTGTGCATTGATTTTATGATATTGTGAATTGAGCTGTAGTAAACATGGGGGCACATATAACTCTTTAATATGCTTATTTCATTTTGTTTGGGTAAATTCTCAGGAGTGGGATTGCTGGGTCATATGGTAGATTATTTTCAGCTTCCTGAAGTATCTCCTCAATGACTGCACCAGTTTATGTTCCCACTGGCAGTGGATTAGGGTACTTTGTTTCCACACATCCTCACCAACATTTATGGTTTGTTGACTTGTGTGTATTCTAACTGGGGTGAAGTGAAACCTCATTGTGGTTTTTATTTGCATTACCCTGATGGATACTGATCTTGATCATTTTTCCACATGTCTGTTGGTCTTTTGAATTTCCGCTTTTGAAAAATGCCTGTTCAAGTCCTTGGCCCTTTTCTTAACTGGACTGTTTGTTTTGTTTTTATTGAGTTTCTTGACCTCTTGATAGCTTCTGGATATTAATCCTTTATCAGTTTCATAGTTTGCAGATATTTTCTCCCATACAGTCAGTTTCATCTTCACTTTACTGAGTGTTTCTTTTTGCAGTGCTGAAGTGTCTCAGCTTGGTATAATCTCATTTCATTGTTTGTGCATCTGGGATTTTTTTCCAAGAAATCTTGGCCTATACCAATGTCTTGCAGTGTTTCCCCAATGTTCTCTAATAATTTGATCATATCAGGTCGCAGATTTAGGTTTTTGATTCATTTTGAAGGGAGTTTTGTGTAAGGTGTAAGGAAGTGATCTTGTTTCATACTTCTGCATGCTGATATCCAGTTTCCCAAGCACCATTTGTTGAAGAGACTGTCTTTGTTTCAGGGATTTATTTTAGCTCCTTTGTCAAAGACTAGTTGGTTGTGGATGTGTGGATTGATTTCTGGAGTTTCTATTCTGTTCCATGTGTCTACACATCTATTTTTCACAGTACCAGGCTGTTTTGATTATAACTGTCTTGTAGTATGTCTTGAAATCTGGCATAGTGATGCCTCTGGCTTTGTGGGGTTTATGTTTTGTGTAAGATTGCTTTGGCAACTCGCAGTCTCTTGTGTTTCTATATGAATTTTAGCATAAAATTTTTCTAAATCTGAGAAGAATGTCATTGGTATTTTGTTTGGGATGGCATTGAGTCTGTAAGTTGCTCTCGGTAGTATGGACAGTTGGATGATATTAATTCTCCCAATTCTCGAACATGAAAGATTTTTCCATTTTTATGTCTTCTTCTATTTCTTTCTTTAATGTTCTGTAATTTTCATCATAGAAATCTTTGGCCTCCTTGGGTACATTTATTCCAAGGTGTTTTTTGTAGCTATTGTGAATGGGATTGATACTGGAAGTTCTTTCTCAGCTATGGTGTTGCCTGTGTATATAAAAGCTATTGATTTTTCTGTGTTGATTTTATATCCTGCCGATTTACCAAGAAGAATTGGAAATAAATATCTGGTAGAATTCTGCAGTGAAACAATCTGATCCTTGGCTTTTCTCAGTTGTGAGGATTTTTATTACTGATTCAATCTCCTTCCATATTCAGACAAGGCCGTAAGCAAAGTTGAAGTTCTCTCCTCCCTTCAGAGTAAAGTATATCCTTCTTTGATGACCACTTCTTTCCACTGGGGTCTCACCCACAGAGGTCCTTCATGTAGGGCACTTTTTGCCACATGGTTTTGGTTTTCCATGCCTGAAATGCTCTCATAGTCTTTTCAGCCAGACCAGAATGCCTTAAGGGCTGATTGTGAGATCACAGTGCTATTTAAAGAGATTGTCATTCTATGAATCTGTTGTAAGGACTGCTTCCCATGTTGGAGCATTCACTCCTTTTTAATTCTATTACTACTACTAAACACTTAATCCTATTTATATGATCACTTTAACACTTAATCCTATCTATATCATCACTTTATCTCTTAATCTAACCATATGCTCACTTTAACACTTAAATGCTATTTTTACTACCCAGCTTAAGGGGATTTGGGGTCCCATGGTAAGTTTTTAAACTGTACCCTTAGAAGTAAGTTTGTAGGAATGTATGAAGAACAATTTGCAGTTACAAGCTTCATACATTTCAGAATCACAACTTTAGGAACAATATGATTCCTCCAACCATGCCCACGCTCCCACCCATACTTCTACCCCCTTCCTCCTTCCTCTCTATTCCCACTCTTATTTGTTACTAAGATCTATTTTCAATTAACTTTATATACATATGATTATCTCTATGTTGAGTAAAGAGTTCAACAAATAGTATGGAAAACCAAAAAAAAAAAAAGAAAAGAAAAAAGAAAAAACTGTTCCTCAACAGTCAAGGGCTGTTTAAGGTCATTGCTTCTCAAAGTGTCTATTTACTTCTACAGATTGTATAGTCTCCAGGTCAGGAGACTATAAGGTATTTGTCCCTTTGGGATGGCTTATTTCACTAAGTATGATGTTTTCCATTTCATCCATTTTTTTTTACGAATGATCAGATTTTGTTTTTTTTTTTCTTTTTTTTTTAAACCACTGGATAGTATTCCGTGGCATACATATCCCATGATTTCTTTATCCAGTCTTCAGTTGACGAGCATTTGAGTTTATCCCATGTCTTATCTATTGTGAATTGAGCTGCAGTAAACATAGGGGTACAGAAAACTCTTTCATATGCTTATTTCATTTCCCTTGGGTAAATTCCCAGGAGTGGAATGGCTGGGTCATATGGTAGGTTTATATTCAGTTTTCTGTCTCAGATTTCTGAGATATCTCCTTACTGTCTTCCATAGTAGCTTTACCATTCCCACCAACAGGGGATTATGTTACCTTTTTCCCCATATCAATGGCAGCATTTGTTTTATTTTTTTTAAACTTTTATTTAATAAATATAAATTTCCAAAGTACAGCTTATGGATTACAATGGCTTTTTCCCCCCATAACTTCCCTCCCACCCACAACCCTCCCCTCTCCTGCTCCCTCTCCCATTCCATTCACATCAAGATTCATTTTCAATTCTCTTTATATACAGAAGATCAGTTTAGCATATATTAAGTAAAGATTTCAACAGTTTGCACCCACACAGAAACACAAAGTGTAAAATACTGTTTGAGTACTAGTTATAGCATTAATTCACATCGGACAACACATTAAGGACAGAGATCCTACATGAGGAGTAAATACACAGTGACTCCTGTTGTTGACTTAACAAATTGACACTCTTGTTTATGGTGTCAGTTTTTTGTTGATTTTTGTATGAAAGCCATTCTAACTGGGGTGAGTTGAAACCTCATTGTGGTTTTGATTTGCATTTCCCTGATTGCTAGTGAGCCTGAGGATTTTTTCATTTGTCTGTTGGCCATTTGGATTCCCTCTTTTGAAAAATGGCTGTTTAAGTCCTTTGCCCATTTCTTAACTGGGTTGTTTTGTTGTTGTTTAATTTCTTGATCTCTTTATATATTCTGGTTATTATTCCTTTAGTGGTTGTATAGTTTGAAATATTTTATCCCATTCTGTCTGTTGCCTCTTCACTTTACTCAGTGTTTCTTTTGCAGTGCAGAAGCTTCTCAATTTGATGTAATCCCTATTGTTGATTTTGGCTTTGACTGCCTGTGCCTATGGGGACTTTTCCAAGAACTCTTTACCTATGTCCATGTCTTGCAGAGTTTTGATGTTCTCTAATAATTTGATGGTATCGGATCATGAATTAGGGCTTTAATCCATTTTGAGTGGATTTTTGTGTTAAGTGTAAGGTAGGGGTCTTGCTTCATACTTCTACATGTGGAGATCTGGTTTTATCAGCACCATTTGTTGAAGAGACTATCCTTGCTTCAGGAATTAATTTCAGCTCTTTTGTGGAAGATAAGTTGGATGTCAATGATTGGATTGATTACTGGCATCTTTGTTGTGTTCCATTGCTCTATCCTTCTGTTTTTGTATCAGTACCAGGCTGTTTTGGTTGTAACTGCCTTGAAGTCTGATATGGTGATGCTTCTGGCTTTGTTTTTGTTTTGTAATATTGCTTTAGCTATTTGGGGTCTCCAGTGTTTCCATATGAATTTCAGCACAATTTTCTATATATGAGAAGAATGTTCTTAGTATTTTTATTGGAATCACATTGAATCTGTAAATTGCTTTTGATAGTATGGACATTTTAATATTGATTCTTCCAATCCTTGAACATGGAAGATTTTTCCATTTTTTTTATCTTCTTCTACTCCTTTAATGCTTTATGATTCTCATCATAGAGATATTTTATGTCCATGGATATATTCCAAAATATTCTATTTTTTGGTAGCTATTGTGAATGGGGTTCATCTTAGGAGTTTTTTCTCAGCTGCAACATTGTCTATGTATACAAAGGCTGTTGATTTTCTATCTTGCTACTTTACCAAACTATTCTATGAGTTCTTATAGTCTCTGTGGAGTCTTTTAGATCCCCTATATATAGGATCATGTCATCTGCGAATTTGGATAGTTTGACTCCTTCCTTCCCAATTTGTATCCCTTTGATTTCTTTTTCTCACCTAATTTCTCTGGCTAAAACTTCCAGGACTATATTGAATAGCACTGGTGAGAGTGGGCATCCTTGTCTGTTTCCAGAGCTCAATGGGAATGCTTCCAACTTTTCTCCATTCTATAGGATACTGGCTGTGGGTTTGTCATAAATTTCCTTGATTGTGTTGAGAAATGTTCCTTCTATACCCAATTTTCTTAGAGTTTTCATCATGAAAGGGTGTTGTATTTAATCAAATGCTTTCTCTGAGTCTATTGAGATAATCATATGCTTTTTTTTCTTCAATTTGTTGATGTGATGTATTACATTGAATTATTTGTGAATGTTGAACCATGCCTGCATACCAGGGATAAATCCCAATTGATATGGATAAATGATCTTTCTGATGTGTTGCTGGATTCGATTGGCTAGTATCTTGCTGAGGATTTTTACATCTGTTTCCGTTAGGGAAATTGGTCTGTAGTTCTCTTTCTCTATTATATCTTTCTCAGGTTTAGGAATTAAGGTGATGCTGGCTTCATAGGAAGAATTTGGTAGGGTTTCATCCCTTCTAGTTGTTTTGAATAGTTTGAGAAGAATTGGAATTAGTTTTAAAATGCCTGGTAGAATTCAACAGTAAAGCCATCTGGTCCTGGGCTTTTTGTTTGTTCGTTTGTTCGTTTGTTTTGGGAGGGCCTTTATTACTGATTCAATTTCTGTCTTGGTTACAAGTCTATTTAGGTTTTTTATGTCTTCATGGCTCAATTTAGGTAGGTTGTATGTGTCAGCTCTCCTTCTGCTAGCCACATGTCTCTGCTGTAATGGAGGTGGAGGGAGAGGGAGAGATGCGCCACCTTTTTTCCTGTTTCTTTTTTCCCCACAACTTTGGGGGATCTGCGTGGGACTACAAAAGCAGTTCACTAAGCTCTCATTCCCACTGTATCAGCAGCTCTATGGGCCCGTTGGATCCCCTCTCACCTGGCTTGCCGGGGTGGACGTCCTCCTCCCTGGTTCCAAATCGGGGAATCTTCTGTTGTGTTTTTGCTCTCTCAGTACAGATATGGACCACACCTACTACTTTGGGAGGGTCTCCCACTGTGGCCCTCTTACAATTTTATCCTGATAGTTTATTCTCTCTCCTTTTTTAAATATTAATTTCAGCCCATGTAAATCAGACTATCCTGTCATTATCTTAGAACTACCCAATTTTGTCTATTTTAGTTTTTCCTTTTTTCTTTGTATTTCCTTACTTTTTAAATTAATTTTTATTTGATTTCATGTTAAATTTTGTTTAAGGTATTCACATTTCATGTATTTAGCATATATAGATTTAAGAACATAGTGATACTTCCCACCCTAACCTCACTCCTGCCTATGTTCTCACCCTTCTTGCTCTTCCCTCTCATATTCCCACTCTTAATCTTTACAAAGATATATTTTCAGTTTACTTTAAACTCATAAGATTAACCCTACACTAAGTAAACAGTTCAAAAGTAGTATGAAGAAAAAAAAAAAACACTGTTTCTTTTTAGTCTGGCTAGAGATTTATCTATTTTCTTTATCCTCTCAAAAAACTAACTTTATGCTTTTTTTGATCGTCTCTATTATTTTTAGTTCCATTTTCATTTATTTGTTTCTGATATATATTATTTCTCACCTCCTGATGAATTTTTTTACAGGCAGAGTGGACAGTGAGAGAGAGAGAGAGAGAGAGGAAGGTCTTCCTTTACCGTTGGTTCACCCTCCAATGGCCGCTGCGGTCAGCGCGCTGGGGCCGGCGCACCATGCTGATCCAAAGGCAGGAGCCAGGTGCTTCTCCTGGTCTCCCATGTGGGTGCAGGGCCCAAGCACTTGGGCCATCCTCCACTGCCTTCCCAGGCCACAGCAGAGAGCTGGACTGGAAGAGGGGCAACCGGGACAGAATCCGGCACCCCAACTGGGACTAGAACCCGGTGTGCCGGCGCCTATTGAGCCGCAGCGCCGGCCTCCTGATGAATTTAAGTTTGATTTTTTCGTGCTTTTCTAAGCCTTACAGATGCATCATTAGATCTTAATTTGAGGCGTTTCTCTTTTTTAACATAAGCATTTAATGCTATGAAGTTTCCTCTGAATACATTTGTGGAGATAGTTGTTGATTTTTCTCTCTGATGGCTTTTATCTTTTTTTAAACGATTCTATTTATTTATTTTAGAGGTAGAGATACAGACAGTGAGAGGGAGAGACAGAGACAGAGAGAAAGGTCTTCCATCCGTTGGTTCACTCTCCAGATGGCAACAATAGCCGGAGCTGTGCCGATCCGAAGCCAGGAGCCAGGTGCTTCTTCCCAGTCTCCCATGTGGGTTCAGGGGCCCAAGGACTTGGGCCATCTTCTACTGTTTTCCCAGGCCACAGCAGAGAGCTGGATTGGAAGAGTAGCAGCCAGGACTAGAACCGGCGCCCATATGGGATGCTGGCAGCGCAGGCGGATTAACCTACTGCGCCACGGTGCTGGCTTTTATCTTTGAACTAGGCTTCTGTGGCTTAGTGGAATGTCTGCTCTTTTTGCTGGTATGGTTAGGGAGTTCTGGTCAGTGTTCCAGGGTGGGGCAAGTATCCAGGGTGGATATCCAAGTTGGGCATGGTAGATCTCCTTTTGTTAACAGAGCTAATAGAAGGGGGTTATGGTCACCTCTGTTGGCATAATCACACCCTCACCTCTTCTCTTCCAAGGTGATCCATGCCTGGTTGTTAACTCAGTTTGTGCAACGCTCATCCCTGCCTCCACAAGAACTGCACAAAGTATCTGTGCATTCATCAGTGTGAGCACAGATATCACTTCAATGACTCATCCCAGGCAATCAGGAAGCTCTGAGTGTGTGGATCTGCACACAGTGATTGCCTAGGGATCCAGCTATACCCTGTGTCCTCTCAAGTAGTCACAGAATTCCCACAGTCTCATCATTCAGGGCTCCTATAGTCACAGGGTGCCCTGCTATCCTGTCCTGTCCACAGAGAGGCTGAGATGTTCCCAGAGCCAGCTGCCTGTGTCTGCTCTGCCTAGGTGGTTTGAGCTCTGGAGCCCCAGAGCCTGTGATATATTGAGAGACTGGGGGCATACAGTCATATGTGGGTGCCCAGCCCCCATCAACTCTCCCAGACAAAGTCAGTGTAGAGTGCATATTTTTCCCTCTGGTAAAATCCCTGGATCACATGTGTGCACAATACTCATCAGCTACTACTCATTTCACAGCCCTACTCATTTCACAATTGGGCTGGGCATGTATAGTAGTCTTTGCAGTTGGTATTAATGTCAGAGTGGCTCCTTTGCCCAACGTGTGTCTGGCTTTATGCCCCCGAGCTGCTACATTTGCCCCTGCTGACAAAATGGCGACTTTCCCTACCAGTTTTACTTGAGCTGCTGTGGTTGTCTCTGCTGACAAGATGGTGACTGTCCTCGCCAGTTGCTGGAAGTGTGCACAAGATCTACAGCTGCTGCTACCTACTTATGTCCAAAATGGTGTCTGCCCTCTCATAGCCTGTTGCCAAGCACCATTGTTGAGAGGGGAAAGGGAAGGGGAGAGAGACATGCCCTTTTTCTTTTTCTCTGGGTGATCTGACACCCTGTTCCACTGGGCACACTCAAAGACAGTGTAGTCTGCTAGGCTCTCCCTCCAGCTATATCTCTAGTGGCATGGGCCACTGCAGTCTGATTTCACCTTGCTTTCCAAAGCTGGCACTTTGGCTCAGGGCTGCTGGGGTCATTTGTTATGTCCGTGCTCATTGCTGCACATCTGTACCTTCCACACAGTTCCACGGCATCTCTCTTCCTTCCAGAGAATCTCCACTGCAGTTTTCTCTCCAAGTCTCCCCAGAGAATGCATCTCCCCTTAAAAATATTTCTCCTAGCCTAGAGCAGAATGCCCTGTCCCCATTTCACCATTTTGGAATCTCCGATGGTATGTTTCAACTCTGATGTATCCTCATTTTTGTCTGGATGACCTATTAATGAGAGTGGGGTGTAAAAGTCACCCACTGTTATTGTAGTCTGTGTCTTCCTTTAGGTAATAATATTTCCTGTATATATCCGGATGGTCTTGTGGTAGGTGCATATATGTTTATGATATGTCTTGCTGAACTGAATGTTTTATCAAAATATAATGCCATCTTTTATCTGTTTTCAGTTTTTGATTTAAAGTCCATTTTATCTGATATAAAGAAAGCTATGCCTGCTTGCTTTTGTTTTTCCTTTGCCTGGTATATATTTTTCCATCCCTTCCCTTTCTGTCTGTATGTGTCTTTCTGAAGTGAATTTTTTTGTAGGCAGCTTATAGTGGGGTCCTGGTCTTTTATCCTTTCAGCCAATATAAGTCTTTTTGTTGATTAATTGCAAGCCTGAGTAATGCTGGGGCAAGTGGCACCAATTACTGTGGCTCAAGGACTTTGTGATATGGAAGGACCCTTCCTCAGGTCCTGCTAGGAGAGTCCAAATGATGCTGTGGCTTACAATACCAACATTCCTAGTCCTAGGACAACGATGTGTGTCAGAATCATGTTCCAGTCCTAAAGAGTGACTCCAAGGTATACAGGAGATATTACTCTGGAGGGTACGAGTCCACAGAGGTGGAATGCAAGTAGGTTTTCCCTATGTCCACCAGGTATATTCAAGTGGCACCAATAAATTTAGAACAAATTGTTACATTTCTGGTGTTGCAGGGTATAGTGGGGTCATTACCCAGGTCTCCCAGCATGGGAGCAGATTTTTTAGCTTCTAGTGTTAGCATCCAGAAGCTAAGGGGAATCCTCATTGCTCAGGTGGAGTGTGTGAGTGGAGCTTTGGATCTAATGCCCAAAAACCCCCACTGTTGTAGGATGTAGGAAAACTGTACTTTGCCCCTTATGTCGCCCTGTCTCTGATGGTGATGCTGGTAGAACAGAGGCATGCTGAACAACTTTCTGCCGCCAAGTATGGTACTCTACAGGAGTGGACAGGAGAAGGAAGCAAGATGGTTTCCTTGCTCCAGGCCCAGCAGTTGTTCAGATCCCAGTCAGCTCTCTAAGCTGAAGTAAAAGTTATTGAGTGACTGTGGATTTCCCTCTCAGTTAAAATTGTGAGTAGTAGAGTACATTGCAATTACTTCCCACCTTGACATAGTAAGACGGTGGCTAACAACCAGCAGCTTGCTGTGCCACATGGCTGGCTGCAGCAGTGTCTCAGTTTCTCTGTTTTCTATCCTCTTGTCCCATGGAGCCTTCATTTTTTTTGACTTCCTCCCTGAAAATTTCCATCAGTCAGACCCCTGGAAACCTAGTCCTTCCTTTGTTCTTTTCATATCCCAGAGCAGATTATATTAATGTGTCTATACCCTATTCTGTCATCTTGGATATCTCTGATGGCTGTCTTTTCATTGTGAAGTCATGTCCCTCAAAATTAAGTAATTCACATAGAATCAGATACACAGTTGCTCAGATCCACCTTTGGATGCTTTAATCATTTAATCCTCTTCATTGATCACATTTTTAACCTTCTTTTGACTTGGTAGGGGAGTCCGATATGTTCTGTGATTTTACAAATTTTATAAAGTGTAGCTATGGATACTAGTGTATTACCTTTAAAATTCCTTGCTAGGGATATTGGTGTATTACCTTTACAAATTCTTTGCTAAGTGGCGTATTTTTTGGTTCTTGAAAGTTTAGTTTCATTAATGGTGACTTTTAGATACAAAGGATAAATTCCCACTTGTAGGTTAGCCCCCCACCCACAGTATCTACTAGGTGCAACTTCAGCTCTCATTCTTACTCATGAAGAGGCAGGAACTGATGTACTTAACTATCTTCCTTGCCTCTTAAAGTCTGCATTAACAGCAAACTGCATTCAGGAGCCAGAGCTGACGTTCAAACACAGGCAGTCACATGGGGAAAAAAAATCTTGCCAACCACTGTCTAAGCCACTAGGCCAAGTACTGGCTACTTACATTTGTTGAAATGTAATCATAATGCATTGTTTTTCACTCAGTTCCTTTATGTATGCTTTTATTATATTTTTTATCTTACCCATGAACTCAGGTCTACTAGTAGTAAACACAACATAATTTTTGTTAGAATTTTAAAAATGAATTTTGGTGCTCTATTTTTCATTATATTTCTTTGTATGTACTTGTCACTGTTTTGCTATTCTTCCCATACAGAGTTTCAGAGACAGATTGATAAAGAGACAAAGAGGGAGACAGGCAGAGAAAGAACAAAGGGGATAAACAGAGTGAGAGACACATGCAGAGAGACAGATGGAGAGACACAGAAATAAAAGCAGACAGAGACAGAGAGTCATACAGAAAGGATAGAGACAGAAAGAATGAACAGAGAGATAGGGTAGGAGAGATACATTGACAGAGAGACAGAGAAAGAGAAATGGAAAGACTGAGGGATGGAGGGAGGGAGGGAGAGAAAGAGAGACTTAGAAATAGATGAAGAGAAAGACAGATGGACAGAGGGAGTGACAGAAAGATAGGGATACAAAGACACAGAAAGCAAAAGACAGAAATAGGCACATGGACAGAGATACAGAGAAACAGAAGGACAGAGAGACAGAGACAGAAAGATAGCCAGAGTGAGAGATAGACATAAAAAGAGATCAAGTGACAGATACTAGAGAGAGGCAAATAGAAAGATCAAGAGATAGACGTGACAGAGTGAGAATATATCAGAGACATAGATACAGACAGATACACTGACAGTGAGAGAGAGAGACAGAGAATCAGACAGACATGGAGATAGAATGAAATAGATAAATATAATGACAGGCAGGTAGACATAGATATTGACTGAGTAGACAAAGGGAGAGACAGCTCAGTGTGACAGATGTAAAGATAGATGGTAATAGATGGAGAGACAGACAAACAGAGAGAGGCCAGGAGACAGAGAGATTGACAGAGACAGATGGACCACGATAAGTGGGAAGACAGAGATAGACCTACAAAGTAAGACAGAAAGAGGGAGAAGCAGAGATAAAGATACAGACCAAGACACTGACATAATGGCAGAGAGAGGACAAGAGTAATGCACGAAGAGAGATACAGATAGAGAGTGACAGAGATGGACAAGGGAACCAACAAACTTACTGGAAAATATACAGTCAGAGAGACAGACTGGGAGACACACAGAGAGACATAAAAATGAAGTAGACAAACTAGCAGGCAGGCAGAAATACATAAAGAAATACACCAACAAGTAGGATGACAGACTGAAGGAAATGAGAGAGACAGCAGAGTGACAGAGAAACAGATATAAAGGCACACTAACATAGAGACAGACAGACAAAATGATACAGAAGAGACAGTGAAAGAGAGATAGAGAGGGGAAGGAGAGAGAGAGAGTGTGAGAGGGAAAGAGAGAAACAATGAGATAGAAAAAGACACAGAGTGATAAAGAGAAAGATCAAGATACTAAGGGATGATAGAGACAGAAAGATTAACAGAATGAGAGACTACTGGACAGAGAGAGATGGACAGAGACAGAGAGAAATAGATAGCAAATGGACAGAGACAAAAATTAAGACAGGAAGAAAGAGAGAGACCAAGATTCAGAGACATGTACAAAGAGAGAGATGGGGATGTATGTATGTATGTGTGTGTGTGTATATGTGTGTGTGTGTGTGTGTGTGTATGGAGAGAGAGAGCATGCAAAAGAGATAAGGAATAGACAGAAAGACAGAGACAGAGGAAAAAAAGATGGAGAATGGCAGATACAGAAAGCCAGTGACAGAGAGCCAGACAGAGATACACAGACACATAGAGACAGAGAGTAAAGCAGAAAATGATAGAGAAATGTACAGAAAAAGACAGTATAATATGGACAAAGGGGCCCAGAGAGAGACAATGGAAGAGAAGGGAAGAGGTGGATAGAAAGAGAGAGCATATAGTGAGACTGACAGCCAGAGAGACAGATAGAGTGACAGGGAGACAGAGAAAAGCAGCAAGATCTACAAAGGTACAGTGGCACAGAGAGCAACATAGAGACATTGTCAAAGCAAGAGAAGCAGATAAAGGGAGAGACAGAGAGAGAGATAGATGGAGGCAGATACAGAGTAAGAAGGTCAGAGAGACAGAGTAAGACAGTCACAGAGAGACAAACTGAGAAAGAGGAAAACAGAAAGAGAGATGGAGGCAGACCATGAGAGAGTCAGCCAGAGACAGAGACAGAGAATGACAAATAGAAGCAGGGAGAGACAGAAAGTTAAAGATAAGACAGAATGATAGAGAAGCAGAGATAGAGTAATACAGGTAGTCAAACAGAAAGAGACAGATATACACAGAGACAGAAAGAGAAACAGAGGGAGAGAGGCAGAGAGAGAGAAAGATGGAGGGAAAAAACTGAGAGACATAATGACAGGCAGAGAGAGAATGGCAGAAGGAAACAGCATTACAGACTTATAATGACAGATAGAGAAACAGAAGTATTGACCGACAGAGACTCACAGGTGAGAGAGACACAGTGACAACAACAGATACAGGCAGTAACATAGAAATAGAGAGCAATAATAACATGTAGACAGAAAGAAACAGAGACAGATGGAGAGAGATAGCAAAACAGAGAGTTAAAGAAACATTGAGGGCAACACACAGATGAAGTTAGAGAAGGATACAGAGGAACAAAGACAGAGAGTAAGATAGAGAAAGAGCCACTCACTGAAACAGAGAGATAGAAAAATTGATAGAAATAACTTACAAAGAGACAGAGAGGGACAAAGTGACAGATAGAAAGAGAAATCATCAGATTCAGGGAGGAGAGAAAGACTGAGAAATAGACATATGAACAGAGAGATACAGGACAGAAAGAGATGGACAATCTGCTTACTAACACTTTGTTCTCCAGCTCAAATGTTAGATTGAAAAGGTCTGAAATGTGCTTAAATGGAAGAAACCCGTTACTAGCAGTTTTTGAAGTATGATTTTCTAAAGCCCTTTAGATTAGGATAGTGATGTAGAATATAGTTCCTTGATAGGAACAGTAAATATGTGCTGCATTTTCCCAAGGCTTTGGTAATAACATTAGGCAAAGGGCATTATTTCAAGCAATAAATATTGTATATGATGTTAGCAACTCTTCAGCCCCACATCTGAATTTCATTTGAATACGTTTAAAATTGATAGGGTCACAAATGAAATAGAGCCACATTCAGCAAACAAACTTTATCTTTTACACAATAAAAGCGCTATTAAGGAGCTATTAAGCTAAATAATAATGGAAAGTAGAATTCACAATATGTGTTAAGTTCTGATTTTTAAAATATTTTTAAAGATTTATTTTATTTATTTGAAATACAGTGTTACAGAGAGAGGTAGAGATAGAGATCTTCCATCCACTGGTTCACTCCCCAGATGGCTGCAACGGCTAGAGCTGCGCCGATCTGAAGCCAGGAGCCAGGAGCCGCCGCCGGGTCTCCCACAGGGTGCAGGGGCCGAAGGACTTGGGCCATCTTCCACTGCTTTCCCAGGCCATAGCAGAGAGCTGGATCGGAAGTGGAGCAGCCGGGACAGGAACTGGCGTCCATATGGGATGCCAGCGCTTCAGGCCAGGGCGTTAACCCGCTGTGCCACAGCGCCAGCCCCTGATTTTTAAAATTTTTAATGATATACATCTTTCGCACATATAATATTTGACAAACAATATTGTCACCCTAGGATTTTTTCAACTTTGTACTGTGTTTCTTAACACAATATTGACTAACAGTTTCTTATGTAATCTTAAAATTGTTGTAATAGAGATCACACCACAGGGATCACACTAATAATTTCCTGAATGAAAGTGCAAACCACAATTAACAAGTTTCCCTTATCTACAGATTTGACTCCTAGGTTTGATTGGATACTATCTATTAAATACAGTTATAGTTGATTAATAAAACGTGAAACTTTTACATGTTTTTATATTGTAAAAACTAATACCAAATTTCTAGACTAGATTGGCTAAAGTAGTAGATTATGTAAAAAATTCAGGTGGATTCTGTATACTTCAATCTATTCCAGTGAATGCATGTATACAGTCCAAATAACTGAATTGATTATAACAAGGAAATATTACTCATTAATATTTGAAATGAGGAATTATATGGAAAATGCTTTATTGATCCTTATATTTAAATATCAATTCTAAGGCATATGAGTTGACTTACAATGAAATGTTTTTGTATTTTTAGAATGGTGTCTATGGACTACATGGGATATATTAATATCACATTAACATGAGAATTATGTTATAGTACTTATCATGCATTTGCTGTGACCCTGAGAATGTAGGGTATTAAAATTCCTTTAAAAATTAAAAAAAAAATCTTTCTCCTAAAATGACCATTCTGTCTTTCCTGCCCTATAACTTTTGACAGTGGAGCCATTACTTCCCATTTGTGACTTTAAGGCTCTGTTAATACGCAATTTTTATGAAGGAACATATGACTCATGGTCATACAGAGCATTAGTTTGGCATTCAATAATTTAAAGAATGTTTGTGAAGTGCCTAATGTGTGATATATACTGAAGATATAACAGTGAAACAAAAAGACCATTACTCCTCCTTTTATGGTGTTTGGCTTTTGGTTTAATGTTTCTCTTGTGCTATGCTTCAAATAACTGGATTTATCCTCTACCCCTCCAAGACATTTATCATCTGCCTATCTATCTCAGTATGTTTATAAATAAGTACAAATATACACACTGTGTGTTTGTGTGAGTGCATCCTACTGGCTCTGTGTTTTTCCTGAGTAATATGTTAAATGATGGGAACCACATTTCTCAGTGTTTGAGTGGGATTTTATAGTAAGCAAGTATAGGAGACTAAAATTATAAAATTATCCCTATATGATGGATGTTAGAGACATCATTATAATCTCAAGAATAATAATACAAATACAGATTGATACATATATTTTTATATCCATATATATGTATATATATATAATATGTAAGATAATATATGGACACCTATGGATCAGCTTAGATGGCCTAGGTACCATTTCACTTCCATAGCAATAAGTACATCAAGCACTAAAATTGTGATTTCTAATACCATTTGCAAGTAAATTTACTTTTCTTCCTTAAAAATTAGAATAGAGGCATGGGATATACAAAATGACCTTAGATAAGCTTATATTGCTGGAAATTAAGAAAAATATGAAAAAGAAAACAAAAATATGTAAGTATTCAAAGGAAATCATAAACCAACTGAAATAATTTGTAATGTACATAGTTGGTACCAGTTGAACAACAACTAAAGTAACATTAGATTATAACCTAAAGTATGAAATATACTTTATAAGTCTACACTTATATTAATAAGTGCTTGAAGAAATAAATAAGTAAATAAATAGTGGATATGTAACAAATCTCCTTTTCAGAAGAATTATAAATAATTTATGTAGGTGTTCTGTTCATAAGGACACAACTCCCGACTCTAAGTTTGGGCTGTAAGCAGTGATTTTCTTCCAAAAAATACAGTTTGGAAAAAAAGGGGGAAAGGGTAACTTTATAGTGGAGAAATCTGACAGACCCTATCTAAGCTAGATGATTAAGGTCAAAATCATGTTGATAGCATGCACCTTTGATGCGATGTGATGAAAATTGCCCTTTACTTCTTTTATTTTTCTTCAAAAATCCATGATATCAGTGTAATCTGGAGGAAAACATCAAACAAGTTTCAATAGTGGAGGAGTATACAAAATATGCGACCAATTCTTAAAAAAATCAGTCTTAAAAAACTAGCAAAAATAGTGCAATAGATGCTATTAAAGCATGCCAAGGGGCTGCTGTTGTGGCAGAGTGAGTAAACTACTGCCTGCAATGCTGGCATCCTACATGCGTGCCAGTTCATATCCTGGCTGCTCCATTTCTGATCTAGCTCCCTTTTAATGGCCTGAGAAAAGCAGTAGAAAATGGCCCAAGTACTTGGCCCCTGCCACCCACGTGGGAGACCTGGATGAAGCTCTTGGTTTTGGCCTAACCCTGTGCTGTCCACTACAATCATCTGGGAAGCAAACCAGCAGATGGAAGATTCATGTTCTCATTCTGTGTCTCACACTCTTACTCTTACTCTCTTTCCACTACATTTCCCTTTCCCTCTCTCTCTGTAACACTGACTTTCAAAATTAATAATAATAAATAAATCTTTTTGAAACCATTCCAGGCAACTTAGGAAATAGAGGATAATTCAGAAGAAAATATGCAGAACAAAGTACAGAGAGAAAGACAGAAAAACAGCGAGTGCATGTGAGAAATAAGCACAGTGAAAACTTCAAATATACGTGTAAACTGTAATCCCAAAATGGAAATACAGAGATGTAAGCAAAAGTCATTTCTGAAGCGAAAAATGCCAGTATTCTCTTAATATTAACATATGACATCAAACTACATAGTCCAAGCCTTTTTGAAAATGTAAACATGGTAAATAAAAAGAAAATACCACCTAGGAACATTATAGTAAGTTGCCAAAGCAAATTCAGAGGTAAATTTCATGAAAAAAAATTTCAGAATTAAAAAAATGCCTTCAATAGGTCAGTGTGTGCCTATATCATCTAATCCTTCCAGTGCCAAAATATAGTAAAACAACACTGATAGGGTGAATTCTCTTTTTCTCGTAAGTAAGGACATCCATGTTCTCTTTCTCTCAGACACTGGATCTTAGTTATTGAGTCATTGGACTCTAGGACTTTTACCAGAAGCTTCTAGAGTTCTTAAGCCTTCAGTCTTGGAGACAGAATTACATTGCTGCTTTCCTTGTTTTCAAGCATTCAATCTCAGACTCATTACTCTGATTCTCTGGCAGCTTGCACATAGTATATCATGGCAGTTCACAGGCTTCATAATTAGGTGAGAATTCCTATAACCAATCTCTCACTCTTTCTTTCTCAACTGAATAACCATCTGATCATCTTTGGGACATTCAATTTATAATTCTGAAAATACTTAGTAACAGAGTGAATCTGTCTATCAATAAACATTTTTTCCAAGGATCCTCACCTAGTCTGTCAAAATAGTAGTCTGATGGCCAGGACGTGGCATAGGATACAAGAGACTCTTCCCTGAGGCATATGGGACGTTTTTCAACAGCCTGTAGAGGTTTTATAATTAGTTGGTGCTATTGAGACAATATCTCAATAGAGCACTCTGGGCCTTCACTAGGTTCATTTTGTTAGCTTTCCTAAGCCTGCCAACAGTGCAATAGATCTTCAATTCCTGAAACAGTTCTCACTTATTTTATAAATTTCTGGAGACAGAATATGGAGCAGTATCAGAATGATAAATTTCTAGCAACTGGAATCCTAGTGACACAATGAATTAGAGAGAATATGGATGACATAGCATTTATTAAGGTAATTATGTTACACAGTTAGGAAGGTTGAAAATCCCATGTTATACCAGCTGTGAGTGGGAGAAACAAAGAAGTCAGTAGCATGGCCCACTGTAAATCTGAAGGACTCAGAAACAGTGAGGCAATTGGTCTGATTCTCAGAATGAAGCCTAAGGCATGAGAATCTGAGGTAATAATTTTTAAAGCAGGTGAATGAAAAGATGCCCAAGCTCCAGAAGATAGATAGTAAAATTACATTTTTCTGCCTTTGTGTTGTAGCAAAGCCCTCAGCTAGTTGCCAATCTTGAGGGTAAATCTTACTCAGTGCACTGATTCAAAGGCAGATCTTACCCAGAAAATACTTTCTAATAATGCAGGCATATCTATAAATAATGATTTAGTAGGTATCTAAGTATTCCTTAATCTGGTTTTCAGACACAGTGAATGAAGAGTATTGTGAAGCACTGCGAAGTCTTCCTGGATAATGGTGTTCTCAATAAGATAATACTGAAAACGAATGCACCTTGCAGGAAGTAGTTGCTCTTTTACATTAACACTTGAACATTCCTAGTCCTAAATTTAGGGACATTACAACAAAGTCAGTAAGAAAAAGGGTTTCAAGAAAATAAACTGAACATTGCTGCCAGTGAACAAATTGGGGTGCAAGTGAGGGAAAGCTATATGCATGACAAAACACTTATGAAAGTTATAATCTGTAGACATAAAACTACTAAAATTGTGAGATTTGCTTACAAAATAATAGAACATTTCTTCTGCCTCCACCATGTTGACATTCCAGGAATTATTATGAATAAAAACAGTGGGTAAAAGTTGGATTGTTAATCTGTATGACTGTATCTGAGGGGCAAAACAAAGAGAAGCACAAAAGGCAAGATAACAGACATGATAAGGACACTATAGAAATAGGAAACCTCTGATGATACATGCTTAAATTAACATATGTGTGAGGCTCCTAAAAGTGGAACAATAATGCATATTATGAAAAGACAATGCATAGATTTCAAAATTCCTTTGTACAAAACTTCTCTTTCAATTCAATTTTCTATGAACTCCTTGAAATCAGCACATAGCCTAACATGTAGCCAAATCAACATAAGTTATGATACTGAAAATCTGTTTACCTCACACTTATTACTGACACATGCCTTGATTTGACCTAAAAAAACTTCAAAACACAACAAAAGGCAGAGAAAAAAAGGCTGAAAAGACAAAGAAATGATCAGGACCATATTCAAATATGACACGGATGTTGGATTTATGAAGCAAAAATGAAACAACTTTGATTAATAAGTGTTATAATTGAAAAAGTGAACAACATGCAAGAACAGATGGCTAATGTCAGTGACAAATGAAAATTTCAAGAAAGAATCAAAGGAAAACCTAGAAATCAAAATGAGAAAAAGGAAGAATGTTTCCAAAAGCCCTTTGTGTGCTTAACACAACTGATGATGCAAACAACAAAATTAAAGATAATAAATAGCAACTTCCAGGGGCCGGCGCTGTGGCACAGTGGGTAAAGCCACTGCCTACAGTGCCGGCCTCCCATGTGGGCACTGGTTCGAGTTCCGGCTGTTCCACTTCCAATCCAGCTCTCTGATATGGCCTGGGAAAGCAGAAGAAGATGGCCCAAGTCCTTGGGCACCTGCACCCATGTGGGAGGTCTGGAAGAACCTCCTGGCTCCTGGCTTTGGATTAGCATAGCTCCAGCTGTTGCAGCCAACTGGGGAGTGAACCAGCGATTGGAAGACCTTGTTCTCTTTGCCTCTCCTTCTCTCTCTATGTAACTCTGACTTTCAAATAAATAAATAAATCGTTAAAATAAATGAATAGCAAGTTCCAAATTGAAACACAAGAATAAAAATAGAAAAATTAGAACATCCAAAAACTTTGGGAAATAGTCAAAAGATTTAATATTTGTAATATAGGGGTTAACAAATGGAAAAAGGAGGGAAATAAATGTTTGGAACAATAGATAAATTTTCAAAATTACTGACAGACACCAAACCAAAGGAGACCAAGTAAGATAAAGACCAAGCAAAGCACATCTATGTAAATCATATTCAAAATGAGGAAATCCAATATAAATAGAAAATATTAATGACACCAGAAAAAATTTAAATGAAAAGAAACCTAACAAAAAACTATAGTGGATCATAAAAAGTTGGAAGTAATATTTTGTTATGAAAATTTTTATGAGTTTCTCATATGAAAAAGTCTGTAGGAAAATCTTAAAGGAATTGAAAGAAAAAATTACTGCATTAGTATGTTATCAATGGTGAAATTATCCTTCAAAATTCAAGAAAAACAAAGGTATCCACAGTAAAAAAAATCTGGGAGAATTTATTACAAGGAAACTTGTATGACATAAGAATTTTTGTAGGTCAGAAAGCTGCATGCACATAAAATAAAAATTATTGGAAAGGGAATTTATCAAAGTAAAATAAACCTCCTTTTAAAATTATTTATTGAACTAAAATATCACTGATTGTTTATGGAATAGTAAAACATATTTAATGATTAATATCACAAGGATAAGTGAAATTAATGATAGCTATAACACAATGAATGGAAATGATGATTTGGAACACTCTTTTATAGTTTCTGCACTAAGTATGATATTTTATGATAGACATAGATTATTTTGAAATGTATATTGTAAACTCTAGGAATATCAATATAAAATTTTTCCCATGGAATGGCATTGTGGCTCAGTGGATTAAACTGCTGCTTGCAAAGCTGGCATCATATATGAGCACCACTTTGATTCTCAGTTGCTCCACTTCTGACACAGCTCAATACTAACAGGAATGGGAAAGCAGAGGAAGAGAACCCAAATACTTGACTTATATTCACAATTTTCAAATATTGAATGCTGTTGTTGATGTTTGTAAACTGTAATAGTTTTATATCCACTGAGGTGATTTTTCAAATAACTTTTAAGTATGGTAAATCTCTATGAAATAAGATCAGAAACTGAATAGCGTGTAGCAGTAATAAGAGGGAGACAGAGCAGATTACTAAAATTTTCAGAAAACCATAACAGCACATTTAACAGTTAATGTGCAACCAATCCCATCTTTGAGTATTTTATGTCCATAATCAAAAACAGCAAAATATAACATTGAATAATGATTCAAATACTAAAAGTATAGAATATCCTTTAATTTATAACAAAAATTTTAAATACCCTTCAGAACAGTTTTTCTTTAATGCATCTTAACTATGATTTTTGGAAAATTATAATTTATGCATGTTATACTAGGTATTACTAACAAAAACAATATTTTGAGCAAATACACAAGAATAGACAGATAGACAGACACATATTGATTCTTGCAAGCCACCTTAGGAAGCTAAACTTTTCTGATTTTATTATCAGAATCTGCATTACATTCTCCAATGTAGTAATTCTTTAGCTGATATTTAAACCAGAATTTAAAATCAATTAGAAAAATGTGGATAATTAAGAAAAGAGTAAACTGTAAGTAAGAGGACTCAAAATGTTTCTTGAAAGAGTTTCCAAAATATGGTAGTAGAATATCATTGGACTAAGTCTACAATTCCACAAGGGTGGGACGGTTGAGTCCTAGTGTCAAAATGCCTATGACGATGGATGAAATGTGGAATGCACACTATTGTGAGTGGGATATGGGAAGTGAGGCAGGAGATTCAGTGAAGATGCCCAGTTCCTGAGTAGGAACAGACTTGGCGACTATAATTTCTACTAACTAAATGGGCCCTTAGGAAAAGAGGTTTACAGGTGGAGAACCCTAATGGGCAATTCTAAACTTGTCATTTATCTAACTGGTAAATAAACCCCTAAGAAAGGGATTAGAGAAACGTGAGAGCCTTTAAACATTGCGAGCAAGGATACAGAACAGATGGATATGATTGGGAAAGGAGGGAACATCAAGCTTCTCTGAAAAGGGGACAGGATGACTGATCACCATCCTATAAGGAGAACCATAGGGCAGGGTGGGGCGGGGCGGGGGCAACACTGAGGCATAGCTGGTAAAGTCGCTGCCGGGTGTGCTGGCATCGCATATGGACACTGCTTCAAGCCCTGGCTATTCCACTTCTAATCCTGCTCCCTGTTAATGTACCTGGGAAAGCAGCAAATCGCCCAATTGCTTGGGCCCTTGCACCCATATGGGAGATCCAGAAGAAGCTTCTGGCTCCTGGATTTGGATAGGCCCAGCTCCAACTATTGCAGCCATTTGGGGAGTGAACCAGCAGATGGAAGATATTCTCATTCTCATTCTCTCTCTCTCTCTCTCTCTAATTAAATAAATCTTTTTTTAAAAAAGGAAAACTACAGGAATCACAGAACTATGCCTAGACACTTAAATCCAGAGTCCTCCTAGGGCCTCTCTTCTGTGAATGCTAGCAGCCTTGCTTAATCCCAGGGCATGGGGTGGAGGGGGTTGGGGGGCAGTCAGGGAAAACCAGCTGCAAGCGTGCATTCACTGGGCTCTAGTGCCTGATCTGTCATCATCCATCCTGTAACCTCCCAGCAAATCAGGGGCCAGGCCTTCCCACCTGAGGTCAGTGGTTTTGAACTGCCTCCAGCATCATCCAGCATATCTTGGAGTGCTCCCTTGCTCTTTTCAAAGCCTTCCAGAAAGTCCATTAGGGAGGGTAATACATGCATCCCTGCCATTTTAATGGGAGACTCAGGTTGAGTTCTGGGCTACTTTTTGCCTGGCCCAGCCCTATCTGTTGTGTGCATTTTGGGGGTGAATCAGCAGATGGAAGATTTCTCTCATTTCTCTGTCCCTCCTTCCCTCACTTTCAGGTAAATGAAAAAAATTTTAAAGCAAAATAATTTTCATAATGCAATCACATTAGCACAAAAAGACAAAGGAAGTCTGCCAAATGTTGCTATGTTTTAAATGGATGAAGAAATCTACATTTTGATTAGATATGTTTTTGATCCTTTACCAAAATAAAAGTCATTCTATATTTGGAAGGAAGAAAGCTAAATATTGTTGATATGTTCCATATAAATAATTTTTTCTTTGGATTTTAGAGGTACCTTTCACTGAAGCAAACACATTGATGATGTCTATGACATTAATGGTGCTATTTTCACCCTTTTCTAATGCCATCATTGTGCCATTCTGTATTTCAACCTAAGGCATTAATACTTCATGTTGATTAGATTTTAACATCTAAATTGCCCTGTTATGTTACACACCAATGATCAACTTGAGTGTCCCAGTCAGAGTGCAACAACTCTGGTTTTCTCTAGGATTCTAGTAAACATCAAATACCATCCTCCAGCACTTAAGAAATGTCTCATGTTTTTGTTCTCCTTTACTTACTCGGAAATGAGTATGTGTTTTGATTCTGAAATACCTGATGTGACAAATATTACCCCCTATTTTACACAGTTCAATCATTCTTTCATCTTTATACATGAAGGACATTTTTGAAAATAGAATCATATATTCCTTCACTGACTTATATTTTTAACTTTTATTTAATAAATATAAATTTCCAAGGTACAACTTTTGGATTATAGCAGCTTTTTTCTCCCCATAACCTCTCTCCCACCCACAACCATCCCATCTCCCGCTCCCTCTCCCATCCCATTCACATCAAGATTCATTTTCAATTATCTTTATATACAGAAGATCAATTTACACTTACATTTTAATTTTAGAAGTATCATAATTATTACAGATTGATTTCCAGTTGACAATGATTTCTAACATACTTCTTTTTTAAAAAAGATTTTATTTATTTATTTGAAAGGCAGAGTTACAGAGAGTCAGAGTTAGAGAGAGAGACAGAGCGGTCTTCCATCTGCTGATTCACTCCCCAGATGGCTGCATGGCTGGAGCTGTAAGGATCCAAAGACAGGAGCCAGGAGCTTCTTCCGGGTTTCCCACAAGGGTGCAGGGGCCCAATGACTTGGGCCATCTTCTACTGCTTTCCCAGGCCATAGCAGAGAGCTGGATCTGAAGTACAGCAGCCAGGACATGAACCGGCGCCCTTATGAGTTGCCGGTACTGCTGGTGGTGGCTTTACCCACTATGCCACTGTGCTGGCCCCTCTAACATATTTCCACTACCTCCATTGTTAAGCCATGTGCTTTAACATGTGCTTTGAATAAAAGCTAAGTGATGTAATGGAATCTCTGATTTCAAAGGATACTTTTAGAATGTGATAATTTAAGTTCTCATTCATTTGTGCAGAAAATGATATTAAAATAGGACATCTTGCAGTTTATTTGATCTGCATATATTTATCACAAGCCAGAGTAAATACTATGAGCTTCAGCAAGGCTGAAGCAAGTAGTCAGGGACTCCATCCCCATTTTCCACATGGGTGGCAGGGGCCAAGCATTTGGAACATCACCCACTGCCTTCACAGTCACAATAGAAGGAAACTAGATGAGAAAGAGGGAACTACAGATTCAAACTGGCCCTTGAGTATGGGATGCCAGCATCTCAGGCAGCGACTTAATCCACTGTGTCACAATGATGGACCCAAGACTTTCTTTTATTTTTAATTTTTTAGTTGTGTTAAGTATGTAAAATCAAATTTACCACCTTAATCATTTTATGTTTATAGTTTAGTAGTATTAAGTATATGTACATTATTATGCAGTTTCCAGAATTTTCCACCTTGCAAAAATTAAACTCTATTCCAAATAAATAAGAAGTTCAAATTATTTCCTACTCCATTCATTCCTATTCTAATGCATTTCTAATTCCTGTCTCTAGTATGCTATTTTATATATCTCATATCAGTGCATTCATATATACTATTCGTCTTTTATGGATTTTATGTGTGACTTCATTCATTAGCTTGGCATAATATATTCAAGGTCCATTCTTTTGTAGTATCTGTTTAATTTTTCTTCCTTTCTAATGCTGAATATTCCATTTATATATGCAACACAATTTATCTATCTAGTCACTCATACATAGGCAATTTAGTTTTAAATAATCCTGCCATGCAAGAGCCTCAGATGATCACTGTCATCATAAAAAAAGTGTTAATTGTTAAAGGAACAACAGTAGTCACTGTGCACTTGCTCCCCAGGTAGGACCTCTGTCCCTATTGAATTGTAATATGAGAATCGACTGCAAATTCTCTCCCCAAACTGTATTCTATATGTTCTGTGTGGGCGTGGGTGCAAATTGTTGAAGTCTATGATTAGCATAGAGTTGATCCTCTGTATATAAAGTCATACTAAAAATGATACATAATGAAGAAGGAGATGGGAGAGGGAATGGGAGGTGGGATGGGAGCTGGGGGGTATGGAGGAAAGAACCACTATATTCCTAAAGTTGTATCTATATAAAAATATATTCATTAAATAAAAATTAAAAAAATAATTCTGCCATGAACATCAGTATACAAACATTCCTTCCACCCCCTGATTTATATTATTTTATATATGGCATGACAAAAATTTTGAGATCATATGCTAATTTTATCTTTAATTTTTTAAGGAACTTCTACACTGTCTTCCAGAATGTTTAAACTACTGTATGTTCCCACTAACACTGCAGGTTTCCAATTTCACCATCTCTTGACCAATACTTTTTTGTTTTAACAGAAGCTAACCTAGTGAGCTTGAGATGCCCAGCAGTGCTTTTAAATGTGTCTGCATTTTTTTATTACTGTTAGTTTAAAATGACAAATCAAACAGCATGCATTTGTATTTACAACTTACAGTGTAATTTTTTGGCTTATGTATACAGTGTGAAATGATTAAATCAGGATAATTAACATGTGCATCTCCTTACCTTTTAAAAATTTACTGCCAGATACTTGGAAATATACCTTATTATTCATTTTATTCAGCTTTTTGTGCAGTGGATCTCAGAAAATTTAGTCCTCCTGGCAAGCAAACCCTTCTTTGTTTTGACCAACATTTCCTATTACCCTTCTTTCTTCCCTGCTCTCAGAGCCTGTTAACCACCATTCTATTCTCTACTTATATTATTTCAGACTTTTTAGATTCCACATGTAAATGAGATCATATTTGTTGTTTTGACCCTGGCTTATTACATTTGACATATTGTCCTCCAGTTTCATCTAGGATGTCACAAATGACAAAATTTCCTTCTTTTTAACGATTGAATAGTATTCCATTCTGTACATATTACCACATTTTCTTTGTGTTTACCAGTTGATAGACACTTAGTTTGATTATTTATCTTGGCCAGCGTGAATAGCACTACAAAGAACATGAGAGTACATATATCTCTTCAACTCACTGATTTCAATTCTTTTGGTTAAATACCCAGTGGTGGAATAACTGGATCATATTTAGTTCTATTTCTAAACATTTGAGGAAACACCAAATGATCTCCCATAATAACTGTACTAATTTACATTCCCATTAACAATACTTCAATATCAGAATGTGATGAAAAGATTGATGAATTGCCTGAAAATGAATTCAAAAGAATGATCACAGGATTATTCAAAAGCAATGAGAAATAAATTCACAAGTTAAAGAAATCCATACATGACACAGGAAAAATTTCCTGGGAAACAGGTATTTTGGACAGAACTCAATGTGAAATATTGGAAAAGAAGAACTCAATATGTCAAATAAAAAATACAGTGGAAAACCTTAAGAAAAGACTTGGTGAAACAGAAGAAAGAATATTCGAGCTAGAAGACACATCTTTGGAAATATCTCAGACTAAAAAATAAAAACAGAAGAAGAATAAAAGGAAATTAGAAAAATTAAAAACAAAGATCAAGATTTATGAGACATTATCAAATGACTCAATATACGGGTCCTAGGAGTTCGAGAATGTTTGGAAAGAGAAAGGATTAGGAGGACTAGTCAATTAAATAATTATAGAAAACTTCCAAATTTGGGGAAAGAAAGGGATGTCCAAGTACAGCAGCCACACAAAACTCCTAATAGACATGACCAGAAAAATTCCTCTGTGATATATTGTAGTTAAATTTTCAACAGTAAAACATTAAGAATAAGTTCTAAAAGGTATATGAGAGAAACACCAGATAACTTTCAGAGGATCTCCAATAGAATCACTGCTGATTTCTCATGAGAATGTCCACATGCTAAGACAGAATGGAAAGATACAATCCAAGTATTAAAAGAAAAAAAAGGTGTGAACCCAGAATACTGTAACATGCAAAGGCCTCATTAATGAATTAAGGCGAAATAAAGACCTTCCATAACAAAAAGACATTGAAAGGTATTGTCACCACTCGTCCACCCTTACAAAAGATACTTAAGGATGTATTACACACAGAAACAGTCTTCATTGTGAAATATTAAGACAGAAAATCTCACAGCAAAAGGATAAAGAAATCCAAAGCATACAATAATATTTATAGAAAATGAAAGAGCTGATCATTACTTATGAATAGTAACTTTGAATGTGAATGGCCTAAATCTTCCAATTTAAACATACAGACAGGCTGAAAAGATAAAAAAAAGACATCTATTTTCTGCCTACAAGAAACACACCTCACAAACAAACACACGTGCTTATTGACAGTGAAATGATGGCAAAAGTTATTCCATGCTAATAGAAATCAATAAATAGCAGGTGTAGCCATCCTAATATCAGATAAAATAGACTTTAACACAAAAACTGTTAAAAGAGACAAAGAAGGCCATTATGTAATGGTTAAGGGATCAATTCAGCAGGAAGATGTGACTGTAGTAAATGTCTATGTACCCAGTGCCAGGGCACCAATTGAACAAATGTTAATGGGCCTAAAGGGAGACATAGACTCCAATGCAATAGTGATGTGGAACTTCAACACCCCACCTTCCTCCATAGACAAATCAAATAGACAGAAAATCAACAAAGAAACAATATAACTAATCTACAGTAAGGACCAAATGGATCTAACTGATATCTATAAAAACATCCATTCTAAAGTTACAAAATACACATTTTTTTCATCACTGAATGGAACTTTCTCTGGGAAAGACAATATGTTAGTCCATAAAGCAAGTCTCAGCAAATTCAAAAAAGCTGAAATCAAACCATGCATCTTTTCTGACCACAATGGAATGAAGCTGGAAATTAATATCCTAAAAATCTCTAGAAAATATGCAAACACATGATGACTGAACAAAACGTTCTTGAATGATCAGTAGGTCATAGAAGAAACCAAACAGGAAATTAAAACATTCCTGGAAACAAATGAAGATAACAATACAACATATCAAACTTATGGAATACAGCCAAAGCAGTGTTAAGAGGGAAGTTTATAGTCATTGGTGCCTACATCAAGAAATTGGAAAGGCATGAAATAAAGGAACTATCAATGTATCTCAAGTACCCAGAAAAACAACAAACCAAATCCCAATTTAGTAGGAGGAAAGAAATAATTTAAGTTATAGAAGAAACAAAATTGAAAACACAAAAAATACAAAAGAACAGTAAATGGGGTCAGTGCTGTGGCACAGAGGTCATTAAGTCATTAAGTCACAGCATGCATTGCTGGCATTCCATGTAGGCACTGCTTTAAGTCCTGCCTGTTCCACTTCGAATCCAGTTCCCTGATAATGTGCTTGGTAAAGCAGCAAAAAGATAGCTCAGGTTCCTGGGCCAGCACCACCCACGTGGGGGGACCGGAAGAAGCTCCTGGATCTTGATTTTGGCCTGGCACAGCCCTGGCTGTTATGGCTATTTGCAGAGTTAACCTACGGATGGAAGACCTCTCTCTCTCTCTCTCTCTCTCTCTCTCTCTCTGTAACTCTTCGTTTTCAAATAAATAAATAAATCTTTTTAAAAAAGATCAGTGAAAGGAAGACCTTTTATAAAAAAGTTTTATTTATTTATTTGAAAGAGTTACACACACACACACACACACACACAGAGGTCTTCCCTCTGCTGGTACACTCCCCAATTGGCCCAAACAGCCAGAGCTGTGCCAATCAGAAGTCAGGAGCCAGGAGTTTCTTCTAGGTCTCCCACAAGGGGGCAGGGACCCAAGGACTTGGGCCATCTTCTGCTTTCCCAGGCCATAGCAGAGAGCTGGATCAGCAGTGGAGCATCCGGGAATCGAATCAGTGCCCATACGGGATGCTAGCATGGCAGGTGGTGGCTTTACCTGCTATACCACAGTGCTGGACCCAAGTAAGACCTTTTTTAAAAAAATGCTATACAATTGGCATGACTAACCAAAAAAGAGAGGGAGAAGACCCAAATAAATAAAATCAGAGATGAAAAAGGAAGTGTAACAAATACCACATAAATAGAAAAAATCACCAGGAAATATTATAAACAGCTATATGCCAACAAATGGATTCCTGGACAAATAAAATCCACCAAATTTAAGTCCTGACTACATAGAAAACCTAAACAGTCCAATAACCAATATGGAAACAGAATTAATAATTAAGATTCTATCAAAAAAGAAAAGCTCTGTCCTGGATCACTTCCATGCTGAATTCTATAATATAATATAATATATTACAGGAATAATTCCCCAGCTTTTTTTTTCCTAAGATTTTCTTGGCTATTCATGTCATTTTGTGTTTCCATATGAATTTAAGGATTGTTGTAATTTCAATTTCTTTTTTTTAAACTTTTATTTAGTAAATATAATTTTCCAAAGTACAGTTTATGGATTACAATGGCTTCCCCCCCATAACTTCCCTCCCACCCGCACCCCTCCCATCTCCCGCTCCCTCTCCCATTCCATTCACATCAAGATTCATTTTCAATTATCTTTATATACAGAAGATCGATTTAGTATATATTAAGTGAAGATTTCATCAGTTCGCACCCACACAGAAACACAAAGTGTAAAATACTGTTTGAGTACTAGTTATAGCATTACTTCACATTGGACAACACACTAAGGACAGATCCCACATGAGAAATAAGTACACAGTGACTCCTGTTGTTGATTTAACAATTTGACACTCTTGTTCATGGCGTCAGTAATCTCTCTAGGCTCTAGTCATGAGTTGCCAAGGCTATGGAAGCCTTTTGAGTTCACCGACTTCGATCTTATTCCGACAAGGTCATAGTCAAAGTGGGAGTTCTCTCCTCCCTTCACAGAAAGGTACCTCCTTCTTTGATGGCCCTGTTCTTTCCACTGGGATCTCACTCGCAGAGATCTTTCATTTAGGTCTTCTTTTTTTTTTTTCCCCAGGGTGTCTTGGCTTTCCATGCCTAAAATACTCTCTTGGGCTCTTCAGCCATATCCGAATGCCTTAAGGGCTGATTCTGAGGACCTGAGTGCTATTTAGGACATCTGCCATTCTATGAGTCTGCTGTGTATCCTGCTTCCCATGATGGATCGTTCTCTCCCTTTTTGATTCTATCAGTTAGTATTAGCAGACACTAGTCTTGTTTGTGTGATCCCTTTGACTCTTAGACCTATCAGTGTGATCAACTGTGAACTGAAATTGATCACTTTGACTAGTGAGATGGCATTGGTACATGCCACCTTGATGGGATTGTATTGGGGTCCCCTGGCACGACTCTTTTATATCTGTCGATCACCTTGAGCACTGCAAATGTTTTAACATTTTTAATTTTCCAATCAACAAGAAGAAGGGATATCTTCCTCTTTATTTGTTTTCCATTTCTTTTAAAATTTCTGATTATTCATTTTATTTGAGAGGCAAAGTGAGACAATGAGGCAGAGACAAAGAAAGATATTCCTTCCATTCACTAGCTGACTCCTTCAAAGCCCATTATTGCTAGAGTACCCCAGGACCCACCCCCACATTGGTAGAAGGGAAGTAAGTATATGAAACATCATCTGCTGCCTCCTAGGCCACTCTAGCAGGATACTAGGATGAGAAGAGGAGTTTGACTTGAATGCAGGCATTCTGATATGGGACATGAAAATTTCAGTGGCATCCTAAACACTATGCCAAACACACTTTTTTTTCGTAAACAGGCATTATCTATTTAATAAGTGTAATATATACATAAATGCTCTTAAAAGCTTCATTTCAAACAGAAACATATTTACAAAATGAACAGTGTAATCAAATTAAAGATTATCTATACAGTGCACATATACACACACACATATATATATCTATACTATATATATATATACACACCCCCATATATATATATATATATATATATATATGGGGGTGTGTGTGTGTACTCTGGAAGATAAATGAGTTTCATCATCACAGTAAAAATGGACAGCCATATGCATTTTAAAAAATAATTTCATTTCAGAAGAAAAATGTATTTTAAATCTTTAATTAATATTTTTCATTTATTTTCCTGTAAACTTCATGTTTGGATTGTTTTTCTATTATTTTCTTGTTCACCACTGAGAATTTTCAGGTTTTCAGTGCCACCAACTGGTGCTAGTGAAAAACTAACAATCTTAGTGTCAAAAAAGAATTATTCTGTTTTCCTTAAAGAAAAGTTATAGAATAGGCTACTGGAATCAACATTCATAAGGCATGAATGACATGATTTGTGAAATATCCTTACCAGGATAGCAGATATAACATTTACAATGTTCATGGTTTTCTTTTTTTTTTCCAATGAATTGAAGCATATTTAATAACTGTGATACAGTCTTCTAATCACACACTTTCAGAGCTGAAATTGACACCGTGAATGATTTCATTTCATCAGTGAAAAAACAGAGACTTGAAGAGGCTGAGCGGTTTACTCAGAACCATACAACTGATTTCTACCATCTTTTTTTTTAACTTTTATTTAATGAATATAAATTTCTAAAGTACAGCTTATGGATTACAATGGCTTCCCCCCCCCCATAACTTCCCTCAAACCCGCAACCCTCCCCTTTCCCTCTCCCTCCCCCCTTCCATTCACATCAAGATTCATTTTCAATTCTCTTTATATACAGAAGATCAGTTTAGCATATATTGAGTAAAGATTTCAACAGTTTGCACCCACATAGAAACACAAAGTGAAAAATACTGTTTAAGTACTAGTTATAGCATTAAAACACAATGTACAGCACATTAATGACAGAGATCCTACATGAGGAGTAAGTGCACAGTGACTCCTGTTGTTGACTTAACAAATTGACACTCTTGTTTATGGCCTCAGTAATCACCCTAGGCTCTTGTCATGAGTCGCCAAGGCTATGGAAGCCTTTTGAGTTCACCAACTCTGATCATTTTCAGACAAGGTCGTAGTCAAAGTGGAAGTTCTCTCCTCCCTTCAGAGAAAGGTACCTCCTGTCGCTCCCTGTCTTTGTGGAGGAACGACACTAAACCCTGCCTAGGCTTCATATCCGAGTCACGGCAGCATTATGTCGCTCCCCCTCTTCGTGGAGGAACGACACAGGACCCTGCGCTGTTCTTTTGTCTGCTCGGCCCTCCCCGGGTTTGCTGCTGGTTCTTCCCGGGTTGGCTGCCGTCCCTTCCACCTCCATGGAAGGGCGGTTCCCCCTGGCCACTTTCCCCACTTCCGCAGGGGAGCGGCACACCGCCAGCCGGCTCTCTCGGTGGCTGCACAGGTGTTCCTTCAGATAGATGTTCCCCTTCGATGTTCCTGGTGCATGTTGTCTCTCTCCTCCTTTATAGTCCTCTTCCACCAATCCCAACTCTGCTACCCACACGCCGAGTACGCTGCTCTCCTCCAATCAGGAGCAGCTCCTGCAGCTTGTCAAGTTGGTGAGAGGCAGCTGGGTAGAAGCTGTTGCCTCCTCTCCCAGCGCCATATTGTGGGAGAGCAGATGCATAGAATAAGTCTTAATTCCAGTAACTTAGTCTAGTCCAAGTTGCTCCCAGTTGCTCCCCACAGATCCCCCTTTCTTTTTATTTTTGGCATTGATACGCGCCTGTCTTCGGTGTCCCGCAGCACACACTCTGCTCTGCTTGCTAGAGTTGCCCACAGGTGCTTACAAGCCCTACCAATCAGGCAAACCGAATCCGGGTCCTCTCTTCGCCATGTTGTGAGGAGGTTTTTAGGCGCTGATGCGTGCCTGTGTTCGGTGCCCTGCAGCGCATGCTCTGCTCCGCTAGAACTGCCTGCAGGTGCTTACAAGCCCTATCAATCAGGCAAACCGAATCCAAGCCCTCTCGTTGCCGTATTGTGGGGAGACTTATTAGTGTTGGTTCGTGCCTATCTTCGGTGACCTGCAGCTCATACTCTGGTCGAGCTGCCTGCTGGTGCTTATCGCCTAATCAGGCAGACCGAATCCAAGCCTTCTCATTGCGCTATTGTGGGGAGACTTATTGATGTTAATTCGTGCCTGTCTTCGGTGACCTGCGGCGCATAAGCTGCTAGCCGCCCGCAGATGCTCACCACCTCCCTAATCAGGCAGATCGAATCCAAGCTCTCTCATTGCCATGTTGAGGGGAGGCCTTATTTTTCTCTATTTCTCTATCTCCAGGCATTCCTATCTCTCCCATTTTACTTCTATCTGCCAGCATTCCTATTTCTCTCATTTTACTTCTAAATTTCTGTTTCTCTTATCCCTGCGGCATCCCGGCGCCCGCCCCGAGGCTGCTTCTTGGCGGCTTCCCGGCTCTGAGCCGCTTCAGCCCGCGCTTCTCTCATCTGCGCGGCTTCCCGGCTTCGCGCGCGCACTCCACGGTCTCCATGCCCTTCGCGCCCACACCACAGCCTCGCGCTAGCCCCGGGTTCCCTATCTACTTGTGCCCCGCGCACTCTCTCTCCATGCAGCGGCTTCCACGAGTCACACAGCACAGCTCACGTTTCCGCCACTGGTATTCAATCTAAGTTCCCCGGGCTAACCTGGCGAATTCAACCTAGCTCACGCGTCTGCGCCTTTCGGTCTGGCTTCCCATCCTTTGCTCCCCGGGCTAAACTGACGGATTCCAACCTGGCGGCCCATGTCTCTGCCTCTGGTTCCTGCTTTTCGCCTTTTGCTCCCCGGGCTGACTTAAAGAATTCCAAGCTGGCTTACGTTTCCACCTCGGCCTGCCCCCACAGCTTCAATTTCCCTAACATTTTTCTCTACCCGGTATGTTTCCCTAAGTTTTCTTCCAACAATATTCCTCCCTCATTTCTCCTGGCTTCTCCCCACAGTCCGTATCCGAGTCTGTTTGTTCTAGCTTTCACTTTCGCTTTCGACCTTAGAGATTTCTCCCAGCTTCCCCCCGTAGTCCGTATCTGAGTCTATGCCTAGGCTTTTGATAGCTTCTTCCGGCACCTTTTCCGTCCGGCTTTTCCCTAGGCTCTTTGCTAGTCTCTCTCTCCGGTAATTTCCCACTTCTTCCCGTTTCTTCCCTCCTAGGTTTCCTATCCGAGTCACGGCACCATTATGTCGCTCCCTGTCTTTGTGGAGGAACGACACTAAACCCTGCCTAGGCTTCATATCCGAGTCACGGCAGCATTATGTCGCTCCCCCTCTTCGTGGAGGAACGACACAGGACCCTGCGCTGTTCTTTTGTCTGCTCGGCCCTCCCCGGGTTTGCTGCTGGTTCTTCCCGGGTTGGCTGCCGTCCCTTCCACCTCCATGGAAGGGCGGTTCCCCCTGGCCACTTTCCCCACTTCCGCAGGGGAGCGGCACACCGCCGGCCGGCTCTCTCGGTGGCTGCACAGGTGTTCCTTCAGATAGATGTTCCCCTTCGATGTTCCTGGTGCATGTTGTCTCTCTCCTCCTTTATAGTCCTCTTCCACCAATCCCAACTCTGCTACCCACACGCCGAGTACGCTGCTCTCCTCCAATCAGGAGCAGCTCCTGTAGCTTGTCAAGTTGGTGAGAGGCAGCTGGGTAGAAGCTGTTGCCTCCTCTCCCAGCGCCATACTGTGGGAGAGCAGATGCATAGAATAAGTCTTAATTCCAGTAAATTAGTCTAGTCCAAGTTGCTCCCAGTTGCTCCCCACACCTCCTTCTTTGATGACCTGTTCTTTTCACTGGGATCTCACTTGCGGAGATCTTTCATTTAGTTTTTTTTTTTTTTTTTTTGACAGAGTGTTTTGGCTTTCCATGCTTGTAATACTCTCATGGGCTTTTCAGCCAGATCTGCGTGCCTTAAGGGCTGATTCTGAGGCCAGAGTGCTGTTTAGGACATCTGCCATTCTATGGGTCTGCTGTGTATCCCACTTCCCAGGTTGGATCGTTCTCCCCCTTTTTAATGTTCATGGTTTTCAATGGGGCCAAACACACTTTCTTCAACTTATTCCATCAGGATTATGTAGTTTCCTGTGTACAATTATTTTATCTCCTTCCCTAAATTTATTTAGCCATTCTTAATTGGAATTTTAACATTTCTTTGTCAGATAGTCTATAATTAGTGTGGTTTTTTTGTAATAATTTTTATTCTTCAATTTTATGAAACTGAGTTGTTTTTAAGTAGATCACATTGAAACACAGTTATTATACTATAGAAATAAGAGAAGAAACAAGCAAATAAAACAAGAAATAAAAGAGGACAGTGATGGAGAGGAGGGCAGAGAGAGGGAGAAGTATCTTCCATCTTTTGGTTGACTCCAATAAAGCCTGCATCAATTGGGTCTGGGCAAGGATAGAGTCAAGGCTACAAAATACAACACAGGTCACCAGATTAGCCAGCAGGGACTCAAGTATCTCACACATCACCAGCTGCCTTCCAGAATACACATTAACAGGAAGCTGTAATAAGAGGTAGATCCAGCACTGGAACCAAGGCATTCTGATAGGGTATATACCAGCACTGGAACCAAGGCATTCTGATATAGCATGTAGGTACCACAAGTGACATATTAAATACTATGCAAAACACCTGTCCTTGATTGACTATCTCATCTATTGAGAATAATGGTGCAATGAGCATAGGTTTCAGATAGCTTTTTAACAAGTAAATTTTCATTCTTTTGGACCTACACCTATTATTTAAATAACTGGATTATATGGTTGTTCTATTTTTTGTGCAATGCCCATGCCATCCTCTATAATGACTGTATATACTAATTTACATTCCCACTAACTGTGCAAATCTTCATTTCTCTCCACATTCTCTCCAAAACTTTCATCATTTTGATTATAGCCTTCCCAAAGTTTGTAAGATGATCTCTCATTGTAATTTTAACTTGTATTTCTCAGATGATTAGTGATACTGAGTATGTTTTGCATATACCTGATGGCCATTTGTATATCTGCATCGAAAAAAACATCTGTTCAGGTTTTTGCCTATTTTCTTTCTATTATATCTTTCATTTTTATTTAAAAGGCAGAGATATACTCACCCACATGGAGACAGACACACAGAGCCACACACACACACACACACACACACACAGAATCTTCCATCTGTTGTTTCTTTCTGATCAAGGTGTTTATTTTCTTGCTATTAAGTTGTTGAGTTCCTTATACGTTTTTAATATTCACTCCCTATCAGATACATGGCTTGCAAAAATTTTCACCCGCTCTTTTGGTAGCTCCTTTACCCCTTATTATTACTTCTACTGTGTGGGAACTTATTACTTAGATGTAATTCTATTTCTCTATCTTATCTTCCTGATTGTAATTTAGGTAGAATGTCCAAAAATTATTTTCCTAGATTATTGTGAACAATATTTCCCCAGTTCTATGTCTTATGCTGAATTCTTCCATCAGTTTTCTGTTGATTTTTCTGTGTAGGATGTGATAATGGCTCGATTTCATTGTTTTGGCATGTAGATATTCAGTTTTCCCAACACCATTTATTGGGGAGATCATCCTTTTCTGACTGTATGATCCTCACTTTTTCATTGTAGTTCAGTTTATCACAAATGTATTATTATTTATAGGATTCTACCTGTTTCATTATTAAACTACATGTCTATTTTTTTGTCAGTACCATGTTTTTTAGAATATTGTACCTCTATACTAGATGATAAGGGCATTTATTATAATGCTCTTGCTATTCTCTTTTTGTTCAAGATTAGTTTACTCTTGCAATCTTTCTGGGTGTCATATGACTTCCCCATGGTCACTTTCATTTTATTGAAGAATGTCATTGGGATTGTTTTAGGGGTTTTGTTTAGTCTTTATATCTCTTTGGGTAGAATAGAGATATTAATTCTTCCAATTCCACTTATTTTTTGTTGTTTATATTTTACTTATCAACATTTTATAATGCTCTATGTAGAGTTTTTTCCACTCTCTTCATTAAATTTGTCTCTTAACTACTGAAAATGTGATTATTTATTTTAATAATTCTTGGTTGCTTAAAAATGCTACTAATTTCTTGAAACAATATTTACTTATTTATCTGAAGGGTAGAGAGACAGAAATAAGACAATCAGATAGAGATTTTTCCATTGACTGGTTCACTCCCCACATAACTAAAATATTCATGGTTGGGCAAGGCTGACCTGTATCTAGGAACTCAGTCATAATCTTCTACATGAGTGGCAGAGACCCAATTATTTGACACAACATCTTTTGCTTCCAGGATGCACACTATCAGGAAGCTGTAATGGGAAGTAAATTTAGGGCTAGATCCAAAGCACTCCAATATGAGATTTATGTCTCATGTGTATTTTATCTGATGTTTCAAATACCTGTCTCTGAAACACAACTGATATTTTACAGGTTGTCTTTGTAACTTTCAGGAAACATGTTTCTTATAATTTACTTTAGACTGATGTTTTGTAGAAGTTTGTAAAAAATAGTGAATGTTTCAGGTAGAGGATATGGTGACTGTTAATCAAAAGACATATCATAGAATGTTTGAACTCTCTAAAGTAGTTTTAATATTAGTGTTAAAGTGTATTATGAGAAAATCTGCTATATAATCAGTCACACAAACCACCCTAAAATATCCAGTTAATTTTAGGTGTCAAATAACATAACCAGCAAGAAGCTATGTAACCTCTAAATAACTGAATATTTCAGAATACAAGTATTCTAAAATATCCATCTTAAAATGTTTATATCTAGAAAAATTTAGTCTCATTCCAGAACCATAAATTTTCTGAACATTATTATTCAGAAAAAGATTTAGGAATGTAGTATTGAAACACCATTGGATTCTTAATATTTTGATTTACCATTTCTGTTTACAAACACTGAAACTTCTTAGGATAGTTAACACTTTTCCTTTTTGTTCTTTAGAAACTATTTATATGGGAAGGGCTTTTGTAGACGCCACCTGGGATGCCACATCCCATATCAGTTACTGGATTTGAGTTCTAACTCCACACCCATTTCTACCTTCTGGCTACTGCACAACTGGGGAAGCAGGAAGGGATGCTTAAGCAATTGGGTTGCTACCAGACATTTGGGAGACCTGGATTGAGTTCCCAGTTCTGGACTTTGACTTTGCCCAGCCTTGGCTGCTGAAAGCATTTGGGGAATGGACCAGTGGATGTAAAATCTCTCTCTCTCTCTCTCTCTCTCCTTCTCAAGTTCATTAATGAAGATTTCTTTATAGCTAGTTATAAATAAAGTGCTAAATCTCATTTTAATAATACTTCAGTACTTATAAAATTATTATTTACTTACATATTTCTAGTCTTGTCAGAACATTGCAAAACCATTTTTTTCTTTATGCCCATAAATATAATTCAATGCACAAGTAATGCCCAATATGTTTTAAACAGTTTGCTTTCTGAATTTCTGTTTCAAGAAATGGTGAAATTTCCTTGATTTGACTTTCATGATATTTGTGAATCTCTCACTTCATTTTAAATGATAATAGCACCATCCTTATGCACTTAATAACATCAGAGAGTTTTCATATGTATGCATGCATGTAGCTTTGTTAACCTTCTCGCTTTTCAGAGTTGGTTTCCTGGATTATGTAGGGGGCTCTCTCTAATACACTCTAATGTAACAGGGCTATTAACATAGTGACTACTCTAAAATTTCTTATAAAATGACACATTTTCACACACTTTCAGTAATATTACTATACTAAGAATAGTAATTCAAGATACTCATTTCCTAAAAGTGGTTCAGCCTCTTACTGCATGCAGTACTAAAATAGCAGTGATACTCATATGTGAAATATGTGATAAGCATATTACTGAAAGGTAACTATTGTGATGACTTCTAACACAATAAATCAATTTTACATATTGTGCAATTTGATGATAATGGGGTAGAGTATGCTTCTGCATATTGGCATCTTTCACTCAGCCTTATGTCCTTGGGATGTTGAATTTTATAAAAAACTGTTTACATCTCTTTTTTTTTGACAGGCAGAGTGGACAGTGAGAGAGAGAGAGACAGAGAAAGGTCTTCCTTTTTCCGTTGGTTCACCCCACAATGGCTGCCATGCTGTGGCCGGCGCACCACGCTGATCCGAAGCCAGGAGCCAGGTGCTTTCTCCTGGTCTCCCATGCAGGTGCAGGGCCCAAGGACCTGGGCTATCCTCCACAGCACTCCTGGGCCACAGCAGAGAGCTGGACTGGAAGAGGAGTGACCAGGACAGAATCCGGCGCCCCGACCAGGACTAGAACCCAGTGTGCAGGCGCCGCAGGCAGAGGATTAGCCTAGTGAGCCACGGCGCCAGCCTGTTTACATCTATTTTGAAGTGATCCTGCAGGGGCCAGTACTGTGGCACAGTAGGTTAATTCTCTGCCTGCGGTGCTGGCATCTCATGTGGGTACCAGTTCTAGTCTTAGCTGCTCCCCTTCCAATCCAACTCTATGCTGTGTCCTGGGGAAGCAGTGGAAGATGAACTAAGTGCATGGGCCCCTGCACCAGGATGGGAGAGCTAGAAGAAGCTCCTGGCTCGTGGCTTTGGATAAGAACAGCTCCAGCCATTGTGGACATGTGGGGAGTAGACTACTGGAGGGAAGACCTTTCTCTCTGTCTCCTCAACCTATCACTTTCTGTATCTCTACCTCTCAAATAAATAAATAAATAAAATGTTTAATAAAGAAATGACCATTAAATCGTATCTTTTAATATGCAAATATGGTACATACATAATATGATGCATACATAAATTATTTTAATACTAAATGATTTTGCTTCCTGACACAATTCCCACTTGATCCTTCTGTATAATATTTTCACATATAACCCTAGTGGGCTGTCATTTTCTTTAGTGTGTGTGTGTGTGTGTGTGTATACACATGCATATATATGGCAGTGTTAGGTTATATTTAATTTAATTTATATTTAATTCACGATATACAATTCCTAATTTAGGTATCAGGTTATGCTTGCCATATAAAAAGTGAGGAAGTGCTCTCTATTTATTCCTTCAGTTATGTAGGTAAATTTATATATGCGTGCTTTTATGACTTAAGTATTTACAAGAATGTGTTTCTCTCTGGTACAGGGTATTTTGAAATAGCTTTATATATTTTTTTATTTTTATTTTTTAACTTTTATTTAAAGAATATAAATTCAATCCCATCAAGGTGGCATGTACCAATGCCATCTCACTAGTCCAAGTGATCAATTTCTGTTCACAATTGATCATAATGATAGGACTAAGAGCCAAAGGGAGCACACAAACAAGACTAGTGTCTGCAAATACTAGCTGATAGAATAAAAAAGGGAGAGAACGATCCAACATGGAAAGCGGGATACACAGCAGACCCATAGAATGGCAGATGTCCTAAACAGCACTCTGGCCTCAGAATCAGCCCTTAAGGCACGCGGATCTGGCTGAAAAGCCCATGAGAGTATTACAGGCATGGAAAGCCAAAACACTCTGGCAAAACAAACAAACAAACAAAAAAAAACAAAACCTAAATGAAAGATCTCTGCGAGTGAGATCCCAGTGAAAAGAACAGGTCATCAAAGAAGGAGGTACCTTTCTCAGAAGGGAGGAGAGAACTTCCACTTTGACCATGGCCTTGTCTAAATATGATCAGAGTTGGTGAACTCAAAAGGCTTCCATAGCCTTGGCGACTCATGACAAGAGCCTAGGGTGATTACTGAGGCCATAAACAAGAGTGTCAATTTGTTAAGTCAACAACAGGAGTCACTGTGCACTTACTCCTCATGTAGGATCTCTGTCCTTAATGTGCTGTACATTGTGATTTAATGCTATAACTAGTACTTAAACAGTATTTTTCACTTTGTGTTTCTATGTGGGTGCAAACTGTTGAAATCTTTACTCAATATATGCTAAACTAATCTTCTGTATATAAAGTGAATTGAAAATGAATCTTGATGTGAATGGAAGGTGGGAGGGAGAGGGAAAGGGGAGGGTTGCGGGTTTGAGGGAAGTTATGGGGGGGGGGGAAGACATTATAATCCATAAGGTATACTTTAGAAATTTACATTCATTAAATAAAAGTTAAAAAAAAAGAATAGACTATTCAGAGGACCTGAATATGTGGTTTGGCATATAAGAGATTTTCATAAAGTTTCTGAAAAATGCATATTATTAAAAAGCATGGATTTCAAAAAAAATTCCAAAGTACAGCTTATGTATTACAATGGCTTCCCCACCCCCAACTTCCCTCCCATACGCAACCCTCCCCTTTCTCGCTCCTTCTCCCCTTCCATTGACATCGAGATTCATTTTCATTTCTCTTATATATAGAAGAAACCTGAAAAGACATTTCTTCAAAGCATACATACAAGTTACCATATTGTACATGAAAAAATATGCAACATCATCTGGGAAACACAAATTACAACCAAAATGGGATATCATTTTAAAACTATTGCAATGACTATCAATCAAAAGATGAACAATAAGTGTTTTAAAGGATGAAGAGACAAGGGAACTCTGTACATTATGGGAAACCATATGGAGTGCCCTCAAACATCTAGAAACTGGACTAAATGTGATCCAGTTATTCCACTACTGGGTATTTTAACTAAAAGTATTAAAATTAGTAAGTTTAACAGATACATGCAGTCTTGTGTTCTTTGCAGTGCTATTCACAATAGCCAAGGTACATAGTCAAGCTAAGTGTCTATCAATTGGTAATAGGATAAAGAAAACCATGGCTACAAATACAGAATGGAATATTCATTTTTTAAAAGAAGGAAATCTTGCCATTTGTGACAACCTAGATGGAACTGGAGGAAATTATGTTAAGTGTGATGAGCCAGGAACAGACCAATGAATACTTCATGATCTCATTTATATACGGAATCTGAAAAAAGAAAATTGGGGGCTCGCTCTGTGGTGTTAGTAGGTTAAGTCTCTACCTGTGGTGTGAGCACCCACTATGGGCGCCAATTCGAGTCCCTGCTGTTCCATGTCCAATCCAGCTCTCTGATAATGGCCTGGAAAAGCAGCAGAAGATGGCCCAAGTGCTTGGTCCCCTGTATACATGTGGGAGACCTGGAAGAAGCTTCTGGTCCTTGGCTTTGGATTAGCTCAGCTCTAGCCATTGTGACCATTTGGGGAGTGAAGCAGCAGATGGAAGACCCCTCTCTCTGACTCTCCTCTCTGTAACTCTGCCTCTCAAATAAATAAACCAGTGTTTAAAACAAGGAAATATTGTAAGTAGAGAATAGAATGCTAGTTACCAGGGGCTCACAGCAGGGAAGAGAAGGCAGTAGGAAATATTGGTAAAATAGCAGGTCAACTCACAATAGCTAAGATGTGGAATCAAACCAGATATCTACCAACTGATAACTGAATAAAGAAATTATGGTATATATACATGATGGAATACTACTCAGCAATAAAAAATGAAATCCCGTCTTTCACAAAAAAAATGAATGCAACTGGAGACCATTATGCTTACTGAAATAAGCCAGTACCAAAAAGGGAAATATATTATTCTGATTTGTGGTAAATAATATACAAAGTACAAAAAAGTAACGTATATGAGCCAAATTCACATTTTGACAATAGATTATTGTTTATAGCCCTTGCCTATTCCCTTGCAGAAAAATGGTATTTTTACTTAACACTTGTTGAATTAGGTACTTAGTGGAGAGTAAGGCTTGTGATTGTAAAGAAAATTCAAAGCACATCATGGTAAAAATTAAAAGAAAAATGAGAAAAGGAGGAGGATGGGTGGAAAGGAGGGAGAGTAGCATGGGAAATATTATGTTCTTAAAACTATATATATGAAATACAAGACATCTGTTCACTTTTTTATAAATAAAATTTTTAGAACATATATAATGTTTTAGTTTGAAGGGAGGATTAAGTTTTCTGAGATCCATTGAACATCAAGATGAAAACAATGGATAATAAGGTACATTGCAAAGTAGCTGGCAGTAATTTTAAATGGTGAGAAGATGCAAATGCTAATTTTCTTTACTTAATCATTTCACATTTTATACACAGACAAAAACATCACATTTAAGGGAAAAGTACATGCAGTTTATCATTTTAAGATAATGGTACCAGACAGGGATGCCTAATCTCACCACTGCTATTTTTTTTTTTTTTTGACAGGAAGAGTGGACAGTGAGAGAGAGAGAGAGACAGAGAGAAAGGTCTTCCTTTGCCGTTGGTTCACCCTCCAATGGCCGCCGCGGCCAGCGCGATGCGACCGGCGCACTGCGCTGATCCGATGGCAGGAGCCAGGAGCCAGGTGCTTTTCCTGGTCTCCCATGGGGTGCAGGGCCCAAGCACCTGGGCCATCCTCCACTGCACTCCCGGGCCACAGCAGAGGGCTGGCCTGGAAGAGGGACAACCGGGACAGAATCCGGCGCCCCGACCGGGACTAGAACCCGGTGTGCCGGCGCCACTAGGCGGAGGATTAGCCTAGTGAGCCGCAGCGCCGGCCTCACCACTGCTATTAAATATAGTACTGGAAGTATTAGCCAGAGCCATTAGGCAAGAAAAAGAAATTAAAGGGATACAAATTGGGAAGGAAGAAATCAAACTATTCCTCTTTGCAAATGATATGAATCTTTATTGAGGGGATCCAAAGAACTCTACTAAGAGACTACTGGAACTCATAGAAAAGTTTGGTGAAGTAGCATGATATAAAATCAATGCACACAAATCAACAGCCTTTGTATACACAGGCAATGCCAAGCCTGAGAAAGAACTTCTAAGATCAACCCCATTCACAATAGCTACAAAAACAATCAAATACATTGGAATAAACTTAACCAAGGACATTAAAGATCTCTACAATGAGAATTACAAAATCTTAAAGAAAGAAATAGAAGAGGATACCAAAAAATGGAAAAATCTTCCATGCTCATGGATTGGAAGAATCAATATCATCAAAATGTCCATTCTCCCAAAAGCAATTTATAGATTCAATGCAATACCAATCAAAATACCAAAGAATGTTCCTTAAAAATAAAATGAAACCAGTGCGAAAACACCCCTGGGTACCTCACACTCACTAGGTTAGCTTCTAATAAAAATAAACAAATAAGCACTGGTCAGGAGATGCAGAAACTAGAAACTTTAACTACTGATGGGAATGTACAATAGTACATTGCGGAAGAAAAAAATGGAAAAATCTTCCATGCTCATGGATTGGAAGAATCAATATCACCAAAATGTCCATTCTCCAAAAGCTATTTTTAGATTCAATGTGATACCAATCAAACTACCAAAGACATTCTTCTCAGATCTGGAAAGAATGATGCTGAAATTTATGTGGAGACACAGGAGACCTCGAATAGCTAAAGCAGTCTTGCACAACAAAAATAAAGCCAGAGGAATCACAATACAAGATTTCAAGACAATACATAGGGCAGTTGTAATCAAAACAGCATGGTACTGGTACAGAAACAGATGGATAGACCAATGGAACAGAATTGAAACACCAGAAATCAAACCAAACATCTACAGCCAACTTATATTTGATCAAGGATCTAAAAGCAATTCCTGGAGCAAGGACAGTCTATTCAACAAATGGTGCTGGGAAAACTGGATTTCCATGTGCCGTATCATGAAGCAAGACCCCTACCTTACACTTTACAGAAAAACCCACTCTACATGGATTAAAGATCTGAATAGAAGACTCGACACCATAAAAGTATTAGAGAACATTGTAGAAACCCTGCAAGATATAGACACAGGCAACGATTTCTTGGAAAAGACCCCGGAGGCACAGTCAAAGCCAAAATTAACAATTGGGATTATATCAAATTGAGAAGTTTCTGTACTGCAAAAGAAACAGGAAAGTGAAGAGGCAACAGACAGAATGGTAAAAAGTATTTGCAAACTATGCAACAATAAAGGATTAATAACCAGAATATACAAAGAGATCAAGAAACAACACAAGAACAAAATAAACAACCCACTTAAGACATGAGCCAAGGATATAAATAGACATTTTTCAAAAGAGGAAATCCAAAGGGCCAACAGACACATAAAAAATGTTCAGGATTACTAGCAATCAGGGAAATGCAAATGAAAACCACAATGAGGTTTCACCTCACTCCGGTTAGAATGGCTCACATACAGAAATCTACCAACAACAGATGCTGGTGAGGATGTGGGGGAAAAGGCACACTAATACACTGTTGGTGGGAATGCAAATTGGTAAAGCCACTATGGATGACAGTTTGGAGATTTTTCAGAAACCTGAATATAGCCCTACCACATGAACCAGCCATACCATTCCTTGGAATTTACCCAAAGGAAATTAAATTTGCAAACAAAAGAGCTGTCTGCACCCTAATGTTTATTGCAGCTCTATTCACAATAGCTAAGACATGGATTCAACCTAAATGTCCATCAACAGAAGATTTGATAAATAAATTATGGGATATGTACTCTATAGAATACCATACAGCAGTAAAAAAATTGAAATCCGGTCATTTACAACAAAATGGAGGAATCTGGAAAACATTATGCGAGTAAAATAAGTCAGTGCCAAAGGGACAAATGTCATATGTTTTCTCTGGTGACAACTAACTGAGCACCTGTAGGAAACCTGTAGAAGCGAAATGGACACTAGAGAAGCAATGACTTGATCAGCCCTTGTCCTGCCAAAGAACAACTTACCATTTTATTCCTTTCAGTATTTTCTTGTTCTACTTAATACCATTGGTTGAACTCTTTAATTAACACACAATTATCCTTAGGTGTTTAACTGAAAAGTGATCCCTGTTAAATATAAAAGGGGGAATAAGAGAGGGAGATATACAGTTCAGCACATGCTCACTTGGACTTACCCCTAATGGTAGAGCCAGAAACATGCCAGGGGATTGCAATTCAATTGGCATGTACCAATGCCATCTTTCTGGTCAAAGTGATCAGTTTCCGTTCATAATTGATCATAATGTTAGTATTAAGTGTCAAAGGGATCACATAAACAAGACCAGTGTCTGCTAATAATAATTGATAGAATTAAAAAGGAGAGAACCATCCAAAATTGGAAGCGGGATACACAGCAGACTCATAGAATGGCAGATTCCTAAACAGCACTTTGGCCTCAGATTCAGCCTTTAAGGCATTCTGATCTGGCTAAAATCCCATGGAATTTTCTCAGGCATGTAAAGGCAAGACACTGTGGCAAAAAAAATGACCTTAATGAAAGATCTCTGTGAGAATCCAACGGAAAGAATGGGCTATCAAAGAAGGAGGTACTCTTCTCTGAAGGGAGGAGAGAACTTCCACTTTGACTATTGCCTTGTCTAAATAAGACTGGAGTTTGTGAACTGAAGGGGATTCCATAGCCTTGGCAACTCATGACAAGAGTCTTGGGTGATTACTTACGTCATAAATAAGAGTGTCAATTGTTAAATCAACAACAGGAATCATTGTGCACCTACTCCCCATATAGGTTCTCTGTCCTTAATGTGTTGTACTATGAGAATTAACTTTATAACTAGTACTCAAACAGTACTTTATACTTTGTGTTTCTGTGTGGGTGCAAACTGTTGAAATCTTTACTTAGTCTATACTAAGTAGATCTTCTGTATATAAAGATAATTGAAAATTAATCTTGATGAAGAATGGGTTGTTTGCAGGTGGGAGGGAGGTTATGTGGGGAAAAGCCACTATAATCCAAAAGTTGTACTTTGGAAATTTTTATTTATTAAATAAAAGTTGAAAAAAATACAAAAATTTAAAAATACAAAAAATCAATAACAGAATAACGTGCCCATGTATTAATGAACAAAATAAACATGTGCCTATATGCAATGGAATATTCAGCTTTAAAAAGGAAAAATGTTGACACATAGTACAAAAGAATGGATTTTAGCATATTATTCCAAGTCAATGAATCAGGTCACACATAAAATCAATTAAAGACAAATAGTGTATCAGTGAACTGCTCCTTGAAAATAAAAAAACAAAAAAAAAGTTCTTTAAAAGGAAAGCATAGTGCCGGTACTGTGGTGTAGTGGGTAAAGCCACCGTGTGCAGTGCCGCCAACCCATATGTGTGCTGGTTAGAGTTCTGGTTACTCCACTGCTGATCCATCTCTCTGCTATGGCTTGCAAAAGCAGTAGAGGATGGCCCAAGTCCTTGGGCCCCTGCACCCACATGGGAGACCCCAAAGAAACTCCTGGCTCCTGGCATCAAATCAGCTCAGCTACAGCTGTTGCAGCCAACTGGGGAGTGAACCAGCAGATGGAAGACCGACCTCTCTCTCTGTCTCTCTCTCTCTGCCTCTGTCTCTGTCTCTCTCTGTAACTCTGACCTTCAAATAAATATATAAATCTTTAAAAGAAAGTACCATTAATATTTAGCTTTCCTCCTACCCAAGTATAGAATTGTCCATATTTGATAAAGCAAACCAAAGCATATATAACCAAAATATAGGATTTTTTTCTTTCATTCATTTAAAACATAGTAACACTTGGCAAACGTTTCTGTCTTATTTTGTTAACATGATTACATTAGGGAAATTTATTTTGTTTGAATAATTCATTTCTGAGAGGGGGGAGAGAGAGGGAGAGAGAGGGAGAGGGAGGGAGAGGGAGGGAGAGAGAGGGAGATGGAGATGGATGTTACATCTGTTGGTTCTCTCCCACAACAAATGCCCGTGACAGCTTGGGCTTGACCAGGTGAAAGCCAGGAGCCTAGAACTACCATGAATGTGTCAGTTTCCATGTATTTCAGCCATCATCTGCTGTCTCTCCAGGTCTGAATTAGTATGAAGTTGGATGGGAAGCAGAGATGAGACTTGATCCCAGGTACTCTGATATAACATGCAGACAGGCCAAACAGAACTTAACCACTACACCAAATGCCTGCCTAAATTTGATCATTAAGAAAATACAATACATTGCTTCTTGGGAGTTTTTAGTACTCACAAAACAACATTACATTTGGCCATTACATTAATTATCCACTATGGGACATGCATGTAAAAATGCTTGTATATAACTTTGTGTGTACCTTTCAAAAATAGGGGAAAGACTGATATGAATGAGAACCAGATACTTAACTTCTGAGTTAGCTCACTCTTCTCTGCCTCAACCAAAAATCATTACTATATAGTCTCACACCTGTATTTTTAGCTGTAATATATTGCATGAGCTCCAGATCCATATTTCTGACTGCCAACCAAACATTTCCATCTGGAAATCCCCCAAATTCCACAGGGCCAAACTGTAACAAATCTGGATACACACACACACACTGGACCCAATACATTTTTTTCAAACTTATGTTGAATTCCATTCTCTGCTTTTACTTTTCAGATCCAGCACAAATACTGCCTCGTTTAGGAGCTCTCCATAACCTCTCCAGGCAGAATTAATGGTCTCTTCATACTGGTCTCTTCATACTCTCATTTAACTTAGTAGGTACCCTTAATACTATATTCACATTTTTATTATTAATGAATCAGCTATCTTTCTCCTCTGTTGCGTCAAAAACCTACATGATAGATGTCATTTTGTTATTGTTTTTGTTCCAAATATATTATTTGAAAATACTCAAATAAAATGTTGTTTTCACCAGGAAATTCTATTATGTCAGATCTGACTTGAGGGTGGAGCAACTCACTTTCATGATATACGCAAGCAGCTCTGAGGTCATCCAAAATCTGAAAATCACTGAGCTATGTAGCTAGACAGACAATACCACTACACAATACATTTTTATAAATGTTTGAGGTGTAAATATATATATACTCTTATATTTGGTTAGATATATAGTGTGTCATTCTAATGATTTCTGGTGATGGGAACAATTTACAGTGTGGAGCATCAAATTGTGCATGTGGAGTTTCAACATGTACTGTAAACACCCTAAGTGTTAGATAAGAATATTTATTGACAAGGAAAGATGAAGTCATTAACTGAAAAAAAATAGGTTTGTATTGGCTGGCATTGTGGCACAGTACCATTAACCCTCCACTTAAAAAATTGGCATCCTATATTGGAACACCTGTTCGAGTCTCAGCCACTCTCTTTCCAATACAGCTTCCTGATAATACATCTGAGAAGGCAGTGACAGATGGCTGAGGTATTTTGGCACCTGCCACCCATGTAGGAGACCAGATGAAGTTCATGGTTCATGGCTCATGGCTTACCTCTAACCATTTTGGTCATTTGGGGAGTGAAGCAGCAGATGAAATATTATCTTTCTGTCTCTAAGTCTCTCTCTCTGCCTGTGAAATAAATTAGTAAATAAATAAACATTTTAAAACTATTTTCATTTTAGTAGCAATACCATGTATACATATATAAAATTTTATATATAAGTGTATATTCTTGAAAGATATATAATAATTTGCCTATATTATTATGAAAACATCTATATTCAGATAGATGGAAAGGGGAGTTAGATACTCATATAGCTAACTGTTTTTCAATCTGATAAATGCTATAATAAAGCTAGTAGCAAAACATTCTCCATGAAACCATGGTGGGGTGGTTTGTGAATTTCTTTCAAAAATCACTCTATAATAAATTTTAATGAAAAAATATTGACAACTTGCTCAACACTGAATACAGATAGATGAAATCAAGCTCTGGAGAATTCAATTTTATCATTAATACTAGAGTATATTTATCACACAACGTTCTGCAGACTATTGACCTCAATTTATTTCAGTAGATATCTCTGATTAGTAACTCCTTCTCCTTCTTAAAAAAAAAAAAAACAGAAATTAATTAATTCCAGGCGTTAAAGTAAGAGGCATAAACTTTTGAATCATAAATATAATTGAGGAGACATGAGAATAGAGACAAACACAGCTAAGATATTTATACATACTTCCAAGTAACATGAAGTTTTTCAGGCCGCAGTGATAGGTAATTTGCACAAAAACATTTGGGTCTACTATTCTCTTGTGTGTTTGGAAATGAGTTTACTTATGGGCTTTCTTTTTCATTTATTTATTTATTTTTTTTTTGACAGGCAGAGTGGACAGTGAGAGAGAGAGACAGAGAGAAAGGTCTTCCTTTGCCGTTGGTTCACCCTCCAATGGCCGCCGCGGCCGGCGCGCTGCAGCCGGCGCACCGCGCTGATCCGATGGCAGGAGCCAGGAGCCAGGTGCTTCTCCTGGTCTCCCATGGGGTGCAGGGCCCAAGCACCTGGGCCATCCTCCACTGCATTCCCTGGCCACAGCAGAGAGCTGGCCTGGAAGAGGGGCAACCGGGACAGAATCCGGTGCCCTGACCAGGACTAGAACCCGGTGTGCTGGCGCTGCTAGGTGGAGGATTAGCCTATTGAGCCGCGGCGCCGGCCTTATGGGCTTGCTTAAGTTTTGACTTTTTCCAACTATTTTACACTCACAGGTAACACAATTGTTTATCTGTATATACATTGCTAAAATCAATAAAGTTGAGTCGATGATAGATTAAGAAAGAGAAGAAAAGATGTGTCTTCTATTGCCTTTTTTTTTTTTTTTGACAGGCAGAGTGGACAGTGAGAGAGACAGAGAGAAAGGTCTTCCTTTTGCTGTTGGTTCACCCTCCAATGGCCGCCGCGCTGTGGCCAGCCAATTGCGCTGATCCGAAGCCAGGAGCCAGGTGCTTTTCCTGGTCTCCCATGGTGTGCAGGGCCCAAGCACTTGGGCCATCCTCCACTGCACTCCTGGGCCACAGCAGAGAGCTGGCCTGGAAGAGGGGCAACCGGGACAGAATCCGGTGCCCCGATCGGGACTAGAACCTGGTGTGCCGGCGCCGCAAGGCGGAGGATTAGCCTAGTGAGCCGCGGCGCCGGCCCTCTATTGCTTCTTTAAAATCCCATCCAACGTAGAACGTGTTCTTTTCTTGGAAAATGTTTTCTAAATGTCTGCCAGTTATAAAAATACAATAAAAATATTGTATTGACTCCAAGAAGATATGCATCAAATACTAAGGTAAAGTTTCGAGGTAACATTTACAGAAATTTTTATCAAATATCTGTACATTTTAAGTTAAAAGACATAGTATAAAACATGTTCTTTCAAAATTAGCTTTTGGCCTGTGTTGGCGCTCTGGAGACCCCCTGCCAGGTCCCTGCCCCCACCTCTCTGCCCACTTACCGGCGGGCATGATGGACCCTAATGGACTCCGTGAGAAGCTTTCAAAGAGGGAATGAGCACTCAGATATGCGAGACAACGCAGAAGAGAGCTGGAAAACGACTGACCCTCAGGTATTGAGGCCCAGCTGAAGGTTTGCTGAGAGATGAGAACGGAGGACGAATGAACATGCGCCTGAGCCTGGGGGTCTCGCGCATGCTCCAGGCTGTCCTTGACCATCCCCCACCATTTCCCCAGGACAGGGCAAGACTGCTAGGCTTCACAGAACACATGCGCAAGGGCGACTCTGGATTTAAGTGTCTGGGAGCAGTTTTGTCTCTTCTGTGTTTCTCCTTACCAGGAGATTCAGTGCATCCCGACACCTTTTCCTAAAAGCCTGACGAATCCTCCTTTCCCACTTTATCTTCACGTGTTCTGCATTTTAACCCCAACTATTTTAATACTCTCACATTTCTGTAATCCATTTCTTAGGGTTTCATTTACCACTTGGAGAAATAAAAATATTAGAATTGCTCATTGGAGTTGTCCACCTGTAAACCTCTTTTCCTAGGTACCTGTTTAGTTAATGGCAATTATAGTCACCTGGCCCGTTCCTACTGACGAACTGGCATCTTAGCTGAGTCTCCTGCCTCATTTCCCATATCCCACTCATGATAGTGCACATTCCACATTTCATCTATTGTCATAGGTATTTTGCCACTAGGGTGCAACTACCCTTAGTCGTGATTGTAGAATTAGTCCAATGGTGTTCCATTACCGTATTTTGGAAATTCCTTTAAGAAATCAGCCCTCCTACTCACCACTTACTCTTGTTGCTTATTATGGACCCTTTTTTTCTCAGTGATTTTAAATTGTGTCTTAAATAACAAATTAAAGATGAATATTACTACCCAGGAGAATGTGGTGCAGATTCTGAAGATGACTACAGAAAAGTTTAGCTTCCTAAGGTGGCTTGCAAACAACTATCTATCTATATCTATCTATCTATGTATTTTTCTGGTGTATTTTTTAATTATTGTTATCTTTTGTCAGACCCGATGTAACATACCTAAATTAAACTTTTCCAAAAATCTTCATATTCTAATATGCATTAAATGAAAAATGTTCTGAATTCAATTTTTAAAATTTCAGTATAATTTAGAATATACTCTAGAATTGTAGTACTTAAATCATTATTCAATGTTATTGTCCTGTTTTTGACTACAAATGTAGAATACCCTCAGAGACTTGACTGAGTCTACATAGGTCTATTGCATTGCTCTACAGATTTCTGACAACTAATGACCTGCCTCTATATTTTCCCTGGTATGCCTCACTCTTATTAGATGGTGCACATTATTCACTTTGTGATTTTATTTCATAGAGATTTACCATACTTAAAAGGCAAGTTGAAAAATCATATCAGAAGGTATAAAACATTACAAATTACATGTATCAAGTGTTTTCAGTATTTGACAGCTATTAATTTGTTATAGATCAATAAAGAACAAAAGTTGAATATAGTCAAAATAGTCTCTGTGGAAAAAAAAAACCTAAATATTTTAAAGAAAATTTTAAATCTAAAGAGGAAAAGCTTAGTTTCCACTGCTACATAAAATTTATACATTTTTCTTAGTCTTCTAGTATAACCTTCATCTTTTAGTATCACATATAGATAGGTGTTTATGAACATGGTTAAGCGCTATGGTCTGACTTAGAAATATATTAGAGCAAATTTTCAAAAAATAAACAACGCAGTACTTGGGCAGATATTTGACATATCCATCAAGACACTACTTGGGACATCCACATACCATATCAGAGTGCCTGGGTTTAAATTCCATGTCTGTTTATGATTCCAGTTTCTTGAGAGTGCATACTCTGAAAGGCAGCACATGATGGCATATGAAGTTGATTTCCTGCCACCCACATGAGAAATCTGAATTGGGTCTGGCTCCCAACTTCAGACTGGGGAAGTTATGGCTGCTGATGGCATTTTGTGAGGGAACCAGTGGATGGAACATATTTCTCTTTTTCTCTTTCTGTTCTTCAAAATAAGTAAATAAGAAGTAAAAACAGAGTTATTTTAAGGGGTGGGGTTGAGACAAAGCAGGATTCTATATTATGAGTATTTGTTTATTAAAAATCTCAAACCTTAAATCTCCAGAGGCAAGTACATTTATTCAGGAAGCATTTACTTGTGGGGAGCAACTCGGACTAGACTAAGTTACTGGAATTAAGACTTATTCTATGCATCTGCTCTCCCATAATATGGCGCTGGGAGAGGAGTAAACAACTTCTACACAGCTGCCTCCAGTTCAACCAATAACCTGCAGGAGCTGATCCTGCTCCTGATTGGAGGAGAGCAGCGTACTCGGCGTGTGGGTAGCAGAGTTGGGATTGGTGGAAGAGGACTATAAAGGAGGAGAGAGACAACATGCACCAGGAACATCCGGATAACATCTGAGCAGCCCCCGAGAGAGCTGGCCGGCGGTGTGCCGCTCCCCCGCAGAAGTGGAGAAAGTGGCAGGGGGAGCCACCCTTCCACGGAGGTGGAAGGATCGGCAGCCAACCCAGGAAGGACCAGCAGCAAACCCGGGGAGGGCTGAGCAGACAAAAGAACAGCGGAGGGTCCTGTGTCGTTCCTCCGCAAATGGGGGAGCGACATTTACTGACTGCCTTTGATTTGCTAGGTCCTCGTGGAGAAATGAAGGGATATAAAGATGAAAGGTACATTCTCTGCTCTTAATACATTAACAACTGAGTTGGAGAAACATGCATGCACACAGTATGTTATATATACTATATATAACACTATAAACTTATAAAAACAACCTCTTGGAACTAAAGATACTTTCCTATATTTCTAAATCCACATTTAATATCATTGTTTACACTACTAGTTCCAATTTTCATCGTAACAGTATGTAGTGTCTATACACCAAGGCAACATTTGAATGCCAAAACATTAAAGAAAAGGGGGGAGGGATGGATTGCTATAGTGAGTCAAGCTACTACCACCAATGCTGTCACCAATGCTGGTTCCCATCCCAGCCACTCCATTCCCTATCCAGCTCCCTGCAAATGTGCCTGGGAAAGGAGAAGAAGATGGCCCAAATGCTCAGGTAACTGACACTCATGTTGGAGACCCAGATGAAGCTCCTAGCTTCAGCCTGGACCAGCCCTAATCTAGAATCTATTTGAGGAGTGAACCAGATGATGGAAGATATCCCCCCACATACACACACACTGCTTTTGAAGGAAATGAATATATCATTAAAAACAATTAAGGAATAAAAAACATGACACAATACTAATCCAAAGTCAGCACAATATGGCCATTTTTGAGGAAGAGCCAATTCTCCTTCCCTCATTCAATATTCTAACATATAGAGAAGACAAGAACAAACTGTTTTCACAGTAGTCCACAATTTGTGTTTAACTTGAGTCCCAAAATACTTTTCCTCAAAGTACCCTCATTTATTTTTAATTTCCAGCTTGTCATTTTGACACAAACTTTCTATGTTACTATTATATATCATCACACCAAGGATTATAGCATCATTTTTATTATTTTTTTTTTGACAGGCAGAGTGGACAGTGAGAGAGAGAGAGACAGAGAGAAAGGTCTTCCTTTTGCCGTTGGTTCATCCTCCAATGGCCGCCATGGCTGGCGCGATGCGGCCGGCGCACTGCGCTGATCCGATGGCAGGAGCCAGGTGCTTCTCCTGGTCTCCCATGGAATGCAGGGCCCAAGCACTTGGGCCATCCTCCACTGCCTTCCCGGGCCACAGCAGAGAGCTGGCCTGGAAGAGGGACAACCAGGACAGAATCCAGCACCCTGACCGGGACTAGAACCTGGTGTGCCGGCGCCGCAAGGTGGAGGATTAGCCTATTGAGCCACGGCGCTGGCTTAGCATCATTTTTAACAACACATTTATTCTACTTTGGATATAAACTTTGAAATTAAAAAAAAATCTTAGTAGTTTGAACTTTTTTTTTTTTTGACAGGCAGAGTGGACAGTGAGAGAGAGAGACAGGGAGAAAGGTCTACCTTTGCCGTTGGTTCACCCTCCAATGGCCGCCGCGGCCGGCGCACCGCACCTATCCAAAGGCCAGGTGCTTCTCCTGGTCTCCCATGGAATGCAGGGCCCAAGCACTTGGGCCATCCTCCACTGCACTCCCAGGCCATAGCAGAGAGCTGGACTGGAAGAGGGGCAACCGGGACAGAATCCGGTGCCCCGACCGGGACTAGAATCCGGTGTGCCAGCACCACAAGGCGGATTAGCCTATTGAGCCGCGGCGCCGGCCAGTAGTTTGACCTTTTTTTTAACTTTTATTTAATGAATATAAATTTCCAAAGTACGGCTTATGGATTACAATGGCTCCCCCCCCCATAACTTCCCTCCCACCCGCAACCCTTCTCTTTCCCGCTCCCTCTCCCCTTCCATTCACATCAAGATTCATTTTCAATTCTCTTTATATACAGAAGGTCAGTTTAGCATATATCAAGTAAAGATTTCAACAGTTTTCACCCACATAGAAACACAAAGTGAAAAATACTGTTTGAGTACTAGTTATAGCATTAAATCACAATGTACAGCACATTATGGACAGAGATCCTACATGAGGAGTAAGTGCACAGTGCCTCCTGTTGTTGACTTAACAAATTGACACTCTTGTTTATGGCATCAGTAATCACCCTAGGCTCTTGTCATGAGTTGCCAAGGCTATGGAAGCTTTTTGAGTTCAGCGACTCTGATCATATTTAGACAAGATCGTAGTCAAAGTGGAAGTTCTCTCCTCCCTTCAGAGAAAGGTACCTCCTTCTCTGATGACCTGTTCTTTCCACTGGGATCTCACTTGTGGACTTAACAAGTTGAAAATCTTTTTTGGAATGAGCTTAAATTGGCTCATTTTTTTATTATTGCAGTTTTTTACTGCAACGTAAGCAGAGCCAAATCCAGGAGCTTCATCCGGGTCTCCCACACAGGTGCAGGGGCCCAAGCATTTGGGCCATCCTCTGATAATTTTCTTAGGCCTTTAGCAGAGAGCTGGATCAGAAATGGATCAGGTGAGATGCAAACTGGCACCCAAATTGGATGTTGGTATTGCAAGCAGAATGTTAATCTGTTAGGCAATAACATCAGCCTATCACCTGTCCTTGTGATTCTGGGCTTCTCTATCATTTGATTCAATATTCCTTTATATTTGCTGTTCCGTTTCTCTCTGTTTCTTTAAAAATGTTTTTCTTGTTATTTAAGATTCAGAAGTTTAAGTATAATGTGTCTTTGTGTGGATATATTTGTACTTACCACTTTGTTCACTTACTTTATTGAATTTGTATGTGTATTGTGGGGAGCAACTCGGAGTAGACTAAGTTACTGGAATTAAGACTTATTCTATGCATCTGCTCTCCCACAATATGGCGCTGGGAGAGGAGTAAACAACTTCTACACAGCTGCCTCCAGTTCAACCAATAACCTGCAGGAGCTGATCCCGCTCCTGATTGGAGGAGAGCAGCGTACTTGGCGTGTGGGTAGCAGAGTTGGGATTGGTGGAAGAGGACTATAAAGGAGGAGAGAGACAACATGCACCAGGAACATCTAAGGGGAACATCTATCTGAAGGAACACCTGAGCAGCCCCCGAGAGAGCCCCACAGAGGTGGAAGGGTCGGTAGCCAACCCGGGAAGAACCAGCAGCAAACCCGGGGAGGGCCGAGCAGACAAAAGAACAGCGCAGGGTCCTGTGCCATTCCTCCGTGAAGAGGGGAAGCGACAGTGTATATACATCTAAGTTTCCTTAACAGTACACTGTGATTTCCTTATTCTTTAAAACTTACATGGCCTTCCTAAAGAAACAAGTTTTCTAAGTCAAATGCCCTTCTCTGTTCCCCCAAACTCCATGTGGTGGATGGTTGGATGCATAAAAGCGTGGAGGGATGCCAAGTTGGTGCACCCAGGAGAAAACCTGTGCTTCCAACACCAAAGAGGTGTATGAGATGGGTGCTTCATTGGAGAAATTATTGTGGGTAAGAATCTCAGGCATAGAGTCCCCTTCCTATACACCCCAAATCAGATGTCACTCTCTTAGAGAGCCTATTGGATGAAGTCTTTGGGCACATCCCCAAATCAGATAACACTCTTTTAGAGAGTCTATTGGATGACCTCTTTGAGTGCATTCCTTAGGCTGTATGTTTACTGGCATCAGATTTTTTCTCACCCATTTAAACGACCAACTCTGCCTTTCCCACTGGAATCAAACTGCAGCTCCTCAGAGAAGGACAACATACAGCATGCTGTGCTATAATTGGCTCATAGAGATGTGAGTCAGGAAGGTAAAAACTACCTCCAACATTACAATGGCCCAAAGTTCAATCATTCAGCAATTCACCTTGTACCCAATTGGCCTATATACCCTTAAACCTCCTTAGCTGCACAGCTCTTAAGACCCTACTTTCCATCAAATTTCTTATAATTTCTGTAACTTCATAATTGCTTCTATCCAATCACTGAGCTCTACTCACAGTTATATATATATATATATATATATATATAGTTTGCATTGTATCAAGTGCCTCCATATTGTATTTTTGTTTTGTTTTATAAATTATCAGAGTAAATCATGTATTTCATTAATATCAAAATAGTGTTAACCAATCAAATAACTGAGAATTTCAGGCCACATTAATTTTGTTATAATTTAAAAGTCCAAAATTACAATTCTGTAGGTATTCCTGCCAATATTCATATACAGTTTCACAGAATCATTTTTAGCCTAGATAAATGATAATGTATTCCAGATGATATGTGTTTCAACTTTCGTTGAACTTTATAAAACTGTCATGTGAATGTTGATTTTTGAATAGCTCCAAGATCCAACTGAATGCATCTTTCCCTTACAAATTTCTTATAATTCTCATGCTGTTTGCTTTGTTTGTCAGTTTATTTTTCTTTTTTAAATTTAGTTTGTAATTTTGTAATTCTTTATCAACTTGTAATTATTTAAGTGCTCCTGAAACAATCATATACATATGTTTAAGAACGAGGGCTAGTTTCATTTTCTACCTTTTCATGGTTGCACATTTTTATTTTCTTGGCAACTTTTGGAATTAAAACTTTATTATTGATTTTTAAAATTTTCTAACATATACTTCTACATACTAGTATGTGTCATATAATATATTCTGTTAAGTGCTGAAGTATTGCTTGATTATATTTCTTCCAATATTTATTTCAACAGTTTGAATGAAATTTTAATGCCCTACTTTTTTTTTTTACCAAATACCATTATATCTATTTTTCCCCCTATTGTTTTTTGTAATTTTTATACCATTGATTATTTTTATTTAGGAAATATAAATTTCCAAAGTACAGCTTATGGATTACAATGGCTTTCCCCCCCCATAACTTCCCTCCCATCCACAACCCTCCCCTCTCCCACTCCCTTCTCCCTTCCATTCACATCAAGATTCATTTTCAATTCTCTTTATATACAGAAGGTCAGTTTAGTATATATTAAGTGAAGATTTCATCTGTTTGCACCCACACAGAACATAAAGTGTAAAATACTGTTTCAGTACTAGTTATAGCATTAAATCACAATGTACAGCACATTAAGGACAGAGATCCTACATGAGGAGTAAGTACACAGTGACTCCTGTTGTTGACTTAACAATTGACACTCTTGTTTATGGCATCAGTAATCTCCCTAGGCTCTAGTCATGGGTTGCCAAGGCTATGGAAGCCTTTTGAGTTCTCTGACTCTGATCTTATTTAGACAAGGTCATAGTCAAAGTGGGAGTTCTCTCCTCCCTTCAGAGAAAGGTACCTCCTTCTTTGATAGCCCGTTCTATCTACTGGGATCTTACTCACAGAGAACTTTCATTTAGTTTTTTTTTTTTTTTTGACAGAGTGTCTTGGCTTTCCATGCCTAAAATACTCTCATGGGCTCCTCAGCCATATCCTCCATATTCTGAGGCCAGAGTGCTGTTTAGGACATCTGCCATTCTATGGGTCTGCTGTGTATCCTGCTTCCCATGATGGATTTTTCTCTCCCTTTTTGATTCTATCAGTTAGTATTAGCAGACACTAGTCTTGTTTGTGTGATCCCTTTGGTTCTTAGACCTATCATTATGATTAATTGTGAACTGAAATTGATCACTTGGACTAGTGAGGTGACATTGGTACATGCCACCTTGATGGGATTGAATTGGAATCCCCTGGCACATTTCTAACTCCACCATTTGGGGCAAGTCCTATTGTGCATGTCCCAAATTGCACATCTCTTCCCTCTCTTATTCCCACTCTTATATTTAACAGCGATCACTTTTCAGTTAATTTTAAACACCTAAGAATAATTGTGTGTTAATTACAGAGTTCAACCAATAGTATTAAGTAGGACAAAATATAGTAAGAGGGATAATGTATTAAGTTGTTCATCAACAGTCAGCACAAGGGCTGATCAAGTCACTGTTTTTCATAGTGTCCATTTCAGTTCAACAGGTTTCCTTTTTGGTGCTCAGTTAGTTGTCACCGATCAGAGAGAACATATGATATTTGTCCCTTTGGGACTGGCTTAACTCACTCAGCATGATGTCACCCTATTCTTTTAAAAGAGATTTTTATTTATTTATTTGAAAGGTAGAGTTGCAGACAAAGAAGGGAGAGAGAGAGAAAAATAGAGAATAGTCTTCCACCTGCTGGTTCACTCTCCAGTGGCCGCAGCGGCTGAAGCTGGTCCGATCGGGAGTCAAAAGTCAGAAGGTTCTTTCAGGTCTTCCACATGGGTACAGGGTCCCAAGAACTTAGGTCTTTTTCCATTGCTTTCTCAGGCCATAGTAGAGAGTTGGATTGGAAGAGGAACAGTTGGGACACAGACAGGCACCCACATTGGATAATGGTGCTGCATGCAGAAGCTTAACCTACTGTGCCACAGCATCGCACAGCCAACTCTGTTCTTTCTCTGTCCAAATTATCCAACTCTTCTGCCAGTGTTCCCAATGTGGTTTCTATCATACCATGCAAAACAAACAATCCAGTTAAGAAATAGGCAAAGGAAACACTCAGCAAAGTGAAGAGACAATCGACAGAATGGGTGAAAAATTTTGCAAACTATACAACTGATAAATGTTAACATCCAGAATTTATAAAGAACTCAAGAAATTCAACAACAACAAAGCAAACAATATATTTAAGAAATGGGCAAAGGACTTGAAAAGGCATTTTTCAGTGGTTCCAGGCGTTTGAGAGTGAAACAACAGATGGAAGACCTCTCTCTCCCTGTAGCTCCCTCTCTATATATAACTCTGACTTTCAAATAAAATAAATCTTTAAAAAAATCAATAATCAATAAATGCTGGCAAGGATGTGGGGAAAATAGAACCCTAATCCACTGCTGGTGGGAACGTAAACTAGTACAGCCATTGTGGAAGATAGTATGGAGATTCCTTAGAAAGCTGAAAATAAATCTACCATATGATCCAGCCATCCCACAGCTGGGAATTTACCCAAGAGAAATGATATTAACATATGAAAAAGCTAATTATACCACTATATTTATTGCAGCTCAATTCCCAATAGCTAAGATATGGAATAAAACCAAGTGTCGATCAACTGATCAATTTATAAAGATATTGTAACACACACACATATACTTGATAAAGAAATTGTGACATATATATATGTATGTATGTATATATATACATATATATATATATATAGTAGAATACTACTCAGCCATAAAAAGAATGAAATCCTGTCTCTTGTAACAAAATGGATGCAATTGGAAACCATTATACTTAGTGAAATAAGCCAGTCCCCCAAAGGCAAATACTATATGTTTTCTCTGATCTGTGGTAACTAATAGAGTACAAAAAATGTCATGCATATAAGTAAAATTGACATTTTGGGATTCATTGATTGTTTATAAGTATTGTCTCTAGTATTGAGGAACATTGTTATTTTCTCCTTACTATTTGTTGAATTCTTTACTTAGTGGATGGTTAATGTTATGAATAAAAAATTAACTGAAGTAGATAATTTTAAATATGAAAAGAAATAAAAAGGAAGGAAGAGAAAGGGTGACAGTGTGGGCAGTAGGGAGGCTAGGGTCGGAAGCATCACTATACTTCTAGATATGTATATATGATATACATGAAAATTGTTCACTTTAAAGACTAAATTAATTAATTCTAAATAAAGAAAATATCTATTAAATGAAAATACAGTCAGCAATGTAGAGATAGCAAAAGAAAAACTACACAAGACAGACAAGATAAAAATTTGACAAACCCAACTCCTATCTTAACAATAGTTATGTTAAATTTAAAGAAATTCAGCACTCTGATCAAAAGGTAGATATTGACAGAATAGATACTAAGCACATGTTGTTTACAAGATATACACTTCAGATACAAATAAATCAATAATTTTAAAGTAAATTGGTAGAAATAGATAAACCATGGAAACAGTACTTACAAGAGATCTAGAGGAGCTATAATAATCTCATATAAAATAAACTTAAAGATAGTAATTGTCTCTAAAAACAAAGAAGGGCATGGCATTACGAAAAGGTCACTCCATCAGGAACACACAAAACTTTTAAATATGGAAGCACCTAGTGATAGAGCTTTAAATGAAAGAAGAAGTAATTAGAAAAAAGTGCATATGGGATATTATGCAGGACAGGCAATATGCAAATCACAAACATAATTCAATAAATTTAAAAGTTTTTTTAAACTTTTATTTAAAGAATATAAATTTCCAAAGTGCAGCTTATGGATTACAATGGCTTCCCCCCCATAACTTCCCTCCCACCCGCAACCCTCCCCTTTCCCACTCCCTCTCCCCTTCCATTCACATCAAGATTCATTTTCAATTCTCTTTATGTACAGAAGATCAGTTTAGCATATATCAAGTAAAGATTTCAACAGTTTGCACCCTCACAGAAACACAAAGTGAACAATACTGTTTGAGTACTAGTTATAGCATTAAATCACAATGTACAGCACATTAAGGACAGAGATCCTACATGAGGAGTAAGTGCACAGTGACTCCTGTTGTTGACTTAATAAATTGACACTCTTGTTTATGGCATCAGTAATCACCCTAGGCTCTTGTCATGGGTTGCCAAGGCTATGGAAGCCTCTTGAGTTCACCAACTCTGATCATATTTAGACAAGGTCATAGTCAAAGTGGAAGTTCTCTCCTCACTTCAGAGAAAGGTACCTCCTTCTTTGAAGACCTGTTCTTTTCACTGGGATCTCACTCACAGAGATCTTTCATTTAGGTCTTTTTTTTGCCAGAGTGTCTTGGCTTTCCATGCCTGAAATACTTTCATGGGCTTTTCAGCCGGATGCGCATGCCTTAATGGCTGATTCTGAGGCCAGAGTGCTGTTTAGGACATCTGCCATTCTATGGGTCTGCTGTGTATCTCGCTTCCCATGATGGATTGTTCTCTCCCTTTTTGATTCTATCAGTTAGTATTAGCAGACACTAGTCTTGTTTATGTGATCCCTCTGGCTCTTAGTCCTATCATTATGATCAATTGTGAACAGAAATTGATCACTTGGACTAGTGAGATGGCATTGGTACATGGCACCTTGATGGGATTGAATTGGAATCCTCTGGTATGTTTCTAATTCTACCGTTTGGGGCAAGTCAGCTTGAGCATGTCCCACACTGTACATTTCTTCCCTCTCTTATTCCCACTCTTATATTTAACAGGGATCACTTTTCAGTTAAGTTTCAACACTTAAGAATAACTGTGTATTAATTACAGAATTCAACCAATAGTACTAAGTAGAACAAACAAACAAAAATAGTAAGAGGGATAACGTATTAAGTTGTTCATCAACAGTCAGAGCAAGGGCTGATCAAGTCACCGTTTCTCATAGTGCTCATTTCACTTTAACAGGTTTCCCATTTGGTGCTCAGTTAGTTGTCACCGATCAGGGAGAACATATGATATTTGTCCCTTTGGGACTGGCTTATTTCACTCAGCATAATGTTTTCCAGATTCCTCCATTTTGTTGCAAATGACCGGATTTCATTGTTTTTGACTGCTGTATAGTATTCTATACAGTACATATCCCATAATTTCTTTATCCAGTCTACTGTTGATGGGCATTTAGGTTGATTCCAGGTCATAGCTATTGTGAATTGAGCTGCAATAAACATTAAGGTGTAGACAGCTTTTGTGTTTGCCAATTTAATTTCCTTTGGGTAAATTCCAAGGAGTGGGATGGCTGTGTTGAATGGTAGGGTTATATTCAGGTTTCTGAGGAATCTCCAGACTGACTTCCATAGTGGCTTGACCAGTTTGCATTCCCACCAACAGTGGGTCAGTGTCCCTTTTCTCCCACATCCTCGCCAGCATCTATTGTTGGTAGATTTCTGTATGTGAGCCATTCGCACTGGGGTGAGGTGAAACCTCATAGTGGTTTTGATTTGCCTTTCCCTGATTACTAGTGATCTTGAACATTTTTTCATGTGTCTGTTGGCCATTTGGATATCCTCTTTTGAAAACTGTATGTTTAGTTCCTTGGGCCATTTCTTAAGTGGGTTGTTTGTTTTGATGTTTGGAATTTCTTGATCTCTTTGTAGATTCTGGTTATTAATCCTTCATCTGTAGCATAGTTTGTGAATATTTTTTCCCATTCTGTCGGTTGCCTCTTCACTCTCCTGATTGTTTTAAAATTCTGAAATTAATAACAGAAATTTGGAAATCATAAATAAGCAGAAATTTTTAAACACTGATGAATAGCCAATGGATCAAAGAAATCACTAGGGAAAATGAAAATTAATTGAGGTTAATAAAAATGAAAGCACAGCATATCAAAACATATGTAATTCAGCTAAAGCAATGCTAAGAAGGAAATTAGTAGCTACAAATGTCTGTACTTAAAATTAAGATCTCAGTTGAATGATCTAAACTACCACCAAAGGGAAATAAGTATAAGTGAACTAAACACAAGCATACAGAGGAAAGCAGTAATAAAGACTGCCTTGGAGATGAATGGAATAATAGAAGAGTAGTAAGTAATAAGTAATAAGATAAATAATATCTCTCTATGTATATATATATATAGTTTATATACTAGACAGATATTTGACAAGGGAAACAGGATTATACACACACACACACACACACACACACACACATATATATATAAAATCAAGAAGCAAACTATGTCAAAGATGCCAGACATAAATGTGTTTATACTGTGTTATTCCATTTTTATATGAACCCCTAGAAAACCAAATCCAATCCATAGTGACAGAAAACAGATCAGGAGTGGCCTGGGCCTGGGTGTGGAGAGAAAGTGTTTACTAAGAAGGACACAAGGGAAGTATTTCTTGTGAAGAAAATTTTCCATATCTTGTGGTAGCAGCTCCATAGACATATAAATTTTACAGAACTCATCCAAATGTATACTTTATATGGTTGTATTTCATTGTATTGTTTTTTAAAATCCATATTCGTGGGTGGGAGGGACGGTATGTGGGGGAAGCCATTGTAATCCATAAATCGTACTTTGGAAATTTATATTCATTAAATAAAAGTTAAAAAAAATCCAAAAAAAAAAAGAAATGAGCAAAAGATCTTCACTGATAGTTTTCCAAAGAATAAATACAAATGGCCAAAAAAGACTAAAAATATACTCAATATCACTAGCATCATGGAAATGCAAATAAAAGATGCAGTGAGGTATTATCTCTGTATTATTTCTCTCCTTATAATGGCTATTATCAAAAAGCCAAAAACCAACAAATGATGATCAGGTTATGGAGAATAGGAAACTATAATGTAATGCTTATGGGAACAGAAATTATTCCAACTATTATGGAAAACCATAAGGAGATTCCTCAAAAAACTAAAAGTAGATTTACCATATCTAAAGCAGCTCTCTTAATTCCAGGAATATGTTTACATGAAATGAAGTCACCATGTTAAAAATATACCTATACCTCCATTTATTGTAGACTTATTTATTTTTTTAAAAGATTTATTTGTATTAAAAGTAACAGAGAAAAACATATCCTGCCACTGCTTCATCCTTAAGATGGCTGCAACAGCCAGGGCTAGGCCAGATCAAAGTCAGGATCCATTCAGGTCTTTCACATGGGTGGCAGGTACTCAAGTGCTTGAGCCATCATCCACTGCTTCCTAGGCTCATTGGTAGAAAGCTGGACCTGAAGCAGAGCAAACAAGGCTTGAACTGACACTCTGATATGGGATGGGGGCATCGCAAGAGGCGGCTTAACCCACTGTATCAAAATGTCTGCCTCTGAATTCCTGTGTTTATGGCAGCACTACTCCTAATAGCAAAAATATGAAATTAATCAAATGTCCATCAAAAGATGAATGGTTAAAAAATGTAGTATATATGCACAATGGAGTTTTACTCAGCCATAAAAAATATGAAAACTGGCATTTACAACAAAAGTTTTTATGCTAAGTCAAATGTCATACACAGTAAGTCAAATACCACATTTTCTATCTTATGTAGAATATATATATGTGTATATATATATATATACCCTTCTTTATATATACAAACACAAACTCCAGTGCGTTTATCCTAAAGAACTTAACATTTAAGTTTACACAAAGTGATATTCCTGAATGTTCTTGGAAGCTTTATTAGTAATAGCTTGAAATTGAAAACAATCCCAAAGTTCTTCAATTGGTAAATTAATAAACTTTGGTACATCTATATCATGGACTCCAGTTAACAATATAAAATGACAATTTAATGGTACACATGACAATTTCATCAGATCTTAGGGGAATATTTAAAATAAATTAAATGTTAATTTGTAATTATCGTATATAGTGTGACTATTTATATAGCATCCATGAAAAAATAAAATCATAAATACTGCAAACAAATTAGTGGTTTAGAAGGTTTATGAATACTTAGGAAGAATAATGTGGGCACAATTATGAGAAGGCAGCTTGTGATGATAGAGGCATCCTATATCCTAAAACATGCATTTGCATTTAATAAAAATTTAATGCAGTTAATAAGAATTCAAAGAGTCCTTTTCTTGCCTCTTTGGCCATTGAGGACCCTTGGTGCCCTGGGCACATGGCCTTTGGGCCACTTGCTCCATGCTTTCTGGCCTACATGCTCCTCCACGTGGCTGGCTCCTGGTACTAGGTATGAATCCAGATTTCCCTTTCTTTCTTAACAGGGCCCTTACTCTCTATGCATTTCTCCTACTGAATAAAAAGCTTAAACTTAAAACAAATCAATAAATCTTAGGCAAAATTTTTAAAATTCAAATTATAAAAAATTCATAGAATCAAATAAATATACAGTCAATATACAAATATTTTTGGGAAATGAATAGGTAGATTATATCCATTTTAATTTCCTGATCATGATAATGTAGTATGACTATGTAAGATGTCAAAATGCATTGAAACTGGTTGAAGTGAAACATATGAACTGAATCTGTTTCCTACATTTAATATAATTCAATAATTGTCACAAAATAAAAAGTTAATATAAATATGTAAGTACCTATTGTTGGATTGATATGGATTGAATTATAGAATGTAATGTAATCACTAAAAAGGGAGAAAACAACATACTTATGAAAATAACACTTATATATGGTAGATATAAAAGATTAAACAATAATATGCATTACTTTTCACTTAATTTTGACATTTGAATCATGTAAATGTTTTATAAATTTATCCACAAAGATTGTTAAAATGGTTAAATTTTGGTGACTAATCCACATAAATACAATTAGCTAAAATAACACAGTATTCTAAGAATACATTGTAATTATCAATATTACAATAAAATCTCAAATTGTACTTTATATGTTTGAGTATGATAGATGTACTGATGTCCTAACATTAGAATTAATTTATTTAAGGACAGAACATTTAATGAAATATTGATATGTTGGAAGTTTGGTTTTCAGTAGGATAAAAGGGAAGCATCATATGATATTGCATTTGGATTGGAGGTAATAGTATGAAATCAGTTTTACTGAAATTATATGTTAATTTTGTCCTCTAAAAATTGGCCATAAGTGATAACACTATAATAGGTTCATTTGAAAGTTTTAACAAATTACCACACACTTGGTAATTAAAACTAGCAAAATTTAGTCACAATCTTGGAATTTAGGATCCTAAAACGAGTATTGCTCTGCTAAACTCATGCCTGCTTTAGGGTGTTTGTGGTAGCAATAGTGTGGTAATTATAGTTGAGAGAGGCTAGAATCTGGGGAGTCTGATCTTTTTGTTTCTGGAGATTTGTTATTTTGAGTCCCTTCCTATCTGTAAAAATTCGCCTTGACTCAGGAAAATTTATGTTCTGTATAATTTAAGATCCGTTTTCTTTCCTTTTTGTTGTTGCTCTTTTTGTTGTTCTACTCTGTCTTTAATTATGGGAAGCACTGTCTCAATACCAGCTGAAAAGTCCCTTAGGAAGAATTTTGGCCAATTGGTCAACTTAAAATTATAAGCCTATGACTATGAAAAGCATCACTTTTTAATGGAAATACTGTTCTGATGAAGTATCTATTAAAATTTGAAGAAAGGTAGTCTTTAAATGGAATTTTATAGGGCCAGCGCTGTGACATAGCGGGTGAAGCTGCCACCTGCAGTGCCGGCATCCCATATGGGCACTGGTTCGAGTCCTGGCTGCTCCTCTTCCCATCCAGCTCTCTGCTATGGCCTGGGAAAGCGATGGAAGATGGCCCAAATCCTTGGGCCCCTGCACCCACACTGGGGACCTGGAGGAGACTCCTAGCTCCTGGCTTCGGACCAGCACAGCTCTGGCCATTGAGGCCAATTGGGGAGTGCACTAGCGGATGGAAGACCTCTCTCTCTCTCTCTCTATCCCCCTCTCTCTGTCTCTCCTTCTCTCTCTCTGTGTAACTCTGACTTTCAAATAAATAAATCTATAAATTTATTTATAAATCTATAAATTTTATATTTATTTATAAATATTCATAAACATTTATTTTTAAATATTTATTTATAAATATATAAATTTATATTTATATTTATTTTATTTATTTAAAATAAATAAATGGAACTTTACAGTTAGAGCTGTTTTGTCAAAGTCAAATAAACTGAATGAGTTCCTGTATTTGCAAGCCTTCATGCAATTGCACAATAAAGACTCAGGAAAAAAAAGAACAAAATTGATGGTATAGAGAAATCCATAACCACCAGATTTGAAGACTTTTGCAAATAGGATGAAAAATATGAGTAAGACTTAACTAATTTAACTTTGTAACTCTTTTTGTTCCAGCACCATTTACCTACCTTCACCCATGGGGAAGGCATAGGAGGAAGAAGGTCCACCTGATTATGACTTGGGGACAGGAATGGTTTCACCCTCCAAATCAGGCAATGAACACAGTTTGGTCAGAGGGAACTAGTAGCTGGGGTAGGTCAATTTCCTTTAGAGCACTATCCCGTAGGACACTTGAAAACACAAGTACAGCCAACAGGATATTACTGGATTTATAGCTCTTTTCCCACCTCTTTATCTGTTCAGCTGTGGAAATTCCACTCAACCTACACAGAATAAACTCAGAAAATAACCGAGCTATTTACTACTATTTTTGCAACTCACCCTACTTTGTCAGGTATGCAGACTCTAAGTATGCTGTAATGATTTTGGATACTCATGTTGCTATCTGGAAGGAAAGAGGGCTTCTGACAACAGGGAATAAGAATATTATGTATGCAGCTGACATTATGCCCCTAAATCTGTATATATGAAATGCATGAAATTTGTTCACCTTAGAAAAAATAAACTAAAAAAAGGAGTCCTGGAAAATAAAAAGTATGCAGCCGAGATCCTAATTCTATTGAATGAAGTGTCAGAACCAGAAAAAAAAAAATGGCAATAAAAACCCAAGTCTCAAATACAAGGCTTGGATGATATTCTGCAGGGATGAGTAGCTGAAAAACATTATTTAACTGGGATCCAAAAAAGATAAAACATTGTGTTAGGGTATTCTAGTGTTTTATTAACCATAATGAGGCAAAATCACCCAAAAGTAAGTTTTACTGTGTCCTTAGTTACCTGCACCATATTATACCTCATTAGTGGATCCAATTCTTATATCCCCAACAGGATCGCCAAGTACAATTGAAAGTGGAGACTTGGCCAATTAATTTTTTGGTCCGCACAGGAGCCACTTAGTATGATTTGAATTTCAAGCTAAATTTTCTAAGCACCATGGTAGTGCTAGAATGACTGGACTGACCCAAAAAGGACCTCTGCTCCAACTTCTTGAGTGCCAATTAGGAAAACAAAAGTTATGGCATAGTTTTTTTTGTGATTGTCAAACTGTCTTATACATCTTTTATGATGGCATTTGTTGTGAAAATTAAATGCTCAAATAGCATTTTCAAAAAAGAGAGCAACATCTCCACCTGCAGGTTACACCTGAGAATGCATGTCAATTCCAGTTACTGAAATAAACAAAGATCCAAGTATCCAAGAAGTTCCCCCAAAAGTAAGTCCATATGGGCTGACAGAAACATGATGCAAGTCATCAGTATTACCCTAGTTTGATTTAAACCAACATAAACCTCATTGTACCAAGGAAGAGGAGAAAAGATCAAAGGTCTGGGGTTTTAACCCTAGCAATGATATTAACAGAAACAGAACTCTCCTGTGTTCATTCATTCATTCTTTTTTTTTTTTTTAAGATTTATTTATTTATTTGAATGATAGAGTTACAGAGGCTGTGGGGGGTCTTCCATCCTCAGGTTGACTCCCCAAATGGTTGCAATGGCCGGAGCTGGGCTGATCTGAAGCCAGGAGCCTGGAACTTTTTCCACGTCTCCCATGTGGGTACATGGGCCCAAGGACTTGGGCCATCTGCTACTGCTTTCCCAGGCCACAGCAGAGAGCTGGATTGGAAATAGAGCAGCCGGGACTCAAACCAGCACCCATAAGGGATGTTGGCATTGCAGGCAGCAGCTTTACCTGCTAAACCACAGCACTGGCCCCATGAACTCATTCTTATACCTAAGACCCTGGTCTGACCCATTATAAAGTATTTACATGAGAGTATACATGATGGGATTTCTGGAACCTCATTTGCAAGTACCTCAACTTTAGCAGTTGGTGTAATAAACTCAGGCTTGCCATTTATGCATTCAAAACAACCCCAAAATGGAAAAGTTGTCAACTAGAAGGTGAACCTAGCATGTGGGCATCCACTTATTTGATGATTGGCAAATAGACTTCACTCAGATGCCTAAGACAACTGGGAACTTTAGATATTGGTGGAGATCTTTTTAGAATAAGTGGAGGCTTATCCAGCAGGACAAAGAATGCATCTTTTTTGGTGGTCAGGATGGTTTTTGAAGAAACTTATTTCTAAATATTAACTTCATTCTTGTATACAAAGTGATAATGGGCCTTCTTTCATACCTGAAATAACTTAGTAAGAAAATACTTCATCTAAAGTAGAAGCTATAACTGTCTTGGAGACCTGAATCTACTGGAAATGCTGAAATGAATACCTTGAAAAAGATGACTGCCAAATTATGCTAAAATGAGGCCAGGTATTGCCACTTGCCTTCTTCCAAATAAGAGCAGCCCCAATTAATAGGCTGAAAATGAGGCTCTTTGAAATAGAATATGAGATACCCTTCTACATAACTCAAGGTTAATTGTGTAACTCTACGTAAGTACGTAAATATTGTTTTGAGTGAAGAGAATAAGATAAAGCAATATGTTCAATAGATTTATCAGATACTAACAGCTGTACATGTTTGTCTCCTCCAGATCTCCACCACAGCCAGAAGCACCCCTTATTTCTTTTAAACCTGGAGATCAAGCACAGTGGAAGCATGGAGGGAGTAGTCTTGTACATCAGTTAGCTGATCTCCCCAGGGGAATCTCCACTGTAAATGAATAATTTTTTGGTTATACCACACTACCTGGGTGGAAATTGGCTACAAAGGGCATGTCCTTCAAAACTTGTCTCCAACCCTGACCTTCATTACAAACAAGATTTCCAATGCTTCCAAATTTGCAAGAGTCCTTGGGTTTACTTGTTAAGGTGGTATTAGACAACCACATGACCTTTTATGATATGCTAATATATCCTACTGTACTTATATTAACACCTCCCCCCAAGTTGAAAGTAGCATAGTGAAAATTTAGTAGCAGGCACTTAGTTGTAACAAACCTAGACCACCATACTCCATTATCAGGTGTCATGGGAACAGAACTGTACAGTTGTTTCTTCAGTTCTTTCTCTTGGATACCCAGTGCAGTAAGGTTCTTATTGTCAGTTTTCATTTTACCCTTTCAATCTTTTTAGTGGTGGTGATGGATTACACTATTTTCCAATTAGTAATCTGTTGTATTCCTATTCTGTGCAAATCTACTTCAGCAACATTAGAAGCCCAGTGAGACTTGTGGAAAAAGTAGGTTCAAACCTTTATGTCAAGGATGCCCTAGATACCTATAACTCAATGACAAGGAGCTAGATGATTTAGTTGTCCTTACTGTCATGGAAGCTGAAGGTTAAGATTGACAATGGGAAATATGTAACATGATGTGATCAGACGTTGGTAAATAAATAGGGTGCAACTGTTTTGTATAATGAAATGTGGATAATTTTAGGGTCCAATAAAACTTACTTATCATATATTTTAGGGTGAGTAGGCCTTATTATGGTTAAGAAAAAATTATAATATCTTTGCACAATGCTTTCCCTCTTTCAGAGTCCAAATAATGTTTTGTAGTTACACACTCATGTAGAACATTCTGTTATGCTCCACACAAATTAAGATCAATATATCAATTCTCATTTATCAAGTTTCTCAATAAACTAAAATGATGTTCAAGATTTGAGACTGTCCTATGGTTCCTGGAAATTGTGTTCTGGTGTGTTCATCTTTATTTTTAAGAATTTGAGAAGTTCACATTTATCTTCAAGTTCACTGATTCTTTCTTTGACCATGTCCAGTATATTTATGAACCCTTTAACGTTGCTCTTTATTTTTTACAGTATTTTTGATTTATAATACCTCCTTCTTCATTTTTTAACTTAGAGTTTTTCTTGCTATCTGCCTTGCTCATTGGTTCCTGCATATTATCTACCTTTGCCTTAACATATTCATCACAGTAATTTTAAGATACCTGTCTGACAATCTCCAAGCCCATACCGTACCTGAGTCTGACACTGATGCTTGCTTTGTCTTTTACAGTGTCGTATCTTGTCTTTTAAAATACCATTTAATTTTTGAAAGTTATATATACTATATGAAACAATAACATCTGCGGTAAATAGGACTTCAGTGTGTAGTTTTAGTTAATCTGGCTAACAGTTGGATTATGCTTCATGTTTATTGTATCTGTACTTGGAAAGGGCTCCAGATTCATTTAATGACCTTGTTTAACTCTTCCCTCTTATCTTTGGGTTTTTCTATGCTTTTTAAATAGAGTATGAATAGTGTAGCTCTTTCAATTTAATCCATTGTTATTATATTAGAGCTTTGTCAGCGTGATGGTACAGAAAGAGAAAAACAAGTTTTTTTTTTAAGATTTATTTATTAATTTGAAAGAGTTACAGAGAACGAGATGCTAAGGCAGAAAGAAAATCTTCCACCTGCTGGTTCACACCTAAAATTGCCTCAATGGCCAGGGCTGGACCAGGCCAAATCCAGCAGTCAGGAACATCATCTGGGTTTCCTACGCAGGTGCAGGGCCTCAGGGGATTGGGCCATCTTCTACAGATTTCCCAGGCACATTAGCAGGGAACTGGATTGGAAGTGGAATGGCAGAGACTTGAATTGCCACCCATATGGGAATCCAAGCACTTCAGGTGACAGCTTTACCTGCTACACCACAGTGCCAGCCCCCAAAACAAGTATTTTGTAGTTTTATGACTAAATATCAATCTTTTACTCTGCCTGTGTCTGTATACTATCACACAAACACACACACATTTGTGTTTTAAACATATTACTCCTTCTATAATACAAGTTGCAAGTATTTCTCAATGTTCTATTTGCACTTTTACTATAATTATAGTTAATCTATGCAAGTTTTAGATATACATAATCAAAATTTAAATCCTTGTTAAAGTTCAGTTTTTTTCAATTATATGCAGGTTATTTTTTTAACTTTTATTTAATGAATATAAATTTCCAAAGTACAGCTTATGGATTACAATGCCCCCCCCCCATAACTTCCCTCCCACCATGAACCCTCCCCTTTCCCACTCCCTCTCCCCTTCCATTCACATCAAGATTCATTTTCAATTCTCTTTATATACAGAAGGTCAGTTTAGCATATATTAAGTAAAGGTTTCAACAGTTTTCACCCACAAAGAAACACAAAGTGAAAAATACTGTTTGAGTACTAGTTATAGCATTAATTCACATTGGAAAACACATTAAGGACAGCGATCCTACATGGGGAGTAAGTGCACAGTGACTCCTGTTGTTGACTTAACAAATTGACACTCTTCTTTATGTCATCAGTAATTACCCTAGGCTCTTGTCATGAGTTGCCAAGGCTATGGAAGCCTTTTGAGTTCACAGACTCTGATACTAAAATGGATAAAGTATTACATTGTACATCAACAGTCAGGACAAGAGCTGATCAAGTCACTGTTTCTCATAGTGTCCATTTCAGTTCAACAGGTTTCCCATTTGGTGCTCAGTTAGTTGTCGCCAATCAGGGAGAACATATGATATTTGTCCCTTTGGGACTGGCTTAATTCACTCAGCATAATGTTTTCCAGATTCCTCCATTTTGTTGCAAATGACCAGGTTTCATTGTTTTTTACTGCTGTATAGTATTCTAAAGAGTACATATCCCATAATTTCTTTATCCAGTCTACTATTGATGGGCATTTGGGTTGGTTCCAGGTCATAGCTATTGTGAATTGTGCTGCAATAAACATTAAGGTGTAGACAGCTTTTTTGTTTGCCAATTTAATTTCCTTTGGGTAAATTCCAAGTTGTGGGATGGCTGTGTTGAATGGTAGGGTTATATTCAGGTTTCTGAGGAATCTCCAGACTGACTTCCATAGTGGCTTGACCAGTTTGCATTCCCACCAACAGTGGGTTAGTGTCCCTTTTTCACAACATCCTCTCCAGCATCTATTGTTGGTAGATTTCTGCATGTGAGCCATTCTAACTGGGGTGAGGTGAGACCTCATTGTGGTTTTGATTTGCATTTCCCTGACTGCTAGTGATCTTGAACATTTTTTCATGTGTCTGTTGGCCATTTGGATTTCCTCTTTTGAAAAATGTCTATTGAAGTCCTTGGCCCATCTCTTAAGTGGGTTGTTTGATTTGATGTTGTGGAGTTTCTTGATTTCTTTGTAGATTCTGGTTATCAACCATTTATCTCTTGCATAGTTTGCAAATATTTTTTCCCATTCTGTTGGTTGCCTCTTCACTTTACTGACTGTATCTTTTGAAGTACAGAAACTTTTCAATTTGATGCAATCCCAAATGATGCAATCCCAAATGTTAATTTTGGATTTGACTGCCTGTGCTTCTGGGGTCTTTTCCAAGAAGTCTTGGCCAGTACCTATATCTTTCAGGATTTCTCCAATGCTATCTAATAATTTGAATGTGTCAGGTCGTATATTTAAGTCTTTAATCCATGTTGAGTGAATTTTTGTGTAAGGTGAAAGGTAGGGGTCTTGCTTCATGCTTCTGCACGTGGAAATCCAGTTTTCCCAGCACCATTTGTTGAATAGACTGTCCTTGCTCCAGGAATTGGTTTCGGATCCTTGATCAAAAATGAGTTGGCTGTAGATGTTTGGATTGATTTCTGGTGTTTCAATTCTGTTCCATTGGTCTATGCGTCTGTTTCTGTACCAGTACCATGCTGTTTTGATAACAATTGCGCTGTAGTATGTCCTGAAATCCGGTATTGTGATGCCTCCGGCTTTGTTTTTGTTGTACAAGATTGCTTTAGCTATTCGAGGTCTCCTGTGTTTCCATATGAATTTCAGCATCATTTTTTCCAGATCTGAGAAGAAGGTCTTCGGTATCTTGATTGGTATTGCATTGAATGTATAAATTGCTTTTGGGAGAATGGACATTTTAATGATATTGATTCTTCCAATCCATGAGCATGGAAGATTTTTCCATTTTTTGGTATCCTCTTCTATTTCTTTCTTTAAAGTTTTGTAATTTTCATCGTAGAGTGGGCATCCCTGTCTGGTACCAGATCTCAGTGGAAATGCTTCCAGCTTTTCCCCATTCAGTAGGATGTTGGCCATGGGTTTTTCATAAATTGCTTTGATTGTATTGAGGAATGTTCCTTCCACACCCAGTTTGCTTAGAGTTTTCATCATGAAAGGGTGTTGTATTTTATCAAATGCTTTCTCGGCATCTATTGAGATAATCATATGGTTTTTCTTCTGCAGTCTGTTAATGTGGTGTATCACGTTGATTGTTTTGCGCACATTGAACCATCCCTGCATACCAGGGATAAATCCCACTTGGTCTGGGTGGATGATCTTTCTGATGTGTTGTTGCATTCTATTGGCCAGAATGTTATTGAGGATTTTTGCATCTATGTTCATCAGGGATATTGGTCTGTAATTCTCTTTCAATGCTGCATCTTTTTCCAGCTTAGGGATTAAAGTGATGCTGGCTTCATAGAAAGAATTTGGGAGGATTCCCTCTCTTTCGATTGTTCTGAATAGTGTGAGAAGAATTGGAGTTAGTTCTTCTTTCAATGTCTGGTAGAATTCAGCAGTGAATCCATCTGGTCCTGGGCTTTTCTTTGTTGGGAGGGCCTTTATTACTGTTTCAATTTCTGTGTCAGTTATGGGTCTGTTTAGGTTTTCTATGTCTTCCTGGTTCAATTTAGGTAGGTTGCATGTGTCCAGGAATCTATCCATTTCTGATAGGTTTCCCTGTTTGCTGGCATACAAGTCCTTGTAGTAATTTCTGATGATTCTTTTTATTTCTGTGTTGTCTGTTGTTACATTTCCTTTTTTATCTCTGATTTTATTGATTTGGGTCTTTTCCTTTTTTAGTTAGTTGGGCCAATGGGTGTCAATTTTGTTTATTTTTTTTCAAAAAACCAGCTCCTCGTTTGGCTGATTTTTTGTAATGTTTTTTTGGATTCAATCCTGTTGATTTCTTCTCTGATTTTAATTATTTCTCTTCTCCTACTAGATTTGGGTCTGGTTTGCTGCAGATTTTCTAGATCCTTGAGATGAATTGAAAGCTCATTTATTTTGTGCCTTTCCATTTTCTTGATGTAGGCACCTATTGATATAAACTTTCCTCTTAACACTGCTTTTGCCATATCCCATAAGTTTTGGAATGTTGTGCTGTTATCCTCATTTACTTTCAGAAAGTTTTTCATTTCTCTTTTAATTTCTTCTATGACCCATTGTCCTTTCAGGAGCATGTTGTTCAATCTCCATGTGTTCTAGGGATTCCTGAGTTGCTAATTTCCAACTTCATTCCTTTATGGTCTAAGAAGCTGCATCGTATGATTCTAATTCTTTGTATTGGGGTCTAAGTCTCCCTTTAAGTCCCTTAACAAATCTTTTGGAAAAACCGGTGCCCTGTAGTTAGGTGCATATACATTGATAATCGTTATATCTTCCTGTTGAATTGATCCCTTAATCATTATATAGTGCCCCTCTTTGTCTCTCCTAATAGTTTTTGTGGTAAAGTTTCTGTTGTCCGATATTAAGATGGCTACGTCCACTCTTTTTTCATTTCTGTTGGCATGGTATATCTTTTTCCAGCCTTTCACTTTCAATCTGTATGCATCTTTATTGGAAAGATGTATTTCTTGTAAGCAGCAAATAGATGGGTTTTGTTCCTTTACCAAATCAGCCAATCGGTGTCTTTTAACTGGACAGTTCAGGCCATTAACGTTCGATGTGACTACTGATAAGTAGTAACTTTGCTCTGCCATTTGCCAAAGATATTTTCTAATATATGCTTTGAATTCCTTGTGATCTTTTGCTGTGAGGTTTCATTCCTTTACCTTCTTTCATACTGATGACCGTGTTTCTGTGTTTCTGTGTGTAATACATTGTTGCTCCACCTCTTCGTGGAGGAGCGACACTAGACCCTGCCTAGGTTTCCTATCCGAGTCACGGCACCATTATGTCACTCCCCCTCTTCACGGAGGAACGACACAAGACCCTGCGCTGTTCTTTTGTCTGCTCGGCCCTCCCCGGGTTTGCTGCTGGTTCTTCCCGGGTTGGCTACCGTCCCTTCCACCTCTGTGGAAGGGCGGTTCCCCCTGCCACTTTCCCCACTTCCGTGGGGGAGTGGCACACTGCCGGCCAGCCGGCTCTCTCGGGGGCTGCTCAGGTGTTCCTTCAGATAGATGTTCCTGGTGCATGTTGTCTCTCTCCTCCTTTATAGTCCTCTTCCACCAATCCCAACTCTGCTACCCACACGCCGAGTATGCTGCTCTCCTCCAATCAGGAGCAAGATCAGCTCCTGCAGCTCAGTCAATCAAATTGGCAAGAGGCAGCTGTGTAGAAGCTGTTTGCTCCTCTCCCAGCGCCATATTGTGGGAGAGCAGATGCATAGAATAAGTCTTAATTCAAGTAACAGTCTAGTCCGAGTTGCTCCCCACAATACATTTTTTTTTTTGATAGGCAGAGTGGACAGTGAGAGAGAGAGAGACAGAGAGAGAAAGGTCTTCCTTTTGCTGTTGGTTCACCCTCCAATGGCCACCGTGGCCTGCATGCTGCGGCTGGCGCATCGCACTGATCCGAAACCAGGATCCAGGTTCTTCTCCTGGTCTCCCATGTGGGTGCAGTGCACAAGGACTTAGGCCATCCTCCACTGCACTCCCGGGCCATAGCAGAGATCTGGCCTGGAAGAGGTGCAACCGGGATAGAATCTGGCGCCCCGACCGGGAGTAGAACCCATTGTTCCAGTGCCGAAGGCACAGGATTAGCCTATTGAGCCACGGCGCCCACCTCTGTGTGTAATACATCTTTAAGCATCTTTTGCAGGGCTGTTCGAGTGGCGACAAATTCTTTCAATTTCTGTTTGCTATGAAAGGTCTTTATTTCACCTTCATTCACAAAGGAGAGGTTTGCAGGATATAATATTCTGGGCTGGCAGTTTTTCTCTCTTAGCACCTGGGCTATATCTCGCCATTCCCTCCTAGCTTGTAGGGTTTCTGGTGAGAAGTCAGCTGTGAGTCTAATTAGACATCCTCTGAGAGTAATCTGACGTTTCTCTCTTGCACATTTTAGGACCTTTTCTGTTTGTTTCACTGTGGTGAGTTTAATTACAATGTGTCATGGTGAGGATCTCTTTTGGTCATGTTTATTAGGGGTTCTATGAGCTTCCTGTACTAGGATGTCTCTGTCCTTCTCCAAATCTGGAAAATTTTCTGCTAGTATCTCACTAAAAGGCCTTCTAATCCTTTCTCCCTCATCCATGCCTTCAGGAACTCCTAGTACCCGAATTTTGGGTTTTTAAATAGTATCCTGTAGATTCCACACAACATTTTTTAGATTTCTAATTTCCTCTTCTTTTCTTTGCTTTGACTGTATACTTTCCTGTGCTCTGTCTTCTAAGTCTGATATTCTCTCTTCTGCTTCAACCATTCTGTTTTTAAGGCTCTCTAATGTGTTTGTTATTTGATCTTTTGAATTCTTCATTTCATTATGATTTCTTGTCACTATCAGTTTCCTGTTCTACTAGTTGTTTCGTTTCATTTTGATTCCTCCTTAATATTTCATTTTCATGCGAGAGATTTCCTATCTTGTCCATTAAGGATTTCTGGAGTTCAAGAATTTGTTTTTGAGAACTTCTTAATGTTCGTATCAATTTTTTGATATCCGCTTCTTCCTTTTTTCTATCTCATCATCTTCATAATCTTGAATTGGGGTGTCTTTTTCATTTGGGAGCATCATAGTGTCTTCCTTGTTCTTGTTACCTCGGTTTCTGTGTTTGTTTGGCATTGTGGAGATATTCTTTGATTTCTTTGCTGTGGTGCTTTTTCTCGTTATCCTATGACTCTAGATTAAGTGGACTGTGTGCTTTTGATGGATCCTTAGAGGCTGTGATGGGTGTGGCCAGAGAGCTCCGTTTGGTTTTCAGGGTTAAGGGTGTGCCAAAGGTGACTCACCCAGATTGTTCTCTCACTCGTTATCTCTCTCTCTCTCTTTTTTTTTTTGACTCAGTTGGGAAGTAATTCCACACAGCTGAGTGGAATTGAGGGTAGTTGATGTATGAAATCTGGTCCCTGTGGGTATTAGTCTGCTCTACCCCTGTGCCCACACAAAGAGTTTATGCAGCCCTCAGTGTGGTCAAATTTCTCCCCAGTGTCTCACCGGGTTGCCAAGGTTACCGAGTTTGTGTACTCGGTGAGTTCTCTCGCCCCCCCTCAGATTTGCACAGTCTCAGTTCGTTATCTCCACACTTTCACTAGGTCCTAACCTCCTGTTATTTCTCCCCACCAGAGTCAGGTTTTTCTGCTTGGCTAATGGCGGGAGCCGCTTTACATACGTAAAAATGGTGCCTGCTCTTTGTCTTGCTCGGCTTTGTAAGGTGAGTGGAGAGAGAGGCTAGTGTCCGTGCCAGTTCCCCTTATTTATTTGTTTTTTCTCTCCTCCAGTCAGCCTGGTGAACTTTCCCCAGTGGGGCTTCAGGCCTCGTTCCCTGTAGGCTCTTTTCTACCTTTCCCCGCCAATGTCTCAGGTTACCAACGTTTTTGTCTCACCTCCCCTTCCAGTGCTGGTGTGCAGACTCTGTGGCTCGGCTTCCATGGCTCAGCTTCCATGGGTGGGCAACCTTGCTCTCCCTGTAGGTCCTCTGTGTCACATCCACTAGATCCGGAAGAGTTTCCTCTGCAATTTTTTCCTGAGCTTTTTCCTGATGCTACAGTAACTCCACTTTTATTAAACTATCTTTTCCCAGACTATCGGTGCACGCCCTCACTATTCCGCCATCTTTGCTCTGCCCCCCCTTATATGCAGGTTATTAATGGATATAATTATATTGGCTTCCAGAATTGTGTAGTTGTCTATCTATATTTGTTCACTAATATTTTGGAATTTTTTTGTGTGTAAGTTGTGAGCAACTGACATAATTTCATATCCCACATTATTATGCAGTTGTTCCAAAATTACATACTGACAAGGATGTATTTATTATTAATTATTTGAGATTCAATTTTTATCAATTACTAAATTTTCAAATGTGCCAGGATGTATTCTAGATGTATTCTAGATTTTATTCTGTATTTCCACTGATATTGTATCAATGTATATTTTATTTCAACTTTTATTTAATAAATATAAATTTCCAAAGCATAACTTTTGGATTATAGTGGCTTTTCCCTCCATAACCCCCATCCCACCCACAACCATGGCATCTCCCACTATCTCTCCCTTCCCATTCTTCATCAAGATTCATGTTCAATTATCTTTATATACAGAAGATCAACTTAGTATATACCAAGTAAAGATTTCAACAGACTGCACCCACACAGACACACAAAGTATATAGTACTGTTTGGGTAGTAGTTTTACTGTTAACTTGCATAGTACAACACATTAAAGACAGAGGTCCTACATGGGGAGCAGGTGTACAGTGATTCCTGTTTTTGATTTAACAATTGACAATCTTATTTATGATGTCAGTAATCATCCGAGGCTTATTGTGGTTTTGATTTGCATTTACCTGATTGCTAGTGATCCTGAACATTTTTTTCATGTGTCTGTTGGCCATTTGGATTTCTTCTTTTGAAAAATGTCTATTGAGGTCCTTGACCCATCTCTTAAGTGGGTTGTTTGTTTTGTTGTTGTGGATTTTCTTGATCTCTTTGTAGATTCTGGTTATTAATCCTTTATTGGTTGCATAGTTTGCAAATATTTTTTCCCATTCTGTTGGTTGCCTCTTCACTTTCCTGACTGTTCCTTTTGCAGTACAGACTCATAGAATGGCAGATGTCCTAAACAGCACTCTGGCCTCAGAATCAGCTCTTAAGCCATTTGAATATGGCTTAAAAGCCTATGAGTTTCACAGGCATGGAAAGCCAAGACACTGTGGCAAAAAAATGACCTAAATGAAAGATCTCTGTGAGATCCCAGCAGAAAGAACGGGTCATCAAAAAAGGCAGTGCTTTTCTCAGAAGGGAGGCGAGAACTTCCACTTTGGCTATGGCCTTGTCTAAATAAGATCGAAGTTGGTGAACTCAAGAGGCTTTCCTAGCCTTGGCAACTCATGACAAGAGTGACTTTGCCCTGCCATTTTCCCAATGATATTTCTAATACGTGCTTTGAATTTCCTGTGATCTTTCACTGAGAGATTTTCTTCCTTTACCTTCTTTGTATTGATGGTGATGTTTCTGTGTTTCTGTGTGTAACACATCTTTAAGCATCTTTTGCAGGACTGGATGAGTGGTGATAAATTCTTTCAATTTCTGTTTGCTATGAAAGATCTTTAGTTCACCTTCATTCACAAATGAGAGCTTTGCAGGATATAATATTCTGGGCTGGCAGTTTTTTTCTCTTAGTACCTGGGCTATATCTTGCCATTCCCTCCTAGCTTGTAGGGTTTCTGATGAGAAGTCAGCTGTGAGTCTGATTGGGGATTCTCTGAGAGTAAACTGACATTTCTCTCTTGCACACTTTAGAATCTTGTCTTTATGTTTCACTGTGGTGAGTTTGATTTCAATGTGTTGTGGCAAGGATCTCTTTTGGTCATGTTTATTGGGAGTTCTATGTGCTTCCTGTACTTGGATATCCCTTTCCTTCTCCAAACCCGGGAAGTTTTCTGCTAGTATCTCACTAAAAAGGCCTTCTAATCCTTTCTCCCTCTCCATGCCTTCAGGAACTCCTAGAACCTAAATGTTTGGTTTTTTAAAATAGTATCTTGTATATTCCCGACAATATTTTTTAGATTTCTAATTTCCTCTTCTTTTCTTTGCTTTGACTGTATACTTTCCTGTGCTCTGTCTTCTTAGTCCGATATTCTCTCTTCTTCCTCACTGATTCTTTTTTTAAGCCTCTCAAATGTGTTTTTCATTTGTTCTTTTGAATTCTTCATTTCATTTTGATTTCAATATCTCAATTTCATGTTCTACTAAATTCCTCATTTCATTTTGATTCCTCCTTAAGATTTCATTTTCATGAGAGAGATTTTCTTTCATGTCCTGCATGGATTTCTGTAATTCATGCTTTTGTTTTTTGCTAACTTCTAAATGTTCTTATCACAAATTTTTTGAATTCCGTATCTTGTATTTCTTCTATCTCATCATCTTCATAATCTTGTATTGGAGTGTTATGTTCATTTGGGAGCTTCATAATATCTTCCTTGTTTTTGTTTCCTTGGTTTGTGCATTTGTTGTTTGACATTGTGGAGATATTCATTAGTTTCTTCTACTTCTTTTTTTTTCTCTCTGTGGTGGCTTTTCTCGTTATACTATGACTCTAGATTAAGTGGACTGTCTGCTTTTGGTGACTCTCTAGAGGCTTGTGGTGCATGTGGCCAGAGAGCTCTGTTCAGTTCTTCAGGGTTAAGTGTGTACCAAAGGTCCAAAGGTGACACACTCAGGTTTGGCGTGGTAAGTCTTCTCTCCCTCTTTTTTTTTTTATTCAGAAGGGAAATAATTCCTCTTAGCTTAGCTCTTCTCCTTGATGACAATCTGTGCCTGAGTACTAGCCCCAGTGGGTATAATATTTGCTCTATCCGAAGGACCACACAAAGGATCTGTGAAGTCCTCTGTGTAAGCTCAGATTCCCCTGCAATGTCTCTCACCTGGTAGCCAAGGCCCCCCAAGTTTGTGGCATCTCCCACCGAGACTACTCACGTCTCAGCCACACTGTGAATTCTCCCACAAACCCTCAGTTTTTTTTTTTTTCACAGTCTCGGTTTATAAGCTCCACACATTCACTAGGTCTTAGTTTCCTGTTATTTCTCCCCACCAGAGTCAGTGGTTGAGGTCGGGCGCAGCCCTGAGCTGGTGTAGCTGTTACATATGTCCAAAATGGCACCTGCTCTATTTTCTCGCATGCCATTGTAAGGTGAGTGGAGAGAGAAAATTGCTTCTGTACTGTCCCTTTTATTTTTTTCTCTCCTCTATTTAGGCGGGTGTACTTTCCCCCACAGGGCTTCAAGCCTCTTTCCCTCTAGGATATTCCTGCCACTTTTCTGCCTGTGTCTCAGGATACTGCAGTTTTGCCTCACCTCCCTTTCCAAAACTGTTGCAGAGGACACTCTCAGCAGCTGGGCTCCTGAGCCGTGGGTGCCTGTGTCCTCCATGTAGGTCCAACGTGTCCCTCTAATTCCGGAAGAGTTTCCTCTGCAGTTTTTTCCCTAACTCTTCACTGAGACTACAGTATCCCCACTTTTATTAAACTATCATTTCCTGGACTATCAGTGAGCTCCCTCCCTATTCCACCTTCTTGGAGCCGACTACCCTCTCGGCAGTAATATATAATATTTCATCTAGAAATTCTCCATCATGCACTTTAATATCTGTTGAAAAAATCCACTTCCTTTTAGTCTTCTTTTATAATAATTACCTAGATATTCAGTTTATTTATAAATTCATTTGATATTTTTACATAAAAATAACTACAGGTCTATATTCTGGATATACTTCTGGACCACCAGAATAAAATATATTTCACAACAAAATTTAAAAATGTCTTACCAGTGAATGCAAATGTTATATTTATACAATGTTATAGTCAGTTTAATAAGTAAACAATAGAATTGTCCTCAAATGTGCATAACTTAATTTAAAAATACTTTATTGATAAAATAGCTAATGATCATCTGAGCCTTCAAAAATGTCGCAATCCTTTTGCTGATGGAAGGTTTTGCCTCAGTGTTGATGGATGCTGACTGATTGGGATGGTGATTGCTGAAGGTTGGGATGGCTATAACAATTTCTTAAAAGAAGACAGTAAGCTGACTAGAATGAAGTAATGTATCTATATGGTTTTGATTCACATTTCTCTGATGATTTGTGTTGTTAAGCATTTTTATTCATGTACCTGCTGGTCATTTGTTTTCCTTCCTTTGAACAATGTCTGTTTAGTTTCACTACTCATTTTTTTTTTTGACAGGCAGAGTGGATAGTGAGAGAGGGAGACAGAGAGAAAGGTCTTCCTTTTGCCGTTGGTTCACCCTCCAATGGCCGCTGCGGCCAGCGCGCTGCGGCCGGCGCACCGTGCTGATCCGAAGGCAGGAGCCAGGTGCTTCTCCTGGTCTCCCATGGGGTGCAGGGCCCAAGCACTTGGGCCATCCTCCACTGCCTTCCCGGGCCACAGCAGAGAGCTGGCCTGGAAGAGGGGCAACCGGGACAGAATCCGGCACCCCGACCAGGACTAGAACCTGGTGTGCCGGCGCCGCTAGGTGGAGGATTAGCCTATTGAGCCACGGTGCCGGCCACTACTCATTTTTTTTTAAAATGAGATATTTAGCGTCTTTTGTTATTGAGTTGTTTGAGTTACTTACATATTCTGATTTTTAATCCCTTGTTGGATTAGTAGATGAATAGAAAAAATGTGGTAAATATACCCAATTGAATACAATTAAGCCAAGAAAAAGGATGAAATCTTGTGATTTCCAACAACATACATGAAACTGGAAGTCATTATGTGAAATGAAATACGCCAAGTTTAGAAGACAAGGTCCACATGAACTCCATCATGTGCAACCTAAAAATGTTGATCTCATAGAAGTTAAGAGTAAAATGGTGGCTGTCAGAGAAGAAGGAGTGTAGTACCATTAAGAGGGATGGTGGAACTTCGGTTAATAGCCACTAACTTATAGTTAGCTAGGAGTAAGAAGTTCAGGTTCATTGCACAGTATGGTAATAAGAGATAATGTACTGTATATTTTTCCAAAAAAATAGAACTAGAATAAATGATTTATAACTCATGTTTTCTTCAAAAGGAAATGATAAATATTTGAAAAGATAGCTATGTTTCCCTGATTTAACATTGCACTAAGTATATATGTATTGAAACAACACATAGTACTCCATAAATATGTATAATATTTATGACAGTGAAAAATCTGTAAACTTCAAAAATAATGAAAAAATACCCGGCCTCAACCAGACTGCGTGCTCAGCCCTCTGCCTCTCTGCTGAGCCGCCCGCCTGCCTGTCCAGGTGTAATCTTTCCACTCAATCATGTAACCTTGCTCTCCCCCCACCCCCGTCCAAGCGATGGCACTCTCTCTCAGGTCCTGTCTGGAGAGGTGCCCATCCGTTCTTACGGATGTCCCTTCCCTAATAAACTTTGCTACTTTTACCTCCCACTAAAAAAAATAATGAAAAAATAAATAAAATAATATACTCATGTCTAAAAGTATGCAATACAAGTATATATTCATGAAAAAAGAAGATGCCACAATGAAAGGAATATTCAGAGAAGAAAAGAAGTCCTTAAGAATTATGTTAAATGCTAAAATTGAGGAAATTTCTCCCAAAGAAACAAGAGAATAATGAAAGGATAAATACCAACAGAAGAAAGTTTCTAAAACTAGAGTTTCATAGAATTTCCATGAGGGAACAAAAATAGAGAAAGAGCGATCTGCTTATATCTGCTTGTTTCAGATGCCTGTAATAGCCAGAGTTGACAAGGCCAAAGCCAGGATCCCAGAATTCTATCTGTGTCTCTCACGTGGGTGACAGGGATTTAAGTACTTGACCCATCATTTACTGCCTAGAGGGTGCTCATTTCCATGATCCTGGGAGCTGGATCAGAAATGGAGGTAGGATTCCTAGAGTCTGGACTCACAGAGGCAGGACTGGATCCCAGGTACTTAGATAAGAATCTGTCTCTCTCATAATTTAGTGTTTGGAAGAATGTAATATCAATGACATCAATTATCATTATTCTTATTACTATGATTATATCATACAACCAATACTGCTTACATAGTAATAATATTTTGGAGGATGTCCTATAAGATTTATTTATGTATATATATATTGATATATAGATAGATAGATATAGATGGATAGATATGTATCTTTGGAAACAGTTTAAAAAAGAAGATTGTATATTTAGATGTGACTCTTTGGATCAATAATATTTTTATTCTTTTTAAAATTTAAGTGTTTTTTCTTATTCTTCTTATTCTTCTTAATTAATAATCATTCACATTTTCTTTTAGTAGCAGCACTATAATCCTATATTGTATTAGAATTTCTGCAACTATAGGAAATTATGTTACCATTTTAATTTCTGAAGTTTCTGAGAATTACCTACCAGAAATTAGGAAGACTTGCACTTTTTTTTAATTTTTTTTTTTTTTGACAGGCAGAGTGGACAGTGAGAGAGAGAGACAGAGAGAAAGGTCTTCTGTTTTGCCATTGGTTCACCCTCCAATGGCCGCCGCAGCCGGCGCGCTGTGGCTGGCGCACCGCGCTGATGCAAAGGCAGGAGCCAGGAGCCAGGTGCTTTTCCTGGTCTCCCGTGGGGTGCAGGGCCCAAGCACCTGGGCCATCCTCCACTGCACTCCCTGGCCACAGCAGAGAGCTGGCCTGGAAGAGGGGCAACCGGGACAGAATCCGGCGCCCCAACCGGGACTAGAACCTGGTGTGCTGGCGCCGCAAGGCGGAGGATTAGCCTAGTGAGCCGCGGCGCCGGCCAACTTGCACTTTTTAAGATCAAGAATGGATGTTTCAATATTTAATATAAAGAAAAAACACATTGAGAAATATAAATCTTGTACAAAGAAAATCACAGAATAGATTTATTAAATAATAGTACAGTAAAGGAAAATCAATCATAGTATTTCTTATGTTAATGACACTAATATAATCACTGATATATGTATATAATACTTATTTCACCAGCCAAAAATACAATCTATGTATGAAAGGAAATAAGGGAAATAACCAGGGAAAGCAAGTATATGCATATTTGTAATATGCAAATATTTAGAAAACATTTGTAAATAAACTTTGTAAATAAATCTTATCACACTGCACATCATGATTGTGCCTGTTCTTAGAATTCTTCTCTAAGTAAGGATAAGACCCTGGAATAGAAATTTAGACCCAGCCTAGCTCACAACAGATCCATGGGTTCCTCTTCCTCCTGAAGAATTTCCACTGCGGTTTTCACCCTGACTCTCCTCTGAGAATGCACTCTCCACTTTTTTTACACTATCTTTCTCCCAGCAGTAAGCTCCCTCCGTACTCCACCATCTTAGCATCTCCATAATTTTAAGTCTTACATTTAGATTTTGTTGCATTTTAGTTGATATTTATAAGGTATAAAGTAGGGGTCTCATTTCAAATATCTGCATTAAAAAATCAAGATTTCCCAACACTAATTTTTTTTAGGAGAATGTCCTTTCTTTTCCCAAGAAAATTTTTTAGCAACTTTTTCAGAGACATGTTGGATGTAAATGTATGGATTTATTTTCTGGTGTTTCTTTTCTGTTCCATTTATCTATGTTTCTATTTTTATACCAAAACATGCTGTTTAGGTTCTAGTAGCATGATAGCAGTTCTTGAAATCTGTTACTGTACCTTAAGCTTTTTTTGTTGTTGAATATTGTTTGCTTTTCTGTTTCCATAGGACCTTTTAAACATTTTTGTAATTCTGCAAAGAATATCTTTGGTATTTTAATGTTGATTACATTGAATTTGTATATCATTTGGATTAGTGTGAATAATTTCATAATGCTAATTTTTCTGATTCATGCATATGTGAGGTATTTCATTAGATATTTGCAATTTTCATTATAAAAAAGTCTTTGCTATACTTGATCAAATTTATCCCAAGGTACTTAAAATTTTAGTAACTATTGTGAATACAATTTCTCATACAAGTTCTTTCTCATATGGATCATTTTTAATGTATGAAAATGCTACTTATTTGTGTGTGTTGAGTTTGTGTCTTGAAAATTTGCTGAATTCACTTTTCAGTTCTAATTCTCTCTTGGTGGTGGCTTTTGCCCCCCCCCCATATATAGAATTATATCCTCTGAAACAAGAATCATTTGACTTTTTCCTGTACAATTTGTATGTCTTTTATTTCTTTCTTTGTCTAATCCATCTAGCTAAAATTTTCAGAATATTGAATAAGTGTGAAAAGAGTGGATATCTTTGTCTTGTTCCGGACCTTAGAAGAAATGCTTTCAACTTTTCCCCCATTAAATAACATGTTGACTGTGGGCTTGTCATATATGGCCTTTATTGTGTTGCAGTATGTTTCTTCTATACCTAATTGTCTCAACGGTTTACCTTGACTGGACGTTTATTTTTTCATATGCTTTTTGCATTAATTGAGATGAGCATACGAATTTTATTCTTCATTTTATTGATTTAATGTGTCACATTTACTGGTTTACATATATTAAACAATCTCTGCATCCATGTGATAAATCCCATCAGCACAGGGTGAATGATATTTTTGATGTTTTCTTTGGTTTGGTTTCCTTGTGTTTTGGAGATCTTGGTATCTATATTCAACACCGGTATCCATCTATATTTTTATTATTATTATTGTTGTATCCTTGTCTGATTTTAGGAATCAGGTAATCCTAGCCAAATAAAATGAATTGGGACCATTCCTTTTCAATTATTAGAAATAGTTTGAAACCAATTGTGGTTAGTTCTTCCCTAAAAGTTTGGTAGAATTCAGCAGTGAAGCCATATAATCAGGGACTTTTATTTGTTGAGAGATTCTTTATTATTAATTTAATCCCATCATTGGTTATTGATCTGTTCATTTTTCTATGGTTTAATCATTCAGTTTTTTTATTTCTTTTTTTTAACTTTTATTTAATGAATATAAATTTCCAAAGTACAGCTTATGGATTACAATGGATTTTCCCCCCCATAACTTCCCTCCCACCTGCAACCCTACCCTTTCCCGCTCCCTCTCCCCTTCCATTCACATCAGGATTCATTTTCAATTCTCTTTATATACAGAAGGTCAGTTTAGCATATATTGAGTAAAGATTTCAACAGTTTGCACCCACATAGAAACAGAAAGTGTAAAATACTGTTTGAGTACTAGTTATAGCATTACTTCACATTGGACAACACATTAAGGACAGAGATCTGACATGAGGAGTAAGTACACAGTGACTCCTGTTGTTGACTTAACAAATTGACACTCTTGTTTATGGCATCAGTAATCACCCTAGGCTCTTGTCAGGAGTTGCCAAGGCTATGGAAGCCTTTTGAGGTCTCTGACCCTGATCTTATTTAGACAAGGTCATAGTCAAAGTGAAAGTTCTCTCCTCCCTTCAGAGAAAGGTACCTCCTTCTTTGATGGCCCCATTCTTTCCACTGGGATCTCACTCGTGGAGATCTTTCATTTAGGTCCTCTTTTTTTTCCCAGAGTGCCTAAAATACTCTCATGGGCTCCTCAGCCAGATCCGAATGCCTTAAGGGCTGATTCTGAGGCCAGAGTGCTGTTTAGGACATCTGCCATTCTATGAGTCTGCTGTGTATTCCACTTCCCATGTTGGATCGTTCTCTCCCTTTTTGATTCTATCAGTTAGTATTAGCAGACACTAGTCTTGTTTATGTGATCCCTTTGACTCTTAGACCTATCATTATGATCAATTGTGAACTGAAATTGATCACTTGGACTAGTAAGATAGCATTGGTACATGCCACCTTGATGGGATTGTATTGGAATCCCCTGGCACATTTCTAACTCTACCATTTGGGGCAAGTCAGCTTGAGCATGTCCCAAATTGTACATCTCCTTCCCCTCTTGTTCCCACTCTTATATTTAACAGAGATCACTTTTCAGTTAAGTTTAAACAGCTAGAATAATTGTGTGTTAATTAAAGAGTTCAACCAATAGTATTAAGTAGAACAAAAAATACTAAAAGGGATAAAGTATTAAGTTGTTCATCAACAGTTAGGAAAGGGCTGATCAAGTCACTGTTTCTCATACTGTCCATTTCACTTCAACAGGTTTCCTTTCTGGTGCTCGGTTAGTTGTCACTGATCAGGGAGAACATATGATATTTGTCCCTTTGGGATTGGCTTAATTCACTCAGCATGATGTTTTCAGGATTCCTCCATTTTGTTGTAAATGTCCAGATATCATTTTTTACTGCTGTATAGTATTCTAAAGAATACATGTCCTATAATTTCTTTATCCAGTCTACTGTTGATGGGCATTTAGGTTGATTCCAGGACTTAGCTATTATGAATTGAGCTGCAATAAACATTAATGTGCAGACAGCTTTTTTGTTTGCCAATTTAATTTCCTTTGGGTAAATTCCAAGGAGTGGGAAGGCTGAGTTATATGGTAGGGTTATATTTAGGTTTCTGAGGAATCTCCAGACTGACTTCCATAGTGGCTTGACCAGTTTGCATTCCCACCAACAGTGGGTCAGTGTTCCTTTTCTCCCACATCATCTCCAGCATCTGTTGTTGGTAGATTTCTGTATCTGAGCCATTCTCACTGGGGTGAGGTGGAACCTCATTGTGGTTTTGATTTGCATTTCCCTGATTGCTAGTGATCCTGAACATTTTTTCATGTGCCTATTGGCCATTTGGATTTCCTCTTTTGAAAAATGTCTATTGAGGTCCTTGGCCCATCTCTTAAGTGGGTTGCTTGTTTTTTGTGGAGTTTCTTGATTTCACTGTAGATTCTGGTTATCAATCCTTTATCAGTTGCATAGTTTTCAAATATTCTTTCCCATCCTTTGGTTGCCTCTTCACTTTCCTGACTGTTTCTTTTGCAGTACAGAAACTTCTCAATTTGATGCAATCACAATTGTTAATTTTGGCTTTGACTGCCTGTGCTTCTGGGGTCTTTTCAATGAAGTCTTTGCCTGTGCCAATATCATGCAGGGTTTCTCCAATGTTCTCTAGTAACTTGATGGTGTCAGGTCATAGATTTAGGTCTTTAATCCATGTTGAGTGGATTTTTGTGTAAGGTGTAAGGTAGGGGTCTTGCTTCATGATTCTGCACGTGGAGATCCAATTTTCCCAGCACCATTTATTGAATAGACTGTCCTTGCTCCAGGAATTGCTTTTAGATCCTTGATCAAATATAAGTTGGCTGTAGATATTTAGATTGATTTCTGGTATTTCTATTCTGTTCCATTGGACTATCCATCTGTTTCTGTACCAGTACCATGCTATTTTGATTATAACTGCCCTGTAGTATGTCCTGAAATCTTGTGTTATGATGCTTCCAGCTTTGTTTTTGTTGTACAAGATTGCCTTAGCTTTTCGAGGTCTCCTGTGGCTCCATATGAACTACAGCATCATTTTTTCCAGATCCTAGAAGAATGTCTTTGGTATTTTGGTTGGTATCACATTGAATCTATAAATTACTTTTGGGAGAATGGATATTTTGATCATACTGATTCTTCCAATCCATGAGCATGGAAGAGTTTTCTATTTTTTGCATCCTCTTCTACTTCTTTCATTAAAATTTTGTAAATTCTCAGCGTAGAGATCTTTAACGTCCTTGTCGTGGTGAGGATCTCTTTTGGTCATGTTTATTAGGTTTTTTTTTTTTTTACAGGCAGAGTGGACAGTGAGAGAGAGAGACAGAGAGAAAGGTCTTCCTTTGCCGTTGGTTCACCCTCCAATGGTCACCACGGCCAGCGTGCTGCAGCCGGCGCACCGCGCTGATCCGATGGCAGGAGCCAGGAGCCAGGTGCTTTTCCTGGTCTCCCATGGGGTGCAGGGCCCAAGCACCTGGGCCATCCTCCACTGCACTCCCTGGCCACAGCAGAGAGCTGGCCTGGAAGAGGGGCAACCGGGACAGAATCCGGCGCCCCAAGCGGGACTAGAACCCGGTGTGCTGGCGCCGCTAGGCGGAGGATTAGCCTAGTGAGCCGCAGTGCCGGCCTTATTAGGGGTTCTATGAGCTTCCTGTACCTCACTACAAAGCCCTTCTAATCCTCTCTCTCTCTCCATGCCTTCAGGAACTCCTGGAACCCGAATGGTGGTTTTTTAATAGTATCCTGTAGATTCCTGACAATATTTTTTATATTTCTAATTTCCTCTTCTTTTCTTTCTTTGACTGTGTACTTTCCTGTTCTCTGTCTTCTAAGTCTGATATTCTCTCTTCTGCTTCATTCATTCTGTTTTTAAGGCTCTCTAATGTGTTTGTTATTTGATCTATTGAATTCTTCATTTCATTTTGATTTCTCTTTACTATCACAGTTTCATGTTCTAAATTCCTCATTTCATTTTGATTCCTCCTTAAGATTTCATTTTCATGAGAGAGATTTTCTATCCTTTCCAGTAAGGATTTTTGTAGTTCAAGAATTTGTTTTTCAGAACTTCTAGATGTTATTATCATAAATTTTTTGAAATCCCTATCTAGCATTTCTTCTATCTCATCATCTTCATAATCTTGAATTGGGGTGTCTAGTTTATTTGGGATAGTCATAATGTCTGCCTTGTGCTTGTTTCCTTGGTTTCTGTGTTTGTTGCTTGGCATTGTGGAGATATTCTTTGGTTTCTTCTTTTCTTTCTTTTTTTTTTCCTCGCTGTAGTTGTTTTTCTCGGTATACTATGACCCTAGATTAAGTGGACTGTCTGCTTTTGATGGATCCTTAGAGGCTTGTGATGGGTGTGGCCAGCGAGCTCTGTTTGGTTCTTCAGGGTTAAGGGTGTGTCAAAGTGACATTAAGGGTGTGTCAAAGTGGCACACCCAGGTTAGGTGTGGTAAATCTCTCTCTCTCTCTCTTTTTTTTCAGATGGGAGGTAAGTCCACATAGCTGAGTGGAGTTGAAGGCATTCAGTGTCTGAACTCTGACTCCTGTGGGTATAATATTTGCTTGCTCTGTCCCAAGGACCACACAAAGGATCTGTGCAGTTTTCAGTGTAAGCTCAAATTCCCCTGCAATCTTCCACTGGGTTGCCAAGGTTACCAAGTTTGTGTACTCTCCAGAGAGTACTCACGTCTTGGGTACTCCATGAGTTCTCTCACACAACCTCAGTTTCTTTTTTCTCCCACAGACTCAGTTTATTAGCTCCACACATTCACTAGGTCCTAACCTCCTGTTATTTCTCCCCACCAGAGTAAGGTTTTTTTGCTTGGCTCATGGCATGCACAGCTTTTACGTATGTCCAAAATGGCGCCTGCTCTTTGTCTTGCTTGCCTTTGTAAGGTGAGTGGAGAGAGAGAATCGTGTCTGTACCGGTCCCTATTTATTATATATATATATATATATTTTTTTTTTTCCTCTCTCTCCTCTAGTTAGGCTGGTGAACTTTTCCCCATAGGGCTTCAATCCTCGTTTCCTCTAGGCTCTTCCTTCCACTCTCCCGCCAGTGTCTTGGGCTACTGAGGTTTCACCTCACTTCCCTTTCCAGCGCTGATGCGTAGATTCGGTGGCTGGGGTCCCGAGCTGTGGGCGTCCGTGCCCTCCACATAGGTCCACCATGTCCCACTAGTTCCGGAAGAGTTTCCTCTGCTGTTTTTTCCTTAACTCTTCCCTGAACCTACAGTATCTCCACGTTTATTAAACTGTCTTTTCCCGAACTATTAGTGTGCTCTCTCCCTATTCCGCCATCTTGGAGCTTTCCAAGAAATGAAATTTTCAACAATGGTTTTTTCTCTCAAGGATCTAAATAAGTAATTTAGTAAAATATAAGTAAAAACCTTGGGATTTACAAATAAGAAACACATTGATAAAATCTAAGTATTCTAGAATATTGACAAATAAAAGATTATTTGTGGCTGGGAAAATGGAGGAAAGATTCATGAAATGTTACCATAAGGGCTATCAAAAAGTTTATAACTCTTTATACATAATCTTAATTTTTGTTTGTTTTCTTAACTTCTTATCTTTCAGTTTAAAACTTGCAGAACCACAGAATGGTTGAAAGGTTGGTACAAAGTATACCTTATATATACCCTTCACCTAGAATCAAAATCATCAGTTAAAGTTTAATTACATCTGTATCTGTGTGTTTTTCCCTCTCTCTCATTCACTCTCTATAAACGTTTGAATGTATATACGATTTACAGGATTTTCACAGATATGGAAAATATTACAGATTTCAAATACTCCATCTGACCTGTAATGTGAGGATCATTTATGCCTTCATGGTCAACCTTCTAGTCTTCTTGCTCTACCCTTTTCCTGAAGGATCTCTCCTGCATTCAAGGTTTCAGCTATTCTTTCTTTTTTATATAAAAAGATTTATTTATTTATTTGAAAAGCAGAGTTACAGAGACGCAGAGGCAGAGAGATGGAGGTCTTCCATTGACTGGTTCACTCTGCAAATGGCTGCAACAGCTGGAGCTGGGCTGATCTTAAGCCAGGAGGCAGGACCTTCTAACTCTCCCACGTGGGTGCAGGGGCCCAAGGACTTGGGCCATCTTCTACTGTTTTCCCAGGCCACAGCATAGAGATGAATCAGAAGTGGAGCAACTGGGACTTGAACCAGCACAGGTATGGGATGCTGGCACTGCAGGCAGCAACTTTGGCCACTATACCACAGCACTCAACTATTTTCAACATAATGATTGCTCCTAAAGTTTATCTCTAGCTGTAGAGTCTATCTATTTTATTTTATTTTTCAAATATGTCATTTGTATTTGTCATTCTTTGAATGCTTTGTTAAATGTAGATGCTGTAATATGACATTTATCAATATTTTTCTCTTTTATATTTCTATAAGGTGAAAAACTTTCAAGTATTTCATATTTACAGATCCCTCCTGCCCATGCTCTCACACTGCCTCCTCCTTTTTTTTTCTTTTGATTTTTACAATGACATACTTCCAGATTATTTTATAATTACAATCTTAACCCTCAACTAAATAAAATTTCAAAAAGTAGTAAGTAGAAAAACCACTGTTCCTCAAGTATATAGACAAGGCCTTTAGCAATAATCAAATCTCAAAATGTCAATTTCACTCACTAAAAGAATAAAAATTGTAAAAAATTTTGTACTCTATATCATACCACAAATCAGAGAAAACATATATTTGTCATTTTGGGACAGACTTATTTCACTAAGCATAATGGTTGATTCTACATCCCAAATGTCTCTTAAACTCTCCTGTTCATTCCTGTGTCTACTTCTCTCCCATGATGCGTTATAGGCTATTCCTCCATTACCTCCCTGCTTTTAGCCCTCCATTTCTCACTATTTCCTTTATATGGTTGGCCAGAATTATTGTTCTGAAGTATAGACCTAATCATGATTGCTCAACTCATTTAATGGATAAAAGGATAATGCAAGAATCCTGCAAAAGTTTTATAGGATCTGACTTCAAGCTAACTTTGAGATTTCCTTTTCTCCCCTAGTAACTCTTGTCAACCCCAAATGTACTTTACCCACCTCACTCCCACTAATTTACATTGTCAACTCTCCACTTATGTTTGCACTAGAGACCAGACATTTTTAGGTACTACATGTTCTTCCTGCATCTCTTCCTATTTTTTTATGTTTCTCTGTTGTACAGTCTCCTGATAATTGTGTCCTCAAGTCAGGTTCGGCCTTGCCTTCTGCTTATTTTCCCTCTAATAACTCCTATGGGGAGAGTTGCTTTGTTCTGGTGGCTTCTCGTGCCACCCTTGTACTTCCCTGTTTCCTCGATCTGGTGTATTTAGCCTACAGCTGCTGGGGTAACTTTTCTGAGATATCATTTTTGATAAATTAATTTCCTCTTCAAGAAAGCCTTGATTTTTTATAAATTCCCATTCACATATATAGGAAAATCTGGTCTCTTTCAATAACTATGGTTTATGTAACATTCCTAGAAATAATCCCTCTATTTTTTGTGGTCTCTTCCCATTTTAGACTCCTATGTTCAACCTAATGTACATCTCTAACTGCATGTCTCATAGGCATCTAAAATTCCATATCCATTAAATTTAAATCATCGAATTTCTATCTTCTCAGTATTATGCTTCCTCCACACTCACTGTTAGTGTCATTATCTACCTCACTACCCAAACCCAAAAGAAAGGTATCATTCTTGCCTCTTCTTCCTTACCCCTTCCTTATCCCTTCCTTTACTCCTTACCCCTTCCTTACCAAATCCCATTACATTTTCCTCATTAAAATTTGAATGCAAACTTCCTTTCTGTTTGCACTGTAAGCACATATGGTGCTTTCTTCTTACACTCAATTTTCTACTGTATTTTAAGACACAGTTAAAGTTTCCCTCTCCCTTGATACTCTTCCCTGTCACTGCTTATCAGTTATAGCCTATTCTGAGTGTGCTTACAGAAACCTTTTTTTAACCTTACTATGGCCTTGTTGGAAATGTGCTATAATTATTTGCTATTTCTTTTCTATACAGAATAATTCTTGATGGTAGAAAATATATCTTCTACCATATTTCTTCCTTGCCAATAACTTGGGCATGATGGACACCATATAAATATTTGTTCGATTAGTAATGGATGAATAAGTTTGAGAGTTTGAGATTTTAGAACAAGTTCATGCAATATACACAGTCTGCTACCTACAAAAATTTGACAGTTGCATTTAGGAAACTAGATATGAAAGGCTCATAGAGGAAAAAAAACTACAAAGACAGATCATAGAGCAATCTATACATTGTATGTATCCAAATTTGCCTTAGTCCATTTTGAGCTGTTATAACATAATATCATAAACTTGGAGTTGTATAAAGGACAGAAATTGTTTCTTTCCATTTTGGAGGCTGAAAAGCCTAAAATCAAAGCACCAGAATCTGGTGAGGCTGCTCTCTACTTCCAAGATGTTACCTCATTGCTGCATCCTTTAGATTTTTTGTGTACTCAGATGGTAGAAGAGCAGAGAGTGAAACAATTACTACAAGCCCTTTTTAAAGTGGCATTTTAAAGTGGTGAATTTTATGAAATGTGATTCATATTTCAATTAAACATGGATTAATATTCAACATGTTTAGGGTAACAATTTCTACATAGCTTTATAGAGGCATTAGTTAAATTATTTAAATTCAGAAAAATAAAGGGAAACTTAAAATATTCTATTTAGAAACCACCGTGGTGGCACAGCTGGTTAATCTGCACATTGAGATGTCAGCATTTTATATCAGAGTACTGGTTGAAGTCAAACCATTTGGCTGTCCAATAAGTTTCCTGATAATGTACCTGAAAAGACAGCCCCTGCCACCCATGTGGGAGAACAAGCTAGAGTTCCTGGATCCTAGTTTTGCCCTGGCCCATACCTGGCTATTGCAACCTTATGGGGAGTGAACCACAAGATGGAAGATATTCTCCCTCTACCCCCCTCTATTTGGCACTCTGCTTTTCATATACATATCTTTCAAAAATTCTATTTATAGTTTCATCATATATGTTATGAATACATATTTATTTTAAATTTGAGATACTATTAATATACAGTAAAGACTAAAAAGAAATTAATGACTGTGATTCTATTAAATGACTTCTATTATCATTTTTATTATTTACATCTATTCACTATATTCATTAGTATTACTTCAAATTTTAGGAAAACTCAATGTCCCCCTAAAATCTCACAAGATAAATTATTTGTCATATGTGAAAGGTAAAATGAAGCACTAAATGACATACTATAATGCTATTGTACAGTGTGGATGTTTTTGCATGAGAAACAAGGGAATCCAAATTTGAATTACATAACTTATTTCATCTCTATTTTCTTTTTTTTTTTTTTTTTTTTTTTTTTTTTGACAGGCAGAGTGGATAGTGAGAGAGAGAGACGCAGAGAGAGAAAGGTCTTCCTTTGCCGTTGGTTCACCCTCCAATGGCCGCCGCTGCAGCCGGCGCACCGCGCTGATCCTGGCAGGAGCCAGGAGCCAGGTGCTTTTCCTGGTCTCCCATGGGGTGCAGGGCCCAAGCACCTGGGCCATCCTCCACTGCACTCCCTGGCCATAGCAGAGAGCTGGCCTGGAAGAGGGGCAACCGGGACAGAATCCGGCGCCCCAACCGGGACTAGAACCCGGTGTGCCGGCGCCGCAAGGTGGAGGATTAGCCTATTGAGCCACGGCGCCGGCTTCATCTCTATTTTCAATTACATTCTAATTTAACTTCTATCCTTAATTCCAATGAATGAAAAAAGAGAAGAAAAGTGTGCCAAAATGATCTACTACTAATACTCATAGGGTAGTGGACCACATGCTATTGGGTCTAAAGTTTATGAGTCAGTCATTTGGAGTATCATCTATAGATATATTACATGAAAATCTTATGAGATATTTAAGCAGCTGCTTAAAATTTGCATAATTTGGAGTCACTTAATAGGATTAACATTACTGGAGTGGGTTTATTGTCTCTCAGCACATAACACAGGATTTTCTTAGGGTCTGAAAACCCTTTCTTTTGTATGAACCATAATGAATTTTACCAGATTGATTACAGCAATGGAATATATAATTACAGACTGTGTGTATGCCTGAATTTTATGTGTGTGTGCACACATGTTAAGGTTTAGGAGAATCATTTTTTCAATACTCAAAGTTTATCTCCTGTGGGGAAATCAGAGTAAGGATTAACACTTGCTTTTTCTCTTTGGTACATTTAATTTTGTGATTTGAAGACAAGAAATCTTTCTGAAGTTTGAAGCCTAATTTCACTTTACTTTTATCAAGTACCTTAAAGTATTCTTGAAAATATTATATCACTATAGTAAGTCAGTAAACAAGAAATAAGCATGATCACTTAAGCAATATAAATATATTTACATAAAATATATTCTTAAAATCCTTGCAGAAAGAATGAACTACAAACAAAAAAAAACTTTGAGGGTAGAAATAGTTATTAAACTACTATGTCTTATTAAACCTTAAATAATTCTTCACAAAATGCAGGTCCCAGAGAAGGCAGAGTATGAAGCCAGAAAGATTCCAAGAAGTAAAAAACTGTCAAAAACTTCTTTTGCATATATATATATATATATATATATATATATATAGTACAAGGAAAACTGTAAGAATATATAAAGGAATTAGACTCCTAAGGGAAGTGAAGAAGAGACTAGAAAATAAGGAAGACATAGTTTTCACTAAGGTTCTTCTTGGCTTACAAATATACCCATTTCATTATTGGACACTCTAGGCACAATGTCTGGAGAATGTGAAGGAGAATAGCATTTAGAATATTAGTAGTAGCTTTCAAAATCAGTATACTCACACATTTTATAGGAGTTAATTTATTTTAGTACTTATTCTAGCATCTTTCATATTGGTGAGTTATGCATTGTATTGGAGATTTTTGCCTATCAAATGATTTCTATATTTAACAGCAGACTTTTTTTCTTTTTAGAAAGGATTTGTTCATTTATTATTTGAAAGACAAGAGTTATAGAAAGAGAGAGACCTTCCATCCACTGATTCACTCCCCCAGATGATCACAACAGTCCGGGCTGGGCCAGGCTGAATCCAGATGCTTCACCCAGGTCTCCCTCTCGGGTGGCAGGGTTCCCACTGCTTCTCTCATACCATTAGCAAGAAGATGAATTGGAAGTGAAGCAGGTAGGACTCCATCCAGCACCCACATGGGATGATGGAATTGCAGGCAGCGGCCTTACCCACTGCACCACTGGCCTTATTCTCATGGTATCTTTACATTTCATTTGTGCTTCCTTCACAATGTGCATTTCATTTTATCTTTATCGTCACATTTGCTTCAGACTTTTCACTGCTAACCACCTTCTATTCGTAAGGAAAGAGAATCAAGTAAATATGTTTGCTATGAACTATTGTGGAAAAAATTACAACTTTAAAGATAGAAGAGGCATCTTTTAATTGAGTTTGAAGGAGTATGCCTTTGTAAAAGGAAAGTAGTGCCTATGGCTTTAGAGAAAATAAACTACTTACAATTCTAATAACAAGATAATTTTTCTAAATAAATGTTTTACTGGTAAAACAATAGAAAAAAGGTAATTTCATTGAGTTATTATATTATATTGATTGCCTATTAAATATTAATAGATTTTAAAAAATGTTTTTTAAAAGCAACTAAACCATTCCAAGATCTAATTCTATGAGGTTCTAAAGTAAATATGAAGATTAAAATTATTCCTCTGAAGTTTGATATATTTCATTATTTTTAAGAAAATATATAATAAATTTTTGAAGTGGCATTGTTTATAAACTACAAGCAAAAAATTCAGCACCTCTACCATTCAACCCAGCCATCCCACTCCTTGGAATTTACCCAAAGGAAATTAAATTGGCAAACAAAAAAAGCAGTCTGCATATTAATGTTTATTGCAGCTCAATTCACAATAGCTAAGACCTGGAACCAACCCAAATGCCCATCAACAGTAACTGGATAAAGAAATTATAGGACATGTACTCTTTAGAATACTATACAGCAGTAAAAAACAATGAAATCTGGTCATTTGCAACAAGATGGAGGAATCTGGAAAACATTATGCTGAGTGAATTAAGCAAGTCCCAAAGGGACAAATATCATATGTTCTCCCTGATCAGTGACAACTAACTGAGCACCAAATGGGAAACCTGTTGAAGTGAAATGGACACTATGAGAAACAGTGACTTGATCAGCTCTTGTCCTGACTGTTGATGTACAATGTAATACTTTATCCATTTTAGTATTTTCTCTTTGTTTTGTTCTAGTACTATTGGTTGAACTCTGTGATTAACACACAATTATTCTTAGGTGTTTAAATTTTAACTGAAAAGTGATCTCTGTTAAATAGAAGAGTGGGAATAAGAGAGGGAGGAGATGTACAATTTGGGACATGCTCAATAGGACTTGCCCCAAATGGTGGAGTTAGAAATGTGCCAGGGGATTCCAATAAAATCCCATCAAGGTGGCATGTACCAATACCATCTCACTAGTCCAAGTGATCAATTTCAGTTCACAATTGATCACACTGATAGGTCTAAGAGTCAAAGGGATCACACAAACAAGACTAGCGTCTGCTAATACTAACTGATAGAATCAAAAAGGGAGAGAACGATCCATCATGGGAAGCGGGATACACAGCAGACTCATAGAATGGCAGATGTCCTAAACAGCACTCTGGCCTCAGAATCAGCCCTTAAGGCATTTGGATCTGGCTGAGGAGCCCATGAGAGTATTTCAGGCATGGAAAGCCAAGACACCTGGAAAAAAAAAGAGGACCTAAATTAAAGATCTCTGTGAGTGAGATCCCAGTGGAAAGAATGGGGCCATCAAAGAAGGAGGTACCTTTCTCTGAAGGGAGGAGAGAACTTCCACTTTGACTATGACCCTATCGGAATAAGATCGTAGTTGGCGAACTCAAAAGGCTTCCATAGCCTTGGCAACTCATGACTAGAGCCTAGGGTCATTACTGACACCATAAACAAGAATGTCAAATTGTTAAGTCAACAACAGGAGTCACTGTGTACTTATTTCTCATGTGGGATCTGTCCTTAGTGTGTTGTCCAATGTGAAGTAATGCTATAACTAGTACTCAAACAGTATTTTACACTTTGTGTTTCTGTGTGGGTGCAAACTGATGAAATCTTTACTTAATATGTACTGAATCGATCTTCTGTATATAAAGAGAATTGCAAATGAATCTTGATGTGAATGGAGTGGGAGAGGGAGCAGGAGATGGGAGGGGTGTGAGTGGGAGGGAAATTATGGGGAGGGAAGCCATTGTAATCCATTAACTGTACTTTGAAAATTTATATTTACTAGATAAACAATTAATTAAAAAAGAAATCATCAAAGATAAAAAATTTTGAGAGATATTCCTTCCTCATGAATTAGAAGAATAAATATCATTAAAATGTCTATACTACATAAAGCAATTGACAGATTCAATGCAATCCTTATAAAAATACCAATGACATTCTTTACAGAACTAAAAAAACCAATCCTAAAGTTCATATGGAATCACAAAAGACTCAGAATAGCCAAATTGATTTTGAACAGGAAAAATCAACCTGGAGGCATCACAATACCTGACTTCTAAGCATACTACAAAGCTATATTAATTAAAACAGTATGGTACTGACATAAAAACCAATGAAAAAGAATAGAGAACCCAGGAATTAATCCACATATGTACAGCCAACTAATTTTTGACAAAAGTGCTCAGACCATATAGTGGAGTAAGTATAGTCTCTTCAACAAATGGTGCTGGCAAAACTCGATTTTGTAGAGAAGAATGAAATTAGATCCAACCTCTTACCATATACAAAAATAAACTCGAGATGGATCAAAGATCAAAATTTAAGAACTGAGACTATGAAGTTGATGGAAGAAAATGTAGAGGAAACACTCCAAGACACTGGTGTAGAGGATGACTTCTTGGACAAGACCCCTAAAGCACAGGCAACAGAAGCAAAACTAAATAAATTAGACTATATCAAACTCAGAAGTTTTTTCAAAGCAAGGGGAATCATCAATAGAATGAAGAAACACCCAAAAGAATAGGAAAAAATATTTGTAAACCACCTGAAAAACAATGTCCTGAATATATCAGCAACTTTAAAAAATCAGCAGTCCAATTAACAAATGGGTAGAGGAACTGAACTGACAGTTTTCAAGAGAAGGAATTCCAATGGCCAATAGCCACATGAAAAAATGCTCAGGATCACTAGCCATCAGGGAAATGCAAATCAAAACCACAATGAGGTTTCACCTCACACCCATTAGATACAGAAGTCAACAAACAGTAAATGCTGGTAAGGATGTAGGGAGGAGGGTACCTTAATGCATTGTTGGTGAGAATGTAAACTGGCACAGCCACTGTGGAATACAGTATGGAGATACCTCACAAAGCTGAATATTGAACTACCATATGACCCAGCCATCCCACACCTGGGAATTTATACAAAGGAAATGAAATCAGCATATGAAAGAGTGAAAAAAAATCAGCACCTTAGCCTAATATTACTTTTACTTCTAAAATTACAAAGCAGTCCACATTGTTTCACCAATCCTTATAACACTGACGTGATTTTTTGAAATTAAAAGAAAAATCTAAACAAATAATAAAATCACACTTTTAATCTTGTCCACTGATCTTCTTTCCTCTAAGTAAGAAAATAATGGAACTCAAACATTTCCAAGAGCCCCATGCTGCCTTTCTAATGAGAGGTTGCATGACTTCATGGAAAGATTGTCATGAAGATCAAAAGGATAGACTGGGGCTTTTATCAGGCTTGTACCATTAGCAGTCTGATTTATGTAAATGGGTTAAAAAATAAAACACTGGGGAAAAAGAAAAGAACAAAGGGAAGAGAGAAATGAACACAGGTGAATAGGCTATTATAGAGTAGGACTTAGTCATGCTAGTGAAACATTGATCACACACCTACATTACTCCTCATCAGAGACTTTTTAAAGTTGCTGCTTCACTAAAAACAAAAGCAAAAACTTTTTTCACTTAGTTTTAATGCTCAGAATCCAAACAAACAGTATTAGTCAGCTTTAGGTTTCAAATACAAATCAAGACATTTATTCCTTTGAGAACTGCTGTCATTGTTAAGACAAAAAAAAAAAAAAAAGATCAATGAACAGATCAGTTGTGAACTTCTATTCCTTAGGACATAACAGAATATTTTTTATAGTTGTATATCTGACTGTATATTTGAGAGAACACCACTCACATGTGAAAGTAGTAGTTAAATCTTTCCGAAGTCTGAGATCGTTCATGAATACATGCTATTGTCATCCTCATATTCTAATATCAAAAAAGAGCTATAGATTTTAGAAAACATGTAATTGTTTTATGATGATAATTTCATTAGTAGAACATGACTACTTCCATTTTATATTGAGACAATAAACATTTCTTGAAAAACAGATGTTTTAAGAAAGATATCTATAGTTCACACTACGCAATATTTGAAGTTTATGTTAACAGGCTATTAGAAGCTGAAAGAACATTTCTTAAAATTTCACACACACAATTTTGTTGTTGTATTTGTGTGTGGACAATCACAGAAGGGAAATATGTCATATATTCCATGGTGCTGAATTTTACTATTGCAATACTTTCCATTTATTATTATTTTAGGGATTTTACTTTCTGTAGTTCATTACATAATGAGTGAATGATGCCAAGAAACAAATTAAATGCCTCTTTCAATTTTGCCAAAAAAGCATCAATACATTAAGTTTCATTGTAAATGTGTAATACTTTTAAAATACTGGACCTACAAGGATACTTCAAAAGTTGGGTGAAAAAATGGAAATAAAAGATAAGGTAATTTTGCTGCAAAAATTTTGAAATCAATGCATAGTTTTCATAGCAATTTCCCAGGATCTTTTTGAAGATGCTTCTATGGTTGGATAAAATTCATGTCTGGTGTTAATAAGTTAGCATGTAAAAACCCAGTGCTTATATTTTATGACCAGTGGAGATATCCTGCCCTAATATTTTTTGCTTGAATCTCTACCTATGATTGTCGTTGCTGCATCTTGGGATACGCAGTTCAACCTAACTGGTTAATGCTAAACTATTGTATAAAATAGCTGTACCAATATACACGCTGACCAGTATTGCCAAAGAGTTTCCCATTAGTCACATCCTCTTCAGGGATCCAATTTCTTTACTGTTGTAAATATAATTATCATAAATTTTATGCCATCTACTCTTATTTTCCTTTTTCTAATAAGGTTGAATTTCCAATGTTAATTGGCAATTCCTATTTCCTTTTTTATTAAGTTCCTATTTGTGCCCTTTTAGTATTTTGATATTTGATTGATTTCTAGTGGGATTTTTGCACCGTTTTCTACATAGGCTAGATATTAATCATTGTTATAATCATTGTGAATATGTTTTTTGAATATGCATTCTGTCTTTTCATTTTTTTCAGTCTGCCTTTTTTATTAAAAATTACTTAGTACACAAATTTGATTTCCATTTAATTTTTTTAAAATTTATTTGAGAGGTATAGTTACAGGCAGAGAGAGGAGAGACAGAAAGAAAAGTCTTCCATATGCTGGTTCACTCCCCAAATTGTCGCAGTGGCCAGAGCTAAGCCGATCCGAAGCCAGGAGCCAGGAGCCAGGAGCCAGGAGCCAGGAGCCAGGAGCTTCTTCCAGGTCTCCCACATGAATGCAGGGGCCCAAGCACTTGGACCATCTTCCTCAGCTTTCTGAGGCCATAAGCAGAGAGCTGGATTGGAAGAGGGGCAGCTGGGACATGAACCTGCGCCCATATGGGATGCCGGCTCTGCAGTCAGAGGCTTAGCCTACTACGTCACAGTGCCAGCCCCCATTTATTTTCTTGTTAGCATTTGTTAATTGTTTGAAAAAATTTTTCCATGCTGATAATTTAAGATATTTTTGCATTTTTAAAAGGGTGACAATTTTACATTTCACATTTATAGCTTTTACCTTTCTGGAATAGATAGTATAGAATAGAAATGTATAATTTTTCCAAATAGATTATCAATTTTCTTTGCATGAGCTTCTGATTAGTCACTCTTTTCTGTTCTTCAATGCCACTTCTATCATATAGTAAGGATTCATAAATATGCTGTTTAATTCATTTTATTGATTCATATTTTTTTAACTTTTATTTAATGAATATAAATTTCCAAAGTACAGCTTATGGATTACAATGGCTTCCCCCCCATAACGTCCCTCCCACCCGCAATCCTCCCCTTTCCCACTCCCTCTCCCCTTCCATTCACATCAAGATTCATTTTCGATTCTCTTTATATACAGAAGATCAGTTTAGCATACATTAAGTAAAGATTTCAACAGTTTGCTCCCACACAGAAACATAAAGTGAAAAGTACTGTTTGAGTACTAGTTATAGCATTAAATCTCAATGTACAGCACACTAAGGACAAAATGTCTATCCTAGGGGCTACTATTGTGGCATAGGTGTCATGCCACCGCCTGTGATTGCTGGCATCCCTTATGGGTACTGGTTCATGTCCTGGCTGGTCCATTTTCAATCTAGCTCCCTGTTAATGGCCTGGACAAAGCAGCAGAAGATGGCCCGAGTGTTTGGGCCCTGCCACTTACATGGGAGATGCGGATGAACCTCCTGGCTTTGGTCTGGCCCAGTGCTAATCATTGTGGCCATCTGGGGAGTGAACCAGGAGATGGAAAATCTCTCTCTCTCTCTCTCTCTCTCACTGTGTCTCCCTCTTTCTGCAACTGGCTTTCAAAATAAATATTTTAAAAAAGTCTATCTCTATACAATTAACATTCTGACTTAATCTCTGTATTTTGTAGATCTAGATGTCTAGTGAGATGCATCAACATATGCTATTTTTATGTTTTATTTCTAATTTTCAAATAATAATTTTATATATTATTAGGTAAATGTGATATTTTGACATTTTTATATAATGTGGAATAAATGAGTAATCCAAGCCAATGAACACATCTGTCACCTCTCTGATCACTTTTGTCTGGTGAGAAATTAGAAATTTGGTAACTTGGTTGTTGAAATATACAACGCACAATAATTAAGAATACTCACCCTACTGTGAAATAGAACATTTATTCAGCTTGTATCACTGGAACTTTGTATCTTTTGAAAGTCATCACTCCTTTCTTTGCATACCCCACCCATCAATCCCCAGCTTTTACTATATTTGAAAATGCCCTATAATATTATTTTAAAAAATGTTCTTATTGTTTTGATAATTGTATATATTTATGGTTTATATGAGGTTTTTGAGATATGTAAACATTGTCAGCTAATTAAATCCAGTTAATTAAATACTTGGTATCTCAAATAGCTGCCGTTAAGAACATTTAAAATCTACTCTATTTGCAAATTTGAAATATGCAATACATTAATATTTACTATAGGTACCATGCTATGTAATGCATCATGAAATCTTATTTCTCCTGTGTAATTGAAACTTTGTAGGCTTCAACCAACATCTACTCTTTCTCCATTCCATTCGGACTTTTCCACCCCACCTCTGACAACCATGATTATACGCTCTGCTTCAATGAGTTCATCTTTTCCAGAATGTACTTATAGATGGCATCATGCAGTATTCGTATTTCTGTGCTTGGTTTAATTTACTTAGTATACTGTCTCCCATGTTCATCCATGTTTCAAATGACATAGTTTCCTTTCTTAAAGGCTATATTCAATCTCTCTCTCTCTCTCTCTCTCTCTCTGTATGTGTGTGTGTGTGTGTGTGTGTGTGGTTTTTTTAATCCACTAATCTTTTCATGGACAATTAGATTGTTCCCCTTCCTTAACTATTGTGAATAATGCCACATTGAACATAAGAGTACACGTATCTCTTAGACATACAGAGGGCAATTCCATTTTACGTATACCAAAGAATTAGGATTACTAGATCCTATGATAACTCTTTCAGTATTCGAGAAACACCCAGAACATTTTCCATAATAGCTATACTGATTTATATTATATCAACAGTACACAAGTTTCCCCCTTTTTATACCCTCACCATCTCTTTTTATATTTCATCTTTCTTGACAATAAACACTCTTACAGGGTTGGTGTTGTGGTATAGCAGGTAAATCCACTGCTTGCTTTGCTGGCACCCCGTATGGGGGCTGGTTTGATGAGTCCTGGCTGCTCCACTTCTGATCCAGCTCTCTGCTAATGCACCTGGGAAAGCAGTGGACGATGGCCCATGTGCTTGGGCCCCTGCACCCACATGGGAGACTCGGAAAAAGCTGCTGGCTCCTGGCTTCAGACCAGGCTAACTACGGCCATTGTGGCCATTTGAGTAGTGAACCAGCAGATGGGAGATCTCTGTTTCTAACTCTGCCTTTCAAATAAATAAATGAATCTTTAAACATGTGTTTTTTATTTACATTTCTCTTATCATCAGTGATGTTGAGTATTTTTTCTTATATCTGTGGCCATTTATATTTGTTGTTTTGAGAAATTTCTGTTCAGGTCTTTTGCTAATTTTTAAAAAGGTATTTTTACTTGCTATTGAGCTGGGGTCTTTGCATATTTTGAATGTCAGCCCTTCATCAGATACACAGCTTACAAATATTTACTTCCAGTGAAGTTGTCTCTTCATTCTGTATATTATTTCCTTTATTGTGCAGGAACTTTTCAGATTGTTGTAATCCCTCTTGTCTATTTTGACTTTCCTGACTTTGCTTTTTATTTCATATCCAAGAAATCTTTACAAGTATTATTGCTTGGAGAGCTCCCTCTATGTTTTCTACTAGCAGTTTTCCATGTTCAACCCTTACTTTTAAGTCTTTAATACATTTGAGTTGATTTTTGTATATGTTGTGAGGTAAGGATCCAATTTAATTTTTTTTGCTTGTGTATATCTATTGTTCCTTTTAAAACTTAAAAGAGTTTCTTCTCAACGTGTGTTTTGACAAGTTTGTCAAAAGTCACCCATAAAACATGGGTGTATCTCTGAGCTTTATATCTTGTTCTGTTGATATATGTATCTGTTTTGTCAGTCTTATGTTATCTTGAGTATTATAGCTTTGTAATATATACTGAAATCGGTTAGTATGATGCTTCCAGTCTTGTTCTTTTTGCTTAAAATTATTTTGACTATTTGGGGTCATTTGTGTTTCTATAAAAATATCAGGATGACTTTTTTTTCTATTGTGGAAAAAGAGTAGAATTTTCTGGGATTGCACTGAATCTGTATATAGCTTTGACTACTATGAATATTTTAACATTATTAATTCTTCCAATCAATGACTATGTGATATTTTTGCATTTATTTGTGCCATCTTAAATTTCTTTTATCAATGTTTTAAGTATATTTACTCTACAGATATTTCACCTCCTTGGAATATACTCAAGTATAAATATACCCAATTATTTTTATGTTACTTTTTTATACTGTTGAGATTGTTCTTAACTTTTTTGGGTAATTTGTTATTAATGTATAAAAATAATGCTGATTTTTGCATGTTTGTTTTGTATCCTACAATCTTACCTAATTACATTCCTCAGTTTTAACAATTTTTTAATGGTGTCATTACAATTTCTCTGTATAAAATTGTGTCATCTACAACCTGGGGTAATTTAATTTCTCCCTTTCTGATTTGGATATCTTTTGTCTTTGGCTAGGAGCTGCAAAATATATTGAATGAAAATGTAGGCATTTTTGTCTTATTCCTGATCTTAGAAATAAAGCTTTTGGCTGGCGCCGCAGCTCAATAGGCTAATCCTCCGCCTACAGAGCTGGCACACCGGGTTCTAGTCCCGGCTGGGTTGCCGGATTCTGTTCCAGTTGCCCCTCTTCCAGTCTAGCTCTCTGCTGTGGCCCGGGAGGGCAGTGGAGGATGGCCCAAGTCCTTGGGCCCTGCACCCGCATGGGAGACCAGGAGAAGCACCTGGCTCCTGGCTTTGGATCAGCGCAGTGCGCCGACTGCAGCTTGCCGGCCGCAGTGGCCATTGGAGGGTGAACCAACGGTAAAGGAAGACCTTTCTCTCTGTCTCTCTCTCTCTCACTGTCCACTGTGCCTGTTTAAAAAAAAAAAAAAAGAAATAAAGCTTTTAGTTTTTATCACTGAATATGATGTTAGATGTGGGCTTATATATATGGCCTTAATTATGTTGTAGTACATTCCTTTTATATCTAATTTGTTGGCCATTTTATGTTTTATATAAAATAAAGAAGAATTTTTGCTAGGTCTTTTTTTTGCATGTTTTGAGATGATTATATGGCTTTTGTCCCTCAAATCATTCATACAGTATAATATGTATACTGATTTGTGTGTGTTTTTTTTTTAAATATTTATTTTAAAGTCAGAGTTACACAGAGAGAGAGGGAGAGGCAGAGAGAGAGAGACAGAGAGAGAGAGAGAGAGAGAGAGAGGTCTTCCATCCACTGGTTCACTCCCCAGTTAGCTGCAATGGTCGGAGCTGCACCTATCTGAAGCCAGGAGCCAGGAGCTTCTTTAGGGTCTCCCACATGGGTGCAGGTGCCCAAGGATTTGGGACATTTTATACTGCTTTCCTGGGCCATAGCAGAGAGCTGGATCAGAAGTGGAGGAGCTGGGACTCGAACTGGTGCCCATATGGGATGCCAGCACTGCAGGAGGCAGCTTTATGTGCTATGCCACAGCGCTGGCCCCTGATTTGTGTATTTTGAAACATTCTTCCATCTCATGAATAAACCCCACTTGATCATGGTGAATGGCTTTTTAATGTGCTGTTGCACTTGGTTTGCTAGTGCTTTTGTTAAAGATTTTTGCATCTATGTTCGACAGTTATATTGATCTGTAGTTTTCTTTTCTTATGGTCTTCTTTTTTGTGTTTATGATCAGAATGATGAAGACTTGTAATGTAAGTTTGGAAGTAGTCACTCTTTCATTTTTTTGGAAATGATTGAGAAGGTTTAATATTCATTCATTAAGTATTTGGTATAATTTAGCAGTGAAGCCATGAAGTACACTGCTTTCCTTAAGGTGGGATTCAATCTATTTAATCACTATTGATATGTGCAGATTTTGTATTTCTTCATGGTTCAAATATTACACATTTATGGTAATTTTCCTTTTCTTTCAGGTCATCAATTTTTTAAGGCTATAAATGTGCACTGTGGTTTATTTGACACTTTTTTGGTATCAATTGAAATGTCTCAACTTTCTTTTTTAATTTTATTATTTGAGTTTTCTTTTATATTTTTATTCTGGCTAAAATTTTTTTCAATTTTTTTATCTTTTCAAAATTAAACTTTTAGTTTTATTGATTTTTGAGTTCTTTTTTTTTTTTAAGCTTTAAACCATAGTTTAGTTGTCAGTAATTGTAACCTACTGGTTACTGAACCAAATGTAGAATATTTAGGTGACTCGCTGTGAAGTGAGTCAAATCACTGATAAAATGCATAGAAACTGGAGTTAAATTTTAGGGACAGTGCAAGGTGGTTAATGTGGAAAATGGTAAATGCTAGTTTCATTAACAAAAATGGTAATAAATGCAGATGAATGTTAAATTAACATAGTATAAAAGAGAACAGTTTAAATAAACTTGGATTCACACATTACAATAGCAAAGTTATGACAAAATGAACCGAAGACACGAACAGTTCTGAAAATTTTCTTTTCAGCCTACTTCCAACAGAAATAGTCAGGCTTTTTTCCTGTACATAGTTTGATGCTTTGTCTATACCATATATAGTAGAAAAATAAATTCTTTAGCAACCTAGAAACAGTTTATAAAACTCTTTTTTTTTTTTTTTTTTTTTTTTTTAAATTTTTTTTTTTTTTTTATTTTTGACAGGCAGAGTGGACAGTGAGAGAGAGAGACAGAGAGAGAAAGGTCTTCCTTTGCCGTTGGTTCACCCTCCAATGGCCGCCGCTGCAGCCGGCGCACCGCGCTGATCCGATGGCAGGAGCCAGGAGCCAGGTGCTTTTTCCTGGTCTCCCATGGGGTGCAGGGCCCAAGCACCTGGGCCATCCTCCACTGCACTCCCTGGCCATAGCAGAGAGCTGGCCTGGAAGAGGGGCAACCGGGACAGAATCCGGCGCCCCAACCGGGACTAGAACCCGGTGTGCCGGCGCCGCAAGGTGGAGGATTAGCCTATTGAGCCACGGCGCCGGCTAGTTTATAAAACTCTTAAAGTTTAATTTTCTTTGCCAGACATGCCAATGTTAAACTGACAGCTATAAATTAAAGCTATTATAGACAATAGGTATAAGTAATATAGAGCAAGTTAAGAATACTACATTTACCATTTTTTAAATTACTGTACTTTCTTAATTCCTGTGTGCTTTGCAATAGGAACAATAGGGACTTTGTTTTCTTAGAAAAAATAATAACATGTAAGAGTATAACACAAATAAGATAATTTATAATATACATGTACCTCAACAGCAGCCTGGTTCATGTTGACATCTTGGTTCTGAAGTTAAAAATGGAAGTAAAATACCTAGGACATAATATTGGTAAATAATATTTTAGGAAAAACGGAGTAAATCAAACTCTTAGGAGCCTTGAATCTCAAAATTATCTATTTACTTTATCATACACATAAAATAATCTTAAAATTGCAGTATGAATGAAGACTACAACATCAACCAAAGTATTTTCTTTACTGCACAAAATATAATCTATAAATGGAAAACAAACCAATTTTTTTCCCTTTCCAGTAAAAAGTGGCATGGTTTGACATTGAAAAAATTTTGAATGAAACCTAACAAAATTTACCTGTGCCATCTCTTCTGAAAATCTTGCTTATAATTTAGTTTTCTGGTTGTATCTTCTCTAACAAAAAGTTTAATCCCCAAAGCAGCAGTCATTTATAGCAAGTCTGGTACCCACATCAAAGGAAAAAATTGGTTTAAAAAAACGGTGCAAAAGCCATTTTGAGTTTAGTACAACATATCTCAGAAAAGAATACGCATACAAGTTTGTAATTTTATATATACACACCCCAAAGAGTCTGTCAGTACCCAAAGTATTTTTATTGCTATATTAGCAATGAATTTTTTTGGATATGTTTTTAAAGGCCACATAAAAATAGATTTAAGGAACAGATTAAATTGAAGTCCTAGATTAAAATGTTTGGTTTAAAGAATTTTCTACAACAAATTTCATGTTTATGTATGAAAAGTTATAGAACCTTATATGAAAATGTCATGAATTATTTTCTACACTATACTAAATGTATTCCCCAAGAGGGAATAAATTAAAATATCTGAAATATATTAGATTAAGATTACAAGACCATCATAGATCTTTTAAACATGCATCTGTTTACAGAATTAACCATATACAAAATGTTTTTTTTGTTTGTTTGTTTTTCATTTTGGACCACAAAGAAACGAGTTGGTGTCAAGTATCCTCTGCACAACATTATCAACTAACATTAGCCACAAGCTTGTCCCTGGTATGTGTGTAAAAGAAATAGGTTCATTCATCCTTCATCAAATCATCCAAAGGTTTACTTAGATGAAGGTGCAGAAATGTGAAATATGTTGTGTATTTTTTCTTTCTTTCAAACAACATCCTAAGCATGGCCTAAGTAGCCTGAAATTATAAAATACTTCACTGGGCTTTTAGTTATCTACAGAGACTGCTAGAATGTAAATTAAGTTGCCCAAATTAGCACATCAAATAACAAAACCAGCCATAAAGCAGGCTGAAAAGGATTAAATGTTTCATATGAGTTTTTAAATCATTTAATTTCTATAGAAAAATTTTATTCACAATATAATGTGACAGACATTGCCTCAGGAATGATATACTGATTGCAATAAGGTTGCATGCATTATTTTTCTAATTTCCATTTCATTTGTTTCTGCTCTGATCTTTGTTATCGATTTCATTCTGCTGAATCTGGGCTTACTTTGTTCTTTTTCTAGTTTGTTGTGTTGTAACATTAGGGTTTTTTTGTTTGTTTTTACGTGGGTTTTTATATAGGCTTTTTTGCTATGTAGTTATTTCTTGGAATTTATTTTGCTGCATCCAATATGTTTTGGTATGTTCTGTTTCAATTTTCATTTTGCCTATCTATTTTTAAAATTTCCCTTTTAATTTCTTCAATGATATTTTGGTTGACCAGGAGATGTTTAATATCCACATGCTTGTGAATTTTCCAAGAATCCCATTGTGATTGATTTATAACTTCATGCCATTTCATTTTAAATAAGAACCTTTATATGATTTTAATTTTCTTGACTTTGTTAAAGTTTGGTAACTAAAATATGTTCTATACTGCATGATGTTTTGTGTATCCTAGAATTTAATTTGCACATTGTGTTGTTGTGGTATGAGATATTCGGTGTATATTTATTAAGTCAATTTATTACGAAGTGTAATTAAATTCCAATGCTTACTTATTGATTTTCTGTCTATGTAAACAATCCTTTTTTGAAATTAGAATATTGAAGTCCCCTACAATTATTTCTTGCACTCTTGCATTTCAGATGTTTAATACCTATTATTTGTATTATATTAGATGTTCTGATGTTAACTGCATGTGTTTATAATTGTTATTGCCTGCTATTGAATTTTTTATCATAATATAACAAACCTTTTTTATTTAAGACTTAAAGTCTGTTTTGTCTGATATAAATGTAGCTATCATGGTTTTCTTTTGGTTTCCATTTGGATGGAATAACTTTTATATCTTTTTCCATCTTTTTGCTTTTAATCTATGTGTATCCTTAAAGCTGAGGTGAATTTTTATGTAGCAGATAGTTGGACCTATTTTTAAATCAACTAGGGAATTTTATGCCATTTTATTGGGTTCAAACTATTAATACACAAAGTAATTACTCAGGTAATATTTTATTACTGCTATCTTGTTCTTTGTTTTCCAGTTGATTTATGGATTCGTTTTTCTTCTCTTCAGCTCTTGTTGTCTCTCTTTGTGATTTGATGGCTGTCTGCAGTGATATGCTTTAAAGTCTTTCTTTAAAGCTTTGCTTATCTATCATTGGTTTCAGCTACGTTGTTACCATGAGAATTACAGAAACATCTTACACTTGTAATAGTCTATTTTAAACTGATAGCAACTTAATTTTATTATATATACAACTCAATACTCTTACTACTCCCCTCACTCATGTTTTTTGAGGTCCTAATTTACATATTTTTATTGTGTATACCTAAACAAATTATTGTAGCTATTACTTTGCCATTTAACTTTTATAGTAGAGATATAATTTATTTACAAACAGTATCAAAGTATTCTGAATTTGACTTTAGGTATTTTTACCAGTGAATTTTAGACTTTCCCATTTGTTCATTTTACTAATTAGTATCCTTTCCCTTCATTTTAAAGAATTACTTTACATTTTCTTATAATGCAGCTCCAATGATGATAAATTCCCTCAGCTTTTGTTTGTTTATGAAAATTTTTGTCTTCCCTTCAATTTTGAAGGATAGGATTTCTATGTATAGTATTCTCGGTTGTCAGATTTTCTCTCAATTAAGCTATCATTTCTTTTAAGTAGTTTCATGGAAATTTTTGATCTTTCACACCTCCATACATACTGTTTTCTGAATTTCGAGAAGATCTTTGTAGTCAGTAGTTGTGATTGAAATAAAATTGAAGTTTAAATCAAGTTGAGGAGATTCAGTGTCTATAAAGTATTGAATTTTCCTCTCCTTGAAAATAACATACATCTCCACTTATTTAGATATCATTGAACATCTTCCAGGTGTGTACTCAAAATTATACTATATATGAGAATATATCAAAGTTCATAGAAAACAGAAACTGAAAGATTTAATTATGTTGGTGCAAAAATTATGAAATATATAATGAAATCCGGTCATTTGCAACAAAATGGAGGAATCCTGAAAACATTATACTGAGTGAAATAAGCCAATCCCAAAGGGACAAATATCATATGTTCTCCCTGATCAGTGACAACTAACCGAGCACCAAACAGGAAACCTGTTGAAGTGAAATGGACACTATGATAAACAGTGACTTGATCAGCCCTTGTCCTAACTGTTGATGTACAATTTAATACTTTATCCCTTTTAGTGTTTCTTTTTTTTTTTTCATTGAATTTTATTTCAGAATGTCTCTGTAACTTGAATTCTATAGTCTCTGCTTTCTTAATCTATGGACATGCCTTATGTGATTATTTTCTGTCTAATTCTCTCTGAGCATAGCAAATATACCTCTCATATTGGATGCATAGAATATATATGTCAAACTTTTTTTGTTCACACTCTTTTACTAGTATGACAGGGTTCTACTAAGAAAATATCTCATAGTCTTTTCTCTTGATCAACTAGCTTGGGGGTACAGAATTATTCAGAAAATCTATAAAGACTTCTGGGGTTCCTATCCTGCAGAAACAACAAATATCACTAGAGAGCACAACTTTGATATGCTTATTAAAGATTCTGTTCTTTCCTACTCTGAAAATCATCTCTCCAAAGATAAAATGCAATCTACGTTTCCAGTTTCCTTTATGTAACTAAAGTGAATGATGCATGACCATGGCCTTGAACACCTTATAAATTTTGTCCTTGCAATAGGAACGTGCCTACCTTCCTATTACCAAGAAAATATCTCAAACTCAGATATAGAGTTACACAGTTGAAATATGTTCGGGAGTATACACTATATTTTTCCTATATTATTATATCATTAACTCTACCATAATATCCCCTTCTCTACCTTAGAGCTTTATTAAATTTTAATAGAAGATATTTCTTCTTTTTTTGTCATATGATTTGTCAGTGATCCTAACTTTTGCTATTATAACATTATATCCTTTTTGCTTTGTATTTGTGGATTAAACAATAATAGTCCTTCCCAATTATTAACCATTAATGCATTTTTTTCATTTCTAAGCTGTAAGTTTTGACACAATTTCAAATTTACAGAAAGTGGCAAATATAAAGAATTTCCATGAGCTTTTTACTCAGATTCATGATTTTCCAAAGCATTTAGTCTCATTTGCTTTATCATCTGTCTATTTTAGAATAATTTGAGAGTGAGCTGTAATTAACAATTGCCTTTACCCCTAAATATTTGAGCACATATTTAAGAAAAGGGCATAGATAATTATTAAATTTAGGAAATTTAATTTTAATACATTATCTTACCTCAGCCCTATTTAAAAGCCATCAATTTTCACAATAATATATTTTTATCTATTTTTCTTCCATTTGAAAGTTCAACTCAAAATCATCTATCATGTTAATTGTCACAATTACTTATTGTATAATCTGGAACAGTTCCTCAGGCTTTTCTTGTGTTCATGTCCTCAGTATTAAATACACAGAATAGTTTGTAGAACATCCCCAAGTTTGTGTTTACCTGAGGTTTTTTTTAATTATAATATTCTTATTATCTATGTAAGGCAAGAACCATCCAGAAATTAACTGTTCTCCTCATGGCATTTTATGGTGATAAATATGGGTTTGGTTTATATAAACATTAACTTTGATCACATGTATAGGTGGTCCTTCAAGATTTCCCCATTGTAAAGATACCAAACTTCCTGTTGTAATTAATAAATACTACTATGCTGCTCCTCCGCACGCGGAGGAGCCGCACCGGACCGGGCGCTTGTTGTTCCCTTTTTTTACAAGTCCTTTCTATAGTAAAGTAAGAATAAGTAAACAGCAAAACTCCCAAAGCAAGAATGAGTAGAGAGAAATGAGAAAGAACGAAGTAACGAACTTCCCCGCGAACTCTCCAACGCACTCTCCAACCAACCCACACCACCATGCCGTCTCTCTCCTCCTATATAGTCCTCTCCACCAATCCCAACTCGGCTGCCCACACGCCGAGCACGCCGCTCTCCTCCAATCAGGAGCAGCTCCTGCAGCTTGTCAAGTTGGTGAGAGGCAGCTGGGTAGAAGCTGTTTACTTCTCTCCCAGCGCCATATTGTGGGAGAGCAGATGCATAGAATAAATCTTAATTCCAGTAACAGTATAGTCCGAATTGCTCCCCACAGATCCCCCTTTCTTTTTATTTTTTTGGCGTTGATACGCGCCTGTGTAAAGTTCAGTGTGATCTTCATGCTATTGACTCTTGTTTGTCGTGCTACTTCAGAGTTTGTTGAAAAATGTCCCGTATTCCAAAGATCCCAGGGATTGGTTATTCATTGTTTTCTTCCTCAAATGGAGTTTTCTTCTTCTAGATCTTCTGCTGGCAGGTTTATCAACCGAATTCTTCTCTCAGGGGTCCATATTGGTTGTGCCGCACCCTGTGGAAAAAAACAAATGGCGCCTCGTACTCTTCTGAGTAAGGGGAACGGGCCTTTCCATTGGTTGTCCTGTAAATCCTTCCACATTACCCACTGTATTGATTCCTTATCAACTGATTGAGTATGCATTTCTGCAGGTGTTTTACCGTTCTTTTTCTTGTTCAAAAAATTAATTGTATAAAGAGCTAGGGCCAAGACATCCTTGTTGGATGTGGCCATTTCCCCTATTCCCCCTTTTTGTTTAATTATTAAATTTTTTAAATATAAGTGAGCGCGTTCTACCACAGCTTGCCCCTGTGGATTGTATGGAATACCGGTAATATGGGAGATTCCGAATTCTTTCAAAAATGCAGCAAAACGCTTTGATGTATACGCTGGGCCGTTATCCGTTTTGATCACATGAGGAACTCCCCAGGCTGCAAAAGCCTGCAAGCAGTGTTGGATTACTTGTTGTACTCCTTCTTTATTCATGGCTGTGGCCATAATTACACCTGAGTATGTATCTACAGTGACGTGAACACAGCTTTGTCGCCCAAAAGAGGGGATATGTGTAACGTCCATCTGCCAGATATGTCCTGGTTTAAGGCCACGGGGATTGGCTCCCGCAGGAATCTTTGGAACTATGGTAACAACGCACTTTTCACAGGATCTAATGATATCTTCTGCTTGCTTGCGGGGAATATTAAATTTAAAACTTAAAGTGTGGGTGTTAACATGCCATTTAGAGTGATATTCTTTAGCTTGTTCCAAAGCGGTGCATGCAAGCAAGAATCTTGAATAGTGATCTGCCATCATGTTTCCTCGAGTAAGTGGGCCAGGTAAATTAGAATGAGCTCTTATGTGGCCTATGTAAATAGCATGCTCTCTTTGATTTAATAACCCCTGAATTTCACTTAGATAAGAATAGACTGAGGAGGATTTAAGAATAAGGCACTGTGTAGCGAGCATCTGAACTGCATTCACCACATATGCACTATCAGACAAAATATTCATGGGTGCACTCTCTCTGCGTAATACTGTTGCGATAATAGCTAATTCTGCATGTTGTGGAGAAGGGGATGCTGTTAAAACGAAATATCGTTGATTGTTAAATATAGCTGCTCCTGTTCCGCCTTTAGCTCCATCCGTAAATACGGTAACTGCCCCTTGAATTGGATCCCTTCGCACCTTCTGCACCCGTTTTATTGAAACCTGTGTGCAGAAGTTAACAAATGGATGGCGAGGGTAGTGATTGTCAATCTCTATTTGTAGAATGAGAACTATGTATGCCCATTGCCAGCATTCCCTTGTAAAGGCTTCTACTGCCTCTTGAGCAAAGGGAACTACACATCGCTTTGGAGTCTTCCCCGCCATTTCTGTCGCCTTTTTTATTGCTGTTAATATTAAATCAGCCACCGCAATGCCTTGGGTGTATAGTACACGTGGTGCATGTGAATGTGGGTATACAAACAACAAGGGTCCTCCTTGCCAAATGACTGCGAAGGGATACAGCTGTTCCATAAAAATTAATATTTCTAGGGCTTGTTGTGGATCACATCTTTCCATCTGCATTGCTTTAATTTGTTTTTCAATTTTCTGTAACGCCAAGCGGGCTTCTATTGTCAATCTACGAGGGGAATCAAGCTGGGCATCTCCTTCTAAAATATTGAATAATGGCATCATATCTTCGGTAGTTAATTTACAATAGGGCCTCAACCAATTTAAATTGCCACATAATTTTTGGAAGTCATTAAGGGTCTGTAACCCATCTATTGCAATTTCAAATTCTAATGGGGTTACCTTTTCAGAAGTTACTTTAAGTCCTAAGTACTGTACTACTTCCCCTTTTTGTATCTTCTCTGGCGCTACTTGTAACCCAACTTTTTCCAAATATAATAGCAGCAGCTTATATGCTTCCATTAGGTGACTTTCACTTTCAGCCGTTATTAACAAGTCATCCATGTAGTGTAAAATTTGTACTTTTGGGCACTGTTGTCGAACTGGCTCTACTGCCTGGTCAACATATAGCTGGCATATGGCAGGACTGTTAGTCATTCCTTGGGGAAGCACCTTCCATTCATATCTTTTGTCGGGACCTTGATGATTAATGGAAGGTACGGTGAAAGCAAACCTCTGAATGTCTTGTTCATGTAGAGGTATGCTAAAAAAGCAGTCCTTCAGATCGAGTACTATTAGTGGCCAATGCTTTGGGATCATAGTAGGAACCGGGAGTCCGGGTTGCAATGCCCCCATGGGTTGCATCTGCTGATTAACAGCCCGTAAATCATGCAACAACCGGTATTTCCCTGATTTTTTCTTTATCACGAATATTGGCGTATTCCATGGGGAGGTTGATGGTTGCAAGTGGCCTGCCTCTAATTGTTGTGATACTATATCATTTACCGCAGCCAGCTTTTCCTGGGTAAGGGGCCACTGTGGTATCCACTTTGGCTTGTTGTCCAGCCATGACAATGGCAGCGGCTGCATCTCAGTGGCCCCCACGAAAAACCCGTGTCCTGTCTTTTAAAATCGCCTTTGGGCTGGGCTAGGTCCCTTCTGCCTTCTCTGGAGCCTAATCCTCTCTCCTGATATCCCTTTTTATACCTAATACGCCGTTCTGTAGAACTCTCCAATTGATCCTCATTTGTTAACGTCAGTCCCAATTGTTCTAAAATGTCTCTTCCCCATAATGTGATGGGGAGTGCACTAACATAAGGTTGCACATTTCCCTTGTTCCCTTCTTGATCCTGCCAATGAAGCACCTGAGCACTCCTTGATGGTGTCATGGCCGCACCTAGGCCTACTAAAGTATTATCTCCTGGCTGAAGGGGCCATGACTTCGGCCAATCATTTTCCGAAATTATACTTACATCCGCACCTGTGTCTAGCAGGCCCTGAATCGACTTTCCTCTAATGGTTAAGGTCCACAGAGGTCGATCTGCTAGAGATAGGGACAAGGCTGCAAATTTCTCCCCTTGGGGTCCATGAACATCCTGCGCTCCAATCATGATCAGTATTTGAGCCACAGGTTCTTCTGGTTTGATTTGAATAATACCCTTTGTAGATTGTATTAGCACTTTTAACTTATCAAAAGGTAATTGAATGACTCCGGTGATGACCATTAGGCCTCTCAAAGCATTTGTTTCTTTTCCTACGATTATTCCAAGTCCGTTATGCTCCGCTGAAATTGTTTCTGCCCTCACCTCTATTGCTTGTGGCCCCATTTGAGGTGTTAGTACCGAATATTCGGTGGCTCGTAACTCTGCGCGGTAAATATTTGGTTTTGGGACCGTGGCACCCACCGATTGTTTTGGCCCCGGGGTGCAGGGGCCCACATTCCGTTTTTTTGCTGTTGACCATATACACCTGATCTTCTTATGGGGCCTGGCTCATTTGGCATCCTCAGGGGATTGCCTGCGCTGTTTATTTTAAAGTAACATTCACTGACCCAATGATTCCCTCTTCTACAGCGTGGGCAAAGGCCTGGTCTTCTCGAGTTCTCTATGCCCTGCCGATCTCGGGCTGGAAATCTGGCCCTACATTCCCTCATTAGATGCCCTTCTCGACCACATCTAAAGCATATACGTCCCCTCATGTTCTGTCTAAATTGTCGGGTTACTGCTACTGCAGCATGTGATCCAGAAACTACATCATCCATGACATCCCTACAGATTTTCAAAAAGGTAGGGATGTCCTTATGCTGCCATGGTCTAAGAGCTTCCCGACATGTTTTATTGGCCTGTTCATACGCCAATCTTTTGACTAAGGGCATTGCTTCTTCCACGGTTTCGAAAATGTTTCCTGCTGCTTCCATTAATCTGTTCACGAAATCAGCGTAAGGTTCGGTAGGGCCCTGTACTATCTTAGTTAGGCTGTGTCTTACTTCTCCTTTTCTGGGTATCACCTTCCAGGCTCTTCTTGCTATCTCTCTCACCTGTAAGAGGACAGCTGTTGGTAATCGGGCCTGCTCATCGGGACTGGCAAATCGCCCTTCTCCATTTAACATTTCCTCATCCCATGCTTGATTCCCTGTTTGATAGTTCTGCTTTGAATATTCTCGTGCAAATTCTTTATAAGCAGCTAACCACAAGAGGAAGTCACCCCCGCCTAACACCGCCTTTACTAAGTTTCTCCAATCCTCAGGTATTAGGCCTTGCTGCCCAATGTTATCAAGGATTGCCTGAGTGTAACTTGCATGGGGCCCATACAATTGTACTGATTGCTGCAACTCTTTAAGTAATTTATGGTCAAGAGGCGTCCATCCCCTGTTTCCCTGTGGATCCTGAATTACAGGAAACACCTGGCCTGGTTCCTGGTACTGCTCCCAAGCAGGTTTTCTATAAACAGCTCCCCTTTGCTTGTTTTCGGTTCTTGGCCTTTCTAGCTCCTCCTGCATACCTACTCCCTCCATCACTCCTTCTTCTTCCTCCCACTCTTCTTCAATCTCATATGGAAAAAAGGGGCTTTTCTTTACAGGGGGAAACTTTGGTAGTACCAATGGGAGATACCGGGGTGGTGATTCATCCTTTATGGTTGAATTTGCCAGCCTTGTATGGCCAGGCATCTCTCTCGGGGGCGAGGTTCCCTCCTCAGCTTCCTTCTCCCCCCCATAAGCTTCCTGGCTCTCTAAATCATTCTTTGATTTTCTTCTCACTTGTTCGTTACAATAGTTGCTCGCCTGGCTGCCCTGCCATAATTCTTCCTGCAATTCACTCCTCTCATTAAGCAACAACTCGATCCCTTCCGTGGGGTTCTGAAGCACCTGATCAACGAGTTGCCACAGCTTCAGCACTTCTATCGATTCCCCAGCCTCGCGCATTTTCCGTCCCACCTGCCTCCACTGCTGTAGAAACCAGGGGGACGTCTCTACGATTGCTCTTACGAATGCATGAATTTTCCTCCCCCCTCGTTTCCCTTGCTTAGAGGAAAAGCTGCGAGGAGGTGGGGAGTAGGAAGAGAGAGAGAGAGAAACCACATTCAGCCCATAATGGATGATCTTTAGGGAGAAACAGAGGATGGTGCCCAGCAGGAGGAAGAGGTAGCCAGTGGGCAAAGAGTAGCCAAAGAACTCCATTGTCTGTACCGTCTGTGACATGTTGGAGCAGTGGGCGTAATGGAAGACTGAGTCTCCCAGACGTTCCCAGTTAATACCTCTTTCCTAGCTTCTACTTTTCTTCCCCCGCGGCTTTTTTCCTAGGTTCTAACTAGCTTTTCACCGGCACTCTTTCCGTCCGGCCTTCCCCTAGGCTCTTTGCTAGTCTCTCTCTCCAGTAATTTCCCACTTCTTCCCGGTCTTTCCCTCCTAGGTTTCCTATCCGAGTCACGGCACCACTTGCTGCTCCTCCGCACGCAGAGGAGCCGCACCGGACCGGGCGCTTGTTGTTCCCTTTTTTTACAAGTCCTTTCTATAGTAAAGTAAGAATAAGTAAACAGCAAAACTCCCAAAGCAAGAATGAGTAGAGAGAAATGAGAAAGAACGAAGTAACGAACTTCCCCGCGAACTCTCCAACGCACTCTCCAACCAACCCACACCACCATGCCGTCTCTCTCCTCCTATATAGTCCTCTCCACCAATCCCAACTCGGCTGCCCACACGCCGAGCACGCCGCTCTCCTCCAATCAGGAGCAGCTCCTGCAGCTTGTCAAGTTGGTGAGAGGCAGCTGGGTAGAAGCTGTTTACTTCTCTCCCAGCGCCATATTGTGGGAGAGCAGATGCATAGAATAAATCTTAATTCCAGTAACAGTATAGTCCGAATTGCTCCCCACACTACTATATTTTTTCAAATGAATTCTTGCACCCATTAGTTTTAACATTCATGTATGATTTCTTAATTCTGTTATTCTTTCTGTACTTGTTGGTTGGTATTAACAAATAAGGAAGAGGTTTTCATTAGCCCCATGCGTTTACTCATTTGCATTGATATAACTCTCAGATTTTATAATATTCAGAGCATTGTAATCCATTAATAGAATGATTAAATTTGATAGAGTATTTTCTTAGTTTTGAGCATTGGAAACTCATTCAAACTACCTTCTGTGTCCTTTTGACATTTCCTTGTAATTCTATGAGTACTTTTTTTAAAAACATATTTATACATTTGAAAAGCAGAGGCATGGAGAGGCAAAGGCAGAGGCAGAGGCAGAGGCAGAGGCAGAGGCAGAGAGAGAGAGAGAGAGAGAGAGAGGTCTTCCATCTGCTGGTTCACTCCCCAGATGACTGCAATGGCCAGAGCTGTGCTGATACAAAGCCAGGAGCCAGGAGCGTCTTCCCAGTCTCCCAGACAGGTACAGGGGCCCAAGGACTTGGGCCATCTTCTACTGCTTTCCGAGGCCATAGCAGAGAGCTAGATCAGAAGTGGAGCAGTCAGACAGGAACTGGCGCCCATATGGGATGCCGGCACTGCAGGTGGAGGCTTTACCCGCTACGCAAAATTGCTGGTCCATAGTACTTTTTATCTTTCTGTCATAAGAAGCTTTTCCAGAACAGTCTTGTATCATTTTGGTCCAGATCTGGAACTGGCTATATCTCCAAGGACCTCTGCAGTTTTTAAATGAAGAAGGTACTCATAATTGAAAATCGATTGCTAGGCTTGTCCTTCCTACTGGGGAATTTTGAATTCTAAGTCTTCTCAGTAGAGATTTCATACTGACAAGTCCAAGGTAAATATGATACTACAATATTAAAAGATGTATTCTAATTTTCACTCTTTCAATATTTTCCTTCGTTCTCAAAAGGTAGGAAATCTGGATCTCACTATATTCTATATATCTCCACATTTGCCCAAGTCAAGATCACATAGAAAGTAGTTTCAGAATCACTAACCTATACCACTACGAAATCTACAAAAAAAGAGTTCAATATTTTTGCAGTTATTTTGTAAGAAAAAAAAATCTCTATAGAAGATTCAATCACATTCATATTTTCTCTAGCCTGAAATTTTCTTTAGGACTTCTTTCTGTAAATTCTTACCCGTCACAAGCAAATATTCTAAATTTATAGCCTAAATTACTTATGCCTTTCTTATTTGCTATTTATTTGTTTGAAAGTCAGAATTACACACAGAGAGAAGGATAGACAGAGAGAGAGAGAGAAAGGTCTTTCATCCTCTGGTTCAGTCCCCAACTGGCTGCAAAAGCTGGAGCTGTTGCTAATCCCAAGCCAGGAGCCAGGAGCTTCTTCTGGGTCTCCCCAAGGGGTGCAGGGGCCCAATGACTTGGGCCATCTTCTACTTCCTTCTCAGGCCATAGCAGAGAGCTGGACCAGGAAGTGGAGCAGCTGGGGCTTGAACCAGCGCCCATAGGGGATGCCAGCACTGCAGGCAGCAGCTTTACTGGCTGTGCCACAGCGCCAGCTCCACTTTTCTGTAAATCCAAATCCATTTAGCTATACCTCTTTGGATTATTTTGATAGTGACTGTTATGATTACAATGTGTGTTCTTAATTTATGAACAGGCTACTTATAATTATTATTGTATCATTTTACAGAAAATGTAAGAATCTTGGAATAGTGTGGTTACATTCTGCCATATATTTCACATGTACATAAATCTGAAACTGTACAATTTTTGTTTTCCTTTAAGCGAAACTGAAAAGGGAAAATGTATTTTCCTATGTGTTTATTATTTCTGTCATGTGTCATTGTGAAAAAAAGTTCTTTTAAAATGTCAATTATTGTAAGTTAATCATTAACAAATTATCTTTCAGTTTTATTTTATTAAAAGTGTGATTAATTTGCTTTCCTTTTTTACTGATTATAGTGTCCTGAGTTGACCTTTTTATTTCCTTTTTATTTTAAAACTAGTATTTCATTGGATGTTTCATTTATTTATTTATTTGTTTGTTTTTGTTGGTTATTTTTATGAGAATGAAGACATCATTTTCTTCCTTCACTTTTGATTTCAGTAGTTTGTATATGATGTGCTAAGGTGAAAATTTTGTTGAATCTGTTGTGATTGAGATTCACTGAGTTTCATTTGGGTGTTTACATTGCTTTTTAAATAATATTTGTAAAAAATGAAAAAATAATTCAAATATTTTCCTCCTCCTATTTTTCAGAAACTTCATTCCTCCATCTCAATTAATCTTATTTCCAGTAGAATTACAAGTCTGTTTCTGTCAAGAATGGTATTTGTATGTTTTAGTTTTCTAGAAATGTGACTATCATAGGGTATGTTTTTTGTATTTAAACTTGATGAATGCTTTTGCATGAAAGTCTTGCTTAGCATGACATGTTTTTCCTTAATACTCTACAAAAAAGCAATTCTTAATCAAAATGGTGGCATATCCCATTTTGGTGACATAAGCATAATTCACCATAATTAGCAACCATGCCATAATTCATAGCTTTTGATATAAGCAATGCAGATACAAATGGGAGTGAGATAAACATATGTATGAGGAAAGGATAGAACACTGTGCGCCTATTTCTTTATAGTTTAATCATAATAAAAGTTTTACAGAAGTGTGAATTCAGCTCAAATTTATTCCATGTGCTTAATAACATATTTTTTTCTGTTATATTTCCAATAACCTAAATTTTTCTGGTAATCAAAAACATTTCTTGTGTGGGTCTAGATGTGGGTCTCAGTTTACTTAGTACAAGGTCTATCAGTCAGCAGACCAGGATTGCTTTCAAGATAAGTAAAAAAAAAAAGCTATGATTATAAGCTTGAGTATTTCTTTCTAATTATTTTGGCTTGTTGTCCAGGAATACATAGAATTCTCCAAATGGAATATCAATTTTCTGATCTCACTATATATTTCTCACTGTTTTCATTTTCATTTATGAAGCTTGACTATTTTAATCTTATTTTTAAAACTTCTTGCTCCTATTCCATGGAGGGCGTATTGTCTAACATCTCATTGGTAATGTCAATAAGGTTTGTTTTTATTCTCTTTCCTTATGCATATTAAGTAATTTCAGGAGGATATGTTACCCAAACCTTCAGAAATAGGTTGCATAACACTATATTCACAATACACTTAAAATAGTCCTTGTAAGACTTTTTTATTCCAGTTAAGGCATCCTGAAGTCACAAGAGAGATGAAAACCACATATGACATCAGACGAAGAAAATAGTTTGAATTGGCCTCCCTAATGTCATAATTTAAATAGCAGTGGTATGAGCTTCCTGATTGAGAAGTTTTTTCAAAAGTGCCCTGGAATTTCTAAGCAATTAAGTTACATTCTAGATCCCAATCAGTGGACAGTAGTAAGGGCTATCTATAATTTAGGCTCAAATAAATACTATTATGTACATTTCTGTCATCTTGCATAAACTTGAGGTTGCAATAGTGGAGGAAGTTTATCATTTTCGACATCTTCAGAGTCAATAGCTGCTAATGGTAAATTTGGGGCCTTAATTTCAAGGGGGTATTTCTAACATTGTCTTAAACCTCTTTTGCAATTCCATCCATCCAACCTATTAGGTATTTTTCAAGTTTCTTGGCTTCATTTATATCCTTTCCTGTAGTTTATTCAATTGAGACAGGAGATCCAAGTTCTTAGACTTCTGTTTAACATCTAAGCAAGAATCAGACCCTTGCTTCCTAGGAGAAGTCTGACCACACATACAGTGATCAAAATCCTCCTGATTTAAATTCAAAGACTGGGCATCTAATTTAATGAAAACCACAGTACAGCACAGATTGATGAAATAATAACCACTGTCTCCCATTATCAGTTGACTTGGGTTACAGAAGTGGGTAATATACTGTATAGTGAACAAAAGGCATGGGGGTTGTCCTTTAGAACAGTGTGGATGAATGCAGGTAAAAAGGCACCAGCTGGGGGCCAGCGCTGTGTAATATAGGAGGGAGGCACCACCTGTGGTGCCTGCGTCCCATGTGGGTGCCAGTTTGAGTTCCAGCTGCTCCACTTCTAATGCAGCTCTCTGCTGTGGCATGGGAAAGCAGTGGAAGATGGCCCAAGACCTTGGGCTCCTGCACTCACATCAGAGACCTGAAAGAGGCTCTTGTGTTCTGGCTTCAGATTGGGATTGGCCCACCTCTGGCCCTTGTGGCTGTTTGGGGAGTGGGTCAGCAAATGGAGGATTCTCTCTCTCTCTCTCTCTCTCTCTCTCTCTCTCTCTGCCCCTGCCTCTCTGTGGCTCTACCTTTCAAATACATTAATAAATCTTTAAAAACAACAACAACAAAAAATGACACCAGGAAACCTCAGAAAGAAAAAAAGAAGCAGATATCAGCTGATGCTGGCTTATTCTTGATGAATTTGATGGCATTGAAGATGTGCTTGTTGCACCTGATGATACAGTCCAGATTATCTTGAGGCACACATTTTGAATTCAGTTCGATGATATCTGTAATCATTTTCACCACCATATCAGACACTTCTGTAATTTCTTTATTAACTGGAAAGCAAAGCATCTAAGATGAAACATGGTGCAGGGCTCCGATTCTCTTTTTAAAAAAATATTTTATTTTTTGAAGGCAGAGCTAGAAATTTGGGGAGGGGGGAATGCTCCATCCACTGGAACCCATATGGGATGCTAGAGTTGCAGGTGGTGGCTTAACTTGTTATGCCACACCACCAGCCCCTCTGAACTTCTTTTGAATAGTGAGATCTTGGAGCCAGTGTTGTAGTGAAGCTGGTATCCCATATGGGTGTCAGTTCAAGACCTGGCTGCTCCACTTCCAATCCAGCTTCCTGCTAATGCGACTGGAAAAGCAGCAGAGGACGTTGCAAGTTCTTGGGCCCTTGCAACCATGTGGGACACCCAGTTGAAGCTTCTGGCTCCTGGCTTTTGTCCAGTCCATCGCTGGCCATTGCAACCATTTGGGACGTGAACCAGCAGATGAAGATTTCTTTCTCTGTCTATCCTTCTTTCTCTTTGATCTGAATTTCAAATCAATAAATAAATCTTTTTAAAAAACACTGAGATCTTTCTTCCTGCCATCTATAGTTTCTGATCAGAAAACATATTTATAGAAATGAATCATGACATACTTTTCAATCTGGTCCATTATCTTCTCAACTTGTAGGAGGCATTTTTCCATGAAGTCTTTATTTCCATGAGTCTTTGTTACTTCATGAGCATTATTTCAGCCATATTCTGGTGAAATCTTGAGTATGCTCTACTATTCCTTAATGCCTACATGCCTTTTGTAATGCATTCCTTGAAAAACTGCTTGGTTTATTTATAGATGTCAGCTTGCCTTGTGAAAGGTTTTGAGAAGCTCTATGAACTCCTTAGACACTGTATTAACTTTCAATGCTGGTTTACCTATTTATGGAAAAACTGAGAGATTTTATTGCTTGAATTTTCTCCTTTGATCCAAACTTAGAAGAAACACTGAAATATTTCTTCAGGGTGGTAACCTTTCAGATCTTCTTATCGGTTTTCTTTTCCTCAAACTTAGAAAATGTGAGAAATTGGTTCCTTTGGCCTCTTTTCCTCCAGGAGAAAAGAGGTAGGAAATATCTCCAGGCATAAAGAAAAACAGGATTAAAATTACACAAGGACTAAGATGAATGATTTCCATGAGGAGAAGGAATTAATCTAATTGTAACTAAATGCCATACACATCCAGGGTTGATTCTGGAAAGATTACTTTGGCCCAGATTATGAAAGAAAATGGATGAAAACATTAGTAAATTGTACATCATTCTGCAGCTATCCAAGGATCACTGATGATTTCCAAACAGGATCAAAGTTTGAGTTCTGTGTAATAGAAGAGGTAAAAAAGAAGAGTGTATCCAAAACTTGTGTAAATATATCTAAAGCATTGCAAAAATAAAGAAAAATTGTCTCCAAGCATTTTAACAAAACTTTCTCTAGAAACTAATTTGTGCTGTTTTCTTCAGCAGTGATTATCTCATAAAATTTCCATCAAATCTCCCATATAAACCATTTAGTAACCAAATGTTGTCATGTATTATTGTATTTTTTATAAGTCACATGAACTCCTGTCACATTGGAATTTTACATCAGATTCTTTGTTTTTATAAGTGGTTTGGGAAGTATGGATATAACAGCTATATAGTGGAGGATAACCTTTCTGAACTTAGTAGAATCAATACTTCTCTTTCACCAAAGCTCTGGATTTAAGCACTTCTCTATGAGTGTGTAAAGACCTTTGGCTAAGAACGTTTGTCATTAGCTTACCATTAAATAACCATCCAATACTCATTACTCATTCTTTTTGCTGCAATTCTAATAGCTAATAAATGAAATTAAAAGTCATATTTTCTAATTTGAATGATTCTGAGATATTTGATTAGGCACAGCAAGTTGGATATTTTGCAGAAGCATCAGAATTAGCACTGAAAATGGATTCTGAAAGTTTTCAAGTAATTATTAGATTGTAAGAAAATAAATAAAAAAACTAAAGAAATAAAAATTAGATTAACACTAGTGGCCTAGTCATGCTTTTGACTCCATTGATATCATTATAGCACACAAAAATCACATTGACATTTTCACTTTGATTGTGGATGTTCATGTGGTGTTTTTCAACTTTTATTTAATAAACATAAATTTCCAAAGTACAACTTTTGGATTATAGTGGCTTTTCCCCCCATAACTTCCCTCCCACCCACAACCATCCCATCTTCCACTCCCTTCCCCATCCCATTCTTCATCAAGATTCATTTTCAATTATCTTTATATACAGAAGGTCAACTTACTATATACTAAGTAAAGATTTCAACAGTTTGCACCCACACGGATACACAAAGTATAAAGCACTGTTTGAGTAATAGCTTTACTGTAAATTCACACAGTACAACACATTAAGGACAGAGATCCTACATGGGGAGTAAGTACACAGTGAAGTTTTCCTTTCCTTTCATCTGCTTATGATGCACTTTTTCTTTTTTTCTTTTCTTTTTTCTTTATTATTATTATTTTAAAAGATTTATTTATTTATTTATTTTTACTTTTATTTAATAAATATAAATTTCCAAAGTACAGTTTATGGATTACAATGGCTTCCCCCCCATAACTCCCCTCTCACCTGCACCCCTGCCATTTCCCACTCCCTCTCCCATTACATTCACATCAAGATTATTTTCAATTCACTTTATATACAGAGGATCATTATTTTCAATTCTTTTTATATACAGAATATGAATTTAGTATATATTAAGTAAAGACTTCAATAGTTTGCATCCACATAGAAACACATAGTGTAAAATACTGTTTCAGTACTAGTTATAGCATTAATTCACATTGAACAACACATTAAGGACAGAGATCCTACATGAGGAGTAAGTGCACAGTGACTCCTGTTGTTGACTTAACAAATTGACACTCTTGTTTATGGCCTCAGTAATCACCCTAGGCTCTTGTCATGAGCTGCCAAGGCTATGGGAGCCTTTTGAGTTCTCTGACTCTGATCATATTTGGACAAGGTCATAGTCAAAGTGGAAGTTCTCTCCTCCCTTCAGAGAAAGGTACCTCCTTCTTTGATGACCCGTTCTACCCACTGGGATCTCACTTGCGGACATCTTTCATTTAGGTCATTTTTTTTTTTTGACAGAGTGTCTTGGCTTTCCATGCCTGAAATAGTCTCGTGGGCTTTTCAGCCAGATCTGAATGCCTTAAGGGCTGATTCTGACGCCAGAGTGCTGTTTAGGACACCTGCCATTCTATGAGTCTGCTGTGTATCCCACTTCCCATGTTGGATCATTCTCTCCTTCTTAATTCTATCAGTATTAGCAGACACTAGTCTTGTTTATGTGATCCCTTTGACTCTTAGACCTATCATTATGATCAATTGTGAACAGAAATTGGTCACTTGGACTAGTGAGATGGCATTGGTACATGCCACCTTGATGGGATTGTATTGGAATCCCCTGGCATGTTTCTAACTCTACCACTTGGGGCAAGTCAGATTGATGTACTTTTTCAAAAGAATATATTACGAAAGAACATACCCTTATAACTTTTCCATGTATATTTTCCAAATGTCTATCAAGTCTACTGTAGTCCAAAAGGTTGTTGTATGTTTTCTCAGTCTAATAGTTGTCAGGTCAATGGTCATGAAAAATTACGTGTCATAGAGATGAAAGATACATCGTGCATGTGACGAAAATTTTGATTACTTTGACTCTGAGACTTGTATTATTTGGTTCATGTATTTCTACTCATTTATTTAATCTTTCAAAGCTTTAATGCCCCACTTATATGATTAAAAAAAGAAAAAAATAATCTGTAGGTCAGGCCAAGGTAATTGCACCAATATATGAAATATGCAAGGCATCGTATTTCTGTCACTGATATGATCATTTATGAGTTAACTTACTACAATTTGTAAGCTCAAAAGTGACCTTTTTCCTGTAAGCAAAGGGCACATTTTACAGCTTTCTGAACATGTCTTATCTACTTAGAAGCTTTTAGAAAAAAGAAGATATGATGACATTTAGTTTTATTCTAGTTCATTGCCATTAACCTCCTGCTGCTGACTTTCAGATTGTTGTATATGATGCTTTATCAAGATGAAAAAAAGAAAACTTTTCTCTATATGCCCCTGAATCTTGTTAAAATATGAAGGTAATAATAAAAGAATTGAGTAGTAGATGAATAACTTCTGTTAACAACCTAGTGAATCTCTTAAAAATCCAAAGAAATAGACATCGAGGAAGGGATATTTGAGAAGGTTTCCATCAAACTTTGGTCTTTATGAAAACCTCATCACTCCAACAACTGGCAATGCCTTTGAGCAACAATCACTCACAAGCTCAATTTCCACATACTTAAATTCACATGAACAGTAGAAAGATCACAAAATAGGAAATGATTCTGACTTTGAGCTTCTTCCCAATGAATGCAATTTCATTCAGAAGCAATTGTATTCCTGACTATGCCAGGCCATTTAGTACACTCAGTGCCTGGCCTTGCACCCTGTAGATCAATTCTGCTGTGAAGTTAACAAAGTATGGAAGCTTTCTATGAGCATATATTCAACTATGTGTCTACTATCTTTTCCTCTGCAGTGTGTTTAATGGATTTGGACATAAAATCTAAGGCGTTTCACAGGCTATTTGATATGTATAGGAAATTGGAGTTCAGAGTGAGTTTTTCATTTCAGTTAATTTAATGTTTGGAATCTGTCAGATGTAGTGAGAGATGGGCAGTAATACTATGTGTGCAACAAAAGAACAAGATCTTTCCTCCTCCTCCCTTATGGCTAGCCTTCCCTGAATGTGTTCATTGAACTGATAAATGATTTTCAACAGAGAATATTAGAAACGCTACAGATATTGGAGAACAAAGAGAGGGAAAACCAGAAATTTAAGGTAGAATTTCACAGAGAAACCTTTATTATAAACTGAAAACTGAAACCAATCTCAATATTAGTAATTATTATTTTGATATTGTAATTTTCTTCTCAGTGTTATTTAGGAGTATATCTCATATTTCAGATAAAACATTTCAAACTCTTGCTCTAATTACAAATAGCAAAGAAATAAAGGCAGGTGTGATCCAAACTGATAATAAAAATCTATTTTCAGGTATATTAGCATTAAACTAATGTTTTATGTTTCCCAGTTGCCCAAGCATGAAAGGGGAAATATAAAATCAAAATATTTGCAAAAGACATCTTTATTAAAATAATTTGAAAGAAAACGTTCATTAAGAAATAGCTTAACCTTTAAATATTCTAGAGTTAAAAAAACAAAGTTATATTTGCCATGGCTTTAAATAATGATTTACTCTATTCACAAATTGTGCATATAAAAATATAAATGAATTTTTAATCAAACTAATCTCTTCATTTGAGGATGACATAATTTTAGATCAAAGTTCATATTTTGCATATATAGTTTAATGTAATTCACCTTTCCTTTTTTCAATGAGAATACATAGAAAAAATTATGTTAAGCAAAGGAAAACAATATGAAAAATCAAATGCTTCCTGAGCAAATTAATTGGAGTTTAACTTTCTCTCCTGGTGGAAATGAAAATTATTTAGATGATTTAAAACACTGGGAATTTGACAACTATTAGAATAAACCACCCAAATCATAAGCAAAGACAAAGTAATTTAGAGAAAAGTACCTCCTTCTTTGATGACCACTTCTTTCCACTAGGGTCTCACCCACTGAGGTCCTTCATATAGCAAATTTTTTGCCACAGTGTCTTGGCTTTTCATGGCTGAAATTCTCTCGTGGGCTTTTCAGGCCAGACCAGAATTCTTTACGGGCTGATTCTGAAGTCAGAGTGCTACTTAGAGCGATTGTCATTCTATGAGTGTGCTGTGTGCACTGCTTCCCATGTTGGAGCATTCACTCCTTTTTAATTCTATTATTATTACCAGACACTTAATACTATTTATATGATCACTTTAACACTTTATCCTATCTGATCACTTTAACAATTCTGTCCATATGATCATTTTAACACATAAGATGGTATTTTTACCACCCAGCTTAAGGGTATTTGGGGTCCCTTGGTAAGTTTTTAAACTGTACCCTTAGAAGTAAGTCTGTAGGTATGTATGCAGAACTATACAACTTTACAGTTACAAACTTTATACACTTTATAATTACAAGTTTAGGAACATGGTGATTCTTCTCACTGTGCCCACCCTCCCACAAATACTCCCAACCCACTTCTTCCTCCCTCTCTTATTCCCACTCTTATTTTTACTAAGATCTATTTTCCTTTGACTTCATATACATATTATTAACTTTAGAAAGTAAAGAGTTCAACAAATTGTATGAAAAAAATAAAACTGTTCCTCAACAGTCAAGACAAGGGCTATTCAAGTCATTGCTTCTCAGTGTCAGTTTCACTTCTACAGATTGCCTTTTAGGTGTTCTATTAGTTATCACAGGTCAGGAAGAACGTATGGTATTTGTCCTTTTTGGTCTGGCTTATTTCACTAAGTCTGATGTTTTCCAGATTCATCAATTTTGCTGCAAAAGACCAGATTTCATTTTTTTTTACTGATGTGTAGTATTTCATGGTGTACATATCCCATAATTTCTTTATCCATTCTTCAGCTGATGGGCATTTGGGTCGATTCTGTGTCTTAGCTATTGTGAATTGAGCTGTAATAAACATGAGGGTGCAGATAACATTTTCATGTGCTGATTTCATTTCCTTTGGGAAAATTCTCAAGAGTAGTATTGCTGGGTCATACAATATAGGTCTATATTCAGATTTCTGAGGTATCTCCATACTGTCTTATTGTATTTTCTGATTCAGGATGTACAGTTCTTTTGAAACTCACTCTTTAGATTTAGTGTTTTTGTTCATACAAAATTTGTGAGTAGAATGTAATGGACAAAGCTGGCTGTTAGTGCCTACAAAGAGCTGACATGAAAAACATAAGTGATGCTTGGATTGCAGTTAAGCATGTGAGTATGAGATTATTTATTCTTCTAAGAGAAAGTAAATTAATCCATGTTTTATCCTTGTGTGAGAATTGAATTCACTAATTCAAAGGCTCTCAGTTCAAATTTCAGTTCTTTTCTTTAGAGATCAGCAAACATTTAAGAGCAAAGATCATTGATAACATTTTAGTTACGTGACCTTCAACTTCTTCTTTGAATGTGTATTCTTGTCACTTTCTCTCTCATTATATAACAACTGTATTTTGCACACAGCAAAAATTTAAGAAATATGAGTGGTTGATTCACTATAAAGAAAGGTACTAATTAAATCTCACCCAATGAATACATTGAAAAAATGTCCTTCATTTGAAGAAAGGAAGCTACACAATTAAAAGGAAAATAAGAGTTTATGTTTTCCATGTTAACAGTTGTTTACTGTTATCAAAATATACAGGGCATCTATGTATATTACTCATTTAAAATTCAAGATTATCACCAGTTGGGGGGAATCTTTCTACTCAGAAGAAAATAAAAACTGTGAAATATATAGTTTGATTTGTTAGTGTTCTCTATTCCTCAATCATTCCCCTGGAATTCCTTACTGCTTGTATATGAACCCTGGTCTGATTAAATCAATCAAGATAAAACTAGTGAAAAAATTTGATAATTTAGAGCAGATGAATTTTGATACAGGTGATTTACTTTTGCATAGGTGACAGAAAAACTGAAAAGCTCAGGAGGGGCAATAAGACAACCAATGCATTGGTAGTACAGGGAAGCCCCTACTAATCCTGGATTAGACATGCGGTACTTTAGCTGAGTAAAAGAAAATCCAGGGCAGGACTACTTGACCTGAGCCACAGAGGAGAGACAGCCACTTGTTCTAACCTCCAATCTCACCATTACTTCTTTAGGCTGAAATCAACTAATAGTCAAGATGTTGAAACAGTGTTTAGTGCTCAACCTATCTTCTATACAGAACAGAGCTAAGGAAGGGGGAAGGAATGAATGTAAGGGCAAACAGTTTGAAAAAGAAGCACGACGGAATATGGAAAATAGAGGAAAGGCTACTTCTCTTGAACTCAAGAAATCTGAAGACACAAATGTACAACAATAGGTCAGGTTATTTCTCATTTATATATAAATGTGTGTGTGTGCGTGTGTGTGTGTATAATTTCAGTTCAGATTGAGGGGAGCTTTGCTGCAATGTTTCTGGAAATAAGCATCAAATCATTAAGAAAGATTTCCAGACAGGGAAGTTCTAGTTCAGCTTTTATTTTATATTTTTTCCAGTCTAATAGTCATGCAAATGGAGATTTTAAATACACACATATACACATTACCACTTATGTTTTACCAGGATAACTTGTGGCACGATTTCAATAACAAATTTTTAAATAAATTATATCAATTGAATGGTAAGCCAAAATTTTATGACGACAAAAAAATAGTCCAAAGATATTTAATTGATGTTCCCTTTTTAAACTTTTATTTAATAAATATAAATTTCCAAAGTACAGAATATGGATTACAATGGCTTCCCCCCCATAACTTCCCTCCCACCAGCAACCCTCCCATCTCCCGCTCCCTCTCCCATTACATTCACATCAAGATTCATTTTCAATATCTTTATATACAGGAGATCAATTTAGTATATATTAAGTAAAGATTTCATCTGTTTGCACCCACATAGAAACACAAAGTGAAAAATACTGTTTGAGTACTAGTTATAGTATTAAATCTCAATGTACAGCACACTAAGGACAGAGATCCTACATGAGGAGTAAGTGCACAGTGACTCCTGTTGTTGACTTAACAAATTGACACTCTTGTTTATGGCCTCAGTAATCACCCTAGGCTCTTGTCATGAGCTGCCAAGGCTATGGAAGCCTTTTGAGTTCACCGACTCTGATCATATTTAGACAAGGTCATAGTCAAAGTGGGAGTTCTCTCCTCCCTTCAGAGAAAGGTACCTCCTTCTTTGATGACCTGTTCTATCCACTGGGATCTCACTCACAGAGATCTTTCATTTAGGTGATTTTTTTTGACAGAGTGTCTTGGCTTTCCATGCCTGAAATACTCTCATGGGCTCTTCAGCCGGATCCGAATGCCTTAAGGGTTGATTCTGAGGCCAGAGTGCTGTTTAGGACATCCACAATTCTATGGGTCTGCTGTGTATCACAATTCCCATGTTGGATCGTTCTCTCCCTTTTTATTCTATCAGCTAGTATTTGCAGACACTAGTCTTGTTTATGTGCTCCCTTTGGCTCTTAGTCCTATCATTATGATCAATTGTGAACAGAAATTGGTCACTGGGACTAGTGAGATGGCATTGGTACATGCCACCTTGATGGGATTGTATTGGAATTCTCTGGCACTTTTCTAACTCCACCATTGGGGGCAAGTCAGCTTGAGCATGTCCCGAATTGCACCTCTCTTCCCTCTCTTATTCCCACTCTTATATTTAACAGGGATCACTTTTCAGTTAAGTTTCAACACTTAAGAATAATTGTGTATTAATTACAGAATTCAACCAAGAGTACTAAGTAGAACAAACAAAAAAATAGTAAGAGGGATAACGTATTAAGTTGTTCATCAACAGTCAGGGTGAGGGCTGATCAAGTCACCGTTTCTCACAGTGTCCATTTCACTTCAACAGGTTTCCTTTTTGGTGCTCGGTTAGTTGTCACCGATCACGGAGAACATATGATATTTGTCCCTTTAGGACTGGCTTATTTCACTCAGCATGGTGTTTTCCAGATTCCTCCATCTTGTTGCAAATGTCCGGATATCATTTTTTTTACTGGTGTATAGTATTCTATAGAGTACATGTCCCACAATTTCTTTATCCAGTCTACTGTTGATCGGCATGTTCCCTTTTAATGTCAAGAATATTAACCATTTTATCCTCAATGCCACGCTTCACACAGAGATGATGAAAATAAGTGTTTTCAATGAGGTTTCACCTCATCCAGTTAGAATGTCTCTCATACATAAACCAACAAACAACAAATGCTGGCGAGGATTTGAGGGGAAAAGGTACCCTAATCTACTGTCGGTGGCAATGTAAACTAGTACAGTCACTGTGGAAGACTGTGGAGATACCTCAGAAATCTGAATATAGACTTACCAAATGACCCAGCCATCCCACTCCTGGAAATTTACCCAAGAGAAGTGAAATCAGCTTATGATTTAATATCTGTACCCCATATCATTGCAGCACAATTCACAATAGTTAAGATACGAAATCAACCTAGATGTCCATGAACTATTGACTGCATAAAGAAATTATGGTATATATACACTATGGTGTACGACTTAGCTGTAAAAAATGAAATCCTGTCTTTTTCAACAAAACGAATTCAACTGTAAACCCTCATACTTAGTGAAATAAGCCAGTACCAAAAAGATAGGTACCATATTTTTTCCCTGATTTCAGATAAATAATAGAGTACCTAAAATGTAATATTTAGGAGTGAAATGGACATTTTGAGATTTGATGATTGTTTACAGCCCTTGTCTATTCTTTTGAGGAACAGAGTTTCTTTTCTTTTCTTTTTCTTTCTTTCTTTTTTTTTTTTGACAGGCAGAGAGTTAGATAGTGAGAGAGAGAGAGAGAGACAGACAGACAGAAAGAAAGGTCTTCCTTCCATTAGTTCTCTCCCCACATGGCTGCTACGGCCGGCACACTGCTCTGATCCAAAGACAGGAGCCAGGTACTTCCTCCTGGCCTCCCATGTGGGTGCAGGCACCCCAGCACTTGGGCCATCCTCTACTGCCTTCCGGGCCACAGCAGAGAGCTGGACAGGAAGAGGAGCAGCCAGGACAGAATCCGGTGCCCCGACCAGGACTAGAACCCAGGGTGCTGGAGCGGCAGGCAGAGGAAGAAAGGTAGGTTGAGATAAGCCAATCCCAAAGGGACAAATACCATATGTTCTCCCTGATCGGTGACAACTAACTGAGCACCAAAAAGGAAACCTGTTAAAGTGAAATGAGCACTATGAGAAACGGTGACTTGATCAGCCCTCACCCTGACTGTTGATGAGCAACTTGATATGTTATCCCGCTTAGTATTTTTTTTGTTTGTTCTACTTAATACTTTTGGTTGAATACTGTAATCAATACACAATTCTTCTTAAGTGCTGAAACTTAACTGAAAAGTGATCCCTGTTAAATATAAGAGTGGGAATAAGAGAGGGAAGAGAGGTGCAATTCGGGACATGCTCAAGCTGACTTACCTCAAACGGTAGAGTTAGAAACATACCAGGGGATTCCAATTCAATCCCATCAAGGTGGCATGTACCAATGCCATCTCACTAGTCCCAGTGATCAATTTCTGTTCACAATTGATCATAATGATAGGACTAAGAGCCAAAGGGAGCACATAAACAAGAATAGTGTCTGCAAATACTAGCTGATAGAATAAAAAGGGAGAGAACGATCCAACATGGGAAATGAGATACACAGCAGACCCATAGAATTGCGGATGTCCTAAACAGCACTCTGGCCTCAGAATCAACCCTTAGGCATACGGATCCGGCTGAAAAGCCCACGAGACTATTTCAGGCATAGAAAGCCAAGACACTCTGTCAAAAAAAAAAAAAAAAACTAAATGAAAGATCTCTGTGAGTGAGATCCCAGTGGAAATAATGGGTCATCAAAGAAGGAGGTACCTTTCTCTGAAGGGAGGAGAGAACTTCCACTTTGACTATGACCTTGTCTAAATATGATCAGAGTCGGTGAACTCAAGAGGCTTCCATAGCCTTGGCAGCTCATGACAAGAGCCTAGGGTGATTACTGAGGCCATAAACAAGAGTGTCAATTTGTTAAGTCAACAACAGGAGTCACTGTGCACTTACTCCTCATGTAGGATCTCTGTCCTTAGTGTGCTGTACATTGAAATTTAATGCTATAACTAGTCCTCAAACAGTATTTTTCACTTTATGTTTCTGTGTGGGAGCAAACTGTTGAAATCTTTACTTAATGTATGCTAAACTGATCTTCTGTATATAAAGAGAATCGAAAATGAATCTTGATGTGAATGGAAGGGGAGAGGGAGTGGGAAAGGGGAGGATTGCGGGTGGGAGGGATGTTATGGGGGGGAAGCCATTGTAATCCATAAGCTGTACTTTGGAAATTTATATTCATTAAATAAAAGTTAAAAAAAAGAAAGGTAGGTTGGGACGTATCGCTATTTTCCTCAATCTGTATATATGAAATTCATGAAATTTTTATAACTTAATAAAATTTAAGAAATAAAAGGTTTATATGCAAAGAAAGAACAGAACACAAGGTTTTTTTTTTTTTTAACTAGATAACTCATTAAAGGGAATTCTGTAAACTTGGATTCCACCTTTATATACCTGGGATAAGAACATATGTAACATAAGCATTTATGTTATGCATTAAAGAATGAAAATTCTAGATGGCCAGGTTTTTCAAAATTTTCTTGAAACTCTTAATACCAGCATGACAAAGACATAACAATTATTGCCTTTACTAAAGAGAGCAAAGCCTTTGAGACATCTTCTATATGTCAGTTTTTGTCTCTTTTGCACACTTAATTGTTCAAACAATATAAACTTTTCCTTTGTACTCTGTGATACTATTCTTCCTTATTTTCCTCCTGCTACATATTTCTTTACACAGTTCTAAATAATTAATAAACATTTAATAAATTTATATGTTCTTGGAAAAGAAATAAAAGAAGAGTTGCTAGTAATTTTGTTCATTGAGAATCCCATGTAAATTCCCTATGATAATTGACTTCCCCACAATCTTGCCGGAAGCCAGCTAGAATGAATGTGATGCTGACAAAAAAAGTCATTACACAGAGATTTAGAAATTTATGAAATGACATGTGCTATAAACCTTATCTTCTGATAAAATATTTTTATTCCACTAAGTACATAAGAATAAGAATTTGAAGGGAAGAACCTGAGTTGGACCTGTTATCCTATAGATTAGCTCATGAAGGTGAAATTTTATTTACTGTTACCATGTTGCTATTTATGTGGTAATCAACATAATCTTTCAGATCTATTAAATAAATTTGTTTTTCTCTTGCTCTAAGGCCATCCTTAGGCAAAATTATTAGGGGTATTTTTGCAGAAATGATTTTGTTCCCGTTCCATTAATTCTCTATCTTTTATCCCTTATATCTCTTGAAGGTGTTCAGTGTTCTTATATCACCTTGGAGTTCTCCTTACAAAGAGAAACATAATTAGGGAAGCTAATTCTCAACAAGATGCTGTAACAAGTTTTTTTTTAATGAAACACTTTTGACAAATGTAAATTAAAAATAAAACATTGCAAACATTAGCTAAATATTATATTAATTGAATATTTTGTTAGCTTTAATTAGAGTGTTTTGGTGATCCACAGTCCATTATCAGACAATAACAGAAATCTAACTTTGAATTTCTCTGTATGTTCTTCAAAAAACTGTTTGATGCTGAAGCAGACCAAATAAGAGCACTGTAATACACACCTATGGAATAATTTCTATGCAAGCAACTGAAATGGATTGAATGGGGTCTACCCAAAATTCATGTCCATCCTGAACCTCAGGATGGAATTTTACTTGGAAAAAAGGTCTTTGAATGTATGAAAGGGCTTCAAAAATTTAATGGAGAATGCATCTCTTCAAAACCCTATGCATGTGTTTCAATATTTTTGTGTCAAAATATTTATCTTTTTAAAGTCTGCTTTCCGTGAATTTTTAAAATTTCTTCATATAATTGTTAAGATGAGTTAACACTGGATTAGAGAGAGCCCTAAATACATTATGGCTGGTATAAAAGGAGAAGGAGAAATAGAGAAATACAAACACACAGGAACAACCAACATGTGAAGACAAAATTTGAGAGATAAAACTAAAAGCCAAGTTATGTCAAGGATTGTTGGCAACCCCTAGCAGAAAGGAAGAAGCAAGGAAGGATACTTTCTTGAGCCTTCAGCTAATGCTGATGGACCTGATGCCACCTTATTTTCAGATTATTAGTTTCATGAACTATAAACTATAAGAGAATGCATTTATAGTGATCATAGCCACCCAGTTTGTGATAATTTGTTATAACAACATTAGGAAAGGAATACATTAGGCAATAAATATTTTGAATCCCCAGTCAGTTACAGAGCCCTTGCCATAGTAGACTCAGGAAATCACAGAAAAGTGGAGAATTCAGATACTATTTGTGGCAGAGCTTGGATAAAATAATTCCTAGAGACAGTGGTTTCCACTCTAGATGAGGAAATATTGCAGTGATGTAAGGTGAATAAAATTATGAAAGGATTTGAAATGGAATAAAAGAAAAGAATGTGTGAGAAAGACAGGAAAACTCTCTTCCCAGGAAAGAATGTGACAACTTTGAAAGAGGAACCATCTCTTGGTGTGTTGGTAATGAAGGAAAGAAAAACCATGAAAATTAAATGTACTACAAAAACAAAATTGGATCACAAAATCCAAAGACACATCTCTTCTCCTTTCATCAAATAAAAAAAGTCAGGGAGTAGAACAAATTGCCTTTCACCATAGTTCTAGGAATGACAAACAATGACAACCAAATATCACAGACACACCCCATCTCTGATTCCTGTTATTGGTTGTGAAGAAAAATGAGACTTTGGAAGAATGAACATAAAAACGTATATCAAAACCATAAAAAAACTATTGTTATAAGAAAACAGAAAATTATAATTAAAGCTTGCATGTGAAAAACTTTTCTCAAGAAGAGAACAAAAGGGGCAGTACTTGTGATGTAGTGGGTCAAGTTCCTGCTTGGGAAACCCACATCACATGTCTGAGTGCATAGTTAAGAGTCCAGGGTACTTAGCTTCTGATCCAGATTCTTTCCTATGCTCCTTGAAGGCAGCAGATGATGGCCCAAGTGTTTAGGCCCCTGATACCCCTACATGGGAGACCCAGATGGAGTTACTAGCTCCTGGATACACCCTGGCTCAGCTCTGGCTGCTGTAGAAGGTTCTCTCTCTCTCTCTCTCTCTCTCTCTCTCTCTCCCCCCGCTCATCACTCTGCTTTTCAAATAAGTACATAAAATAAATAAATCTTTTTTTAAAAAAGAACAAAAGAAAAACAATGAAATCTTGCCACATCATCTAAATTTGAAGAAAATCTCATGATATAAGCATTTAAGTTTATGAAAAATTCTCCAAATCATTAATCCAAAACGCTAGAAAATAAGTGGACAAAATATAGGAAGATATGAACTGAGAATTTATTAAAAGATATAAAAAACTCAACTCAAAAATGAATACTAAATTAAGACTACTACAAAAGAGAGAAGAGATTCAACAGAAAACTTTAGTAAAATAAATTAATTAATCAACCTAGAATATAAAAATAATGACAAAGTGGGGCCAGCACCGTGGCTCACTTGGTTAATCCTCCTCCTGCGGCACCGGTATCCCATACGGGAGCCGGGTTCTAGTCCCAGCTGCTCCTCTTCCAGTCCAGCTCTCTGCTGTGGCCTGGAAGGGCAGTGGAGGATGGCCCAAGTGCTTGGGCACCTGCACCCGCATGGGAGACCAGGAAGAAGTGCCTGGCTCCTGGCTTCAGATCGGCGCAGCGCCGGCCGTGGTGGCCATTTGGGGAGTTAACCAACGGAAGGAAGACCTTTCTCTCTGTCTCTCTCACTGACTGTAACTCTACCTGTCAAATAAAAAAAATACTTGCCCCTTTAAAAAAATAATGACAAAGTAAAAAAATCAGAAAAAGCTATTCTCAGAGAAGATATACAAAGATCCAACATGAATAAATTTATAGGAGCTTGTGAAGAAAAATTTCAAAGCAAGACAATGAACTAAAACTAAGGCTTAAAAAGAAAATATGACTCAAAGATTTTATATGCAGCCAACCAGTATTTTTAAGTCTAAAAAATCTAAATAACAAGCCTGGTACAGCAATTCTGTGGAAGAAAGTAGACAGGCCTGGAATTGAAGCAGATTTTTTGTTGTTAATTAAAGAGAAAGAGAAGTATTTTTGAGTAAAAAATAATAAAAGTGAAAATTACACAACTTCTTAACAACTGTACTAGAACAAGAATACAAAAACTTAGGCCCTCCAATAGGTTTAACAGTGGTCCGTGAAGTCTCAGAACTTTTCTGAGAAATTTTAAGCATAGTTTAATATGGGTCCCTATCACTTCGATAGTTTTCTAAAAGGGACCAGTTGCACCTGCCATTTAAAAATCACTGCTCACACTTACATAAAATAAAATTTTATTTATGCTGATTCAGATTAAATAAGATGTATTTCTATAGAATGCTTATGTCTATATGGTAGAAATATTCTTAATTATTATCCTTTTTGTTTCTTCATTTTGTGGATGGTAGGGTATATCCTGGTTTCATATTCTCTTTGGCTTTCTCTGCAAAGGATCTTTAACCATAATCACTACTTATAGATCCTCCTCATCCCTGGCCAATTTCCACTTCATTTCAAAATCATCATTGACTGCAAGCAGAGGATCTTGCTAAGGAAGGAATCCAAATTTCAAGGCCACATCCCTTTAGTATTGCAACTTTAGCTGTTTTTGTTTCTCTTTTTCTAATCAGAAACTTTTCCCTGATATACACTAAAGTAAAAGCTCCTTTTATCATCCTTGGATAAACGTAAAAAGCATTGTAATCCCTTAACACATTTTCAGTTGTTACATAATAAATCTGGAGGCATCATTAGATAAAAACTGAGAAAAAAAAAAGAATTACACTGCCTAATACTTGATAGAGACATGGAAGTTCCTGACTTGCTTCATTTCAGGTACAAAACCCAACTGAAAGATGAACATTTTGCCCAGCTCTTAAGATGCCTCTTGGGATACCCATGTCCCATATTGGAGTGCCTGGTTTGATCATGGCGCCTCTGCTTCTGATTAAGCTTCCTGCTAATATATACTCTCAGAGGCAGCAGATGATAACTCAAATACTTGGATCCCTACCACACATGTAGGGTACCTGAAATGAGATTCTGGAGCTTGGCTTCAGCCTGGCCTATCTCTGGCTATTGCATGCAGTTGAGGAGGGAACCAGTAGATTTAATATATCTCTGTCTCCCTCACTGTCTTTCAAGTAAAATGAAAATAAGAAAGTTAAGTTTTTTTAGAATGTGGTTGAGGGGCAACTTTTTAAAAAGATTTATTTCTTTATCTGAAAAGTAGAGTTACAGAGAGAGAAAGGGAGAGAGAGAGAGAGAGAGAAAGAGAGAGAGAGAGGTCTTCCATCTGCGGGTTCGTTCCCCAAAAGGCAACAATGACCAATGCTGGGCCACACCAAATCCAGGAGCCAGGAGCTTCTTCTGGGTCTCCCCCATTGGTGCAGGGGCCCAAGCACTTGTGGCGTCTTCCTCTTCTTTCTCAGGCTCATTAGCAGAGAGATGGATTGGTAGTGGAGCAGCTGGGACTTGAACTGCTGTCCATATGGGATGCCAGTGCTGTAGGCAGTGAATTAAATCATTATACCACAACACTGGCCTTGGGGTGATTTTTTAAAAATATTTACTTATTTATTTGAAAGGCAGAGTTACAGAGAGGCAGAGAGAGAGAGAGAGAGATGGTTCACTCTCCAAATGGCTGCAAATGGCCCGAGCTGCGACAATCTGAACCCAGGAGCCAGGAGCTTCTTTCAGGTCTCCCACATGGGTATGGAGGCCCAAGGACTTGAGCTATCTTCTACTGCTTTCCCAGACCAAAGCAGAGAGCTGGATCAAAAGTGGAGCAGCTGGGACTTGAACCGGCACCCATATTGGATGCTGGCACTGCAGGCGCTGGCTTTACCTGCTATGCCACAGCACTGGCCGCAGGTGATGTTTTCAAAATGCATTTGAAGGGTGAGCTTTCTACATAGTTGTTAAGATGTGGCTTGGAATATCTGTATTGCATATGAGAGTGTCTGTGAGTCCCAGTTCCACAGCCATTTCCAGCTTCCTGCTAATGTAAACCCTGGGAGACAGCAGGTCATGTAGTTGAGTGCCTAACACTCAGGCATGTGAACCGATTGACTTTTAAGTTCCAACTCCAATTGTTGCAAGCATCTGGGGAGTGGATCAGCAGATGGAAGATCTCTGTTTACATTTCTCTGTCATTGTCTCTCTGCCTTTCAAGTTAATTTTTTAAATACAGTTGAACATTTTGAGCATTAGATATCTAGACAAAGTCACTACACCAAATGCAAATATTGGTTATATATGAAATTCCATTTGCTTAGAAGAATTACTAGATAATTTTCATTTATATATTTTCATCTTGTGTTTTGCTTTCCCATAACTCTTTTCCGATGCTGGCTAGTAATCTACATGATACTGTAAGATGTCTCTACAAATTAATCCTGAAAGGTAGTTATTATTGATCCTGTCTTGCAATGGTGGCCCAAAAAGGCAAATATAAACAATTAAAGATTTGGAAAGATGATCTTATTTTTAAACAAAATTCAATATTTTTAGGATTTCCAGTCCCACATTCAGAATTTCAGGCTATAGTGACAAAATGTTTCATGATACTGCACAAACATTGTGGAATTTAATACTTGTATATTGCTTATTTCAGAAACTTTCTGTTGAATATTTTTGGATCACGGGTGGTGGTGGGTAGATGAAACTACAGAAAGAGAAGCCGCAAGTAAGAGAGACTACTCAATTCTGCTGGTGTAACACAAAAACTGTCATAGATAATAAATAAACCATCCTGGCTACATGCCAATAAAACATTATTGCCAAAAAAGAAGAAAAGAAATGAAAGAGAGAGAGAGAGAGAGAGAGAGAGAGAGAGAGAGAAATGCAGTCACTGAATTTGGCTCAGTTCCTCAGTTTCTAACCCCTGCACTAGTATCAAGGAACATTTATTTACTCCTGAGGTCAAACTGTGTAAAACTTTAATACACAGTAAAATTGCCTACATAAATATGGTCAAATAATATAATATATAATGCCTTATCAATAATATATATAAGATGCAATATATAAATCACTTACATAGGTGGGCAAATAATATATATATATAATCCAAATAATAGAGCTACACATTTAGTTAACTGTGTCATACTGAGCAAAGATTTTACTTTTGATATTTTCCTTCTTCTGGTGCAATTCTTATTCTGCTCTGGCACCTCAACCATAGCTGTGAGGTCAGATAAAGACTTTCCACTGAGTTCTCACAGCTTGAAATGAGAAATCTACACCTTTCATAAAGGTCTGCATTCTAGATACTCAATGGTGTAAAAATATCTCTCACCACAAGAAAAAAAATGAGTGAAATAGAGAAAATAAAGTGCCAGCAGTCTATTAACAGAAAAACATAAAATGTTGAAACAGGATAATGAGAATAATGCTAGAATTAAAGTTTATAAGACACTATCACAATTTTCGTTATTACATGCACCAAGTTTTCACTTTAATTGATATGTCTTAAAAGTCATTAAAAGTTCTCGAAAACAGTTTCATAAAAATTTATTACCTTATTTAAGACACTGAACTTACCTTCATTTTTTAACACTTTCTCCAAATGACAACAGGTCAGAGCTACTCTGAGATCTATTTGGAATGCCTCTATTATTAGCATCTATTTTAGAAAAAGCATCTTCACCCATAAAGGTGACTAAATAGAACATTATTTAATTTCAGAATATTTCTTTAGCAATCTGAACATGGTGATCCATGTTCAAATCAATATATTTCAACTGTGTTTTCTAGATATGTTAGACAGTACACAATGTAAATCTATAATTATGCCTTTCCCTTTCAGATGACAATTCATTGTTACTTGGGAGTGCTTTTCTTTTTTTACTTTTAAATTTCACATCACCTTCAAAATGGACCAGAATGTACTTACTATCTCATTCTCACAGGTTCTACACTTCCACGTATATATTTGTTTTTCTTTGACAGACAACCTATGTTTCATGTGTAGCTTATGCTGATGAATAGAAAGAGGGATTAAAAAAGAAAAAGAAAAGGGACGATATCAATGGAGCTTATTTTACTTATTTGTTCTTAAATGTATGATGAGCACATTTATGTATTTTATTCATGACACTGGGACATTTTAAAAACACATTTTTCATAAACAATTGACTTTTTACTTTATCACACCATTTAAAAGGAATAATCTTTTTATTCAAGGATTTATGACATGAGAATAATGGGCTGATTAGTTTAGGTGAATGAATATCTTATTAAGTCCCAAGTGCACCCTGTGTATTTGAATGACAAAATTGGTCAGTTGCTTCAAAAGACAGTGAAAATTTTCAAGGTCTATATTGTGCTGGTCAAGTTAGAATCAAGGATTTTGCTCAAGTCAGTATCAAATTTATAAAAATGGCAAGAAATACTCACTCTTTATTAGCTATTTGATCACTAGTATGTATGTTACCTCTGATAGAAGACATTGTAGTGCACTGAGTATCTTTTGAGTCAATAGATCTAATCATTATATTAGTTTTGATGAAAAATAATAATACATTCTATTTTTATGGAACTTCAAAAACTTTCAAAAGACTTTCAAAACTATTTTTGCACTACCTTTTGTTCCTTGAAATGTTTCCATAAGGCAAATGGAATTTATTACTTCTATTTTTATAGATTATGTAAGAAGGCTTTTGAGATTTAAGTATTGCCCTGATTTTCCCAGGGTCACATGGGAGATAAATTGGAGCCAGAACTGGAGTCTAGATCCCTAAATCACTTCAAATTGTGTTTATTGGATATGGAAAATTAGAGTATTTTATACATTTTATCAGGAAGATTCATTTTTTTCCCAAAGAAATTGCTGTAAGTTAAAAATGATAGAGACTTTAATGTTTTTGTTTCCCTTTTGATCAGTTCTAGAGACTAACTTGGTAGAAAAGAAGGATGAGTATAAGTTCTGATTTTTGCAGGATAAGTCTTCATTTTTAGTTGTCTTTGTTTAAATTATTCATGGTATTTTCTTTCCAACCTGAAAAGCGTTTCATTGTCGCTGAAAATTATGTAGGCATATTACTAACATCAGAAATTACTTCTGCTCTTATCAGAGAAATTTGATTTTAATCTTGATACCCAAACATCAGTAGCTTGTGTCCTCAAAATAGATGCTAAGATTGATGTTTTCATGAAGTTCTAGCCTTTCCCCCATCTTCATTGTGCTCCATTCTCCAAAATCTTGTCATTGTATGATACGGATCACTGCAACAGACTCTTCCTTCTATGGCCCAAGGTAAAGCTATCATTATGCCTAATGATAAAATTTTCAAATATTCAATGTTGCATACCAAAGAATTGTTTCAATACCCTTCTCATTATCCTCTCTGATACCTTCCATATTTCCACCTGAGTCCAAGATGCTCCCTGCTTATGCTTGTGAAATACCTAATCAAACTACTTCCATGCTTGAAATACTGGATACATCTGAATTGCTTTAATAATGAATTATCATAATGATTAACGCTCTGCCTGCCTAATCTTTTATTTACTCCACCTTTTTCTGTGCTTTTTATCACCATGTAATTTATCCTTTTTTAAAAATATTTATATATTTATTTGAAAATCAGAGTTACACAGAGAGAGAAGGAGAGGCAGAGAGAGAGAGAGAGAAAGAGAGAGAGAGGGAGAGAGAGAGAGAACAGTCTTTCATCCACTGGTTCACTCCCTAATTGACTGTAACGTTCAGAGCTGTGCCTATCCGAAGCTGAGAGCCAGGAGCTTCTTCCGGGTGCAGGGGCCCAAGGACTTGGGCCATCTTCTACTGCTTTCCCAGGCCACAGCAGAGAGCTGGAGGGGAAGTGGAGTAGTCGAAACTCAAACTGGCACCAAGGCAGCTGCTTTACCCAGTACGCCACAGCATCAGGACCCATGTATTTATCCTTAATGATACCAGAGCAAAATGAAAATTTTTATTTCTATTTTACAGATGAAGTCATTTAATGTGGCTAAGTACATTACTCAATTTAAAAACAAATACAAAAGACTGTCATAGTTAACATAGCAGAGATTTGAACTGTAATCACACTGTCTTCAAAACCTCTACTTGTTCCATTAAACCATTATTATTTTTTTTTTTGACAGGCAGAGTGGACAATGAGAGAGAGAGAGACAGAGAGAAAGGTCTTCCTTTTCCGTTGGTTCACCCCACAATGGCTGCTGTGGGTGGCGTGCTGAGGGCTGCACACCATGCTGATCCGAAGGCAGGAGCCAGGTGCTTCCCCTGGTCTCCCATGCGGGTGCAGGGCCCAGGGACCTGGGCCATCCTCCACTGCACTCCCGGGCCACAGCAGAGAGCTGGACTGGAAGAGGGCAACCGGGACAGAATCCGGCGCCCCGACCGGGACTAGAACCCGGGGTGCGGCGATGCAGGCGGAGGATTAGCCTAGTGAGCTGCGGTGCCGGCCCCATTAAACCATTATTAATATATTACTTCCAAAACACAAATTACCACTGATAAAATAGATAATTTGTAAGTAAAATTATTCCTTGTACACTGGTATATCTATATACATATAATGTGTTATGTCAAACTTCTGATTCTATACTAAATATGCGGATTTTTAAAAATCATAAGATTAAAAGCATCAATAAGAAATAACTATGAACACTGTGAAGTTAGGACCACAGTAGTATGAGAGCTAAGACCAACTTTAGAAACTGCAGTAATTTTCCTAATTTGGAAACAGAAAGGGGCATCCAAGTACAGAAAGCATCTAGAACTCCAAATATACATGATCAGAAAAGATCTTCACCATGACACATTATAGCGAAACTTTTAACAGTAAAACAAAGTTCTAAAATGTGCATGGGCAAAATGCCAGGTTAACTTCAAAGAATCCAAAATTAGAGTAACAGCTACATTCTCATCAGAAACCCTACAGACTACGAGAAAATGGAGAGACATACTTCAAGTACTAAAAGAAAGAAGCTGTCAACCCAGGACACTGTACTCAGCAAAGCTCTAATTTATAAATGAAGGTCAAATAAAGACCTTCCCAAACAGAAATTGATAGAATTTTTCATCACTTGTCTAGACTTACAAATGATTCTTAAGGATGTGCTACACAGAGAAACAGAGGATAGTAGTCATCATTATAGAATAATGTAAAGGCAGAAGACATCCCGATAAAAGTATAAAGGAAATCCAAATCAAACAATAGAAATATATATGGGAAAATTGTAGGAATGAATTGTTACTTATCAATAGTAATATTGATTTATGTAATTTATGCAATCTTGATTTATGCAATTGGCATAAATTCTCTAATTAAAAGATACATACTGGCTGAATGTATTGAATAGATTAAAAAAAAAACAAGATCCATCTATTTTCTGCCTATAATAAATACATCTCACCAACAAAAATGCATGCAGACTGAAAGTGAAAGGATGGAAAAAATATTCCATGCTAACAGAAAGCAAAAAAGAGCAAGTGTAGCCATCTTAATATCAGACATCATAGACTTTAACACAAAAACTGTTAAAAGAGACAAAGAAGGGCATTATGTTATGATTAAGATTAGCTCAAGAGGAAGGTTTGACTACAATAAATGTATATACACCCAATGTCAGGCCATCTAGCTATTTCAAACAAATATTAATGTATCTAAAGCCAGATACAGACTCCAATACTATAGTAATGGATGACTCCAACATCCCATTTTCATCAATGGACAGATCAACTAGACGGAAAATCAACAAAAACAGCAGAGCCATTCTACACTATGGACAAAATGGATCTGATATCTACAGAACATTTCCTACAGTTAAAGAATAGAGATTATTTTCATCACTGCATGGAACTTTCTCTAGGATAGACCACACACTAGGTCATAAAGCAAGACTCAGCAAATTCAAAAAAATTGATATCATATAATGCATCTTTTCTGACCACAATGGAATGAAACTGGAAATTCACAATTTAAGAATATATATCAAATACTCAAACACATGGAGACTGAACATTGTGCTCCTGAACTAACAGTGAGTCACAGAAGAAATCAAAGTGAAATCAAAACAAATCAAATCAATTGACATTTGAGATTTGATTATTGTTTATAGCGCTCATCTCTACTCTTGAGGAACAGTGTTTTTTCTTCTTCCAATTTGTCAAAATCTTTACTTAGTGGAGAGTTGATCTTATTATTATAAAATAAAGCAAAAGTATGTCATTGCTAAAAGAAAGAATAAGAAAAGAAGGAGGATCTAAGGTGGAAGAGTGGGCAATAGGGAGAGTAGGGAGTATCACTATGCTCCTAAATCTGTATATATGAAATACATGAAATTTGTTCATCTCATTTACATTTTAACTTTGAAGGTAGAAGGGAAGTAAAGATTTCCTATACAAGAAGAGACACTGAATCTGGACTTTTTAAACCTTGGCACCTTATCATCAACATGTCTTTGAATTCCCATCAGACTTTTTGATCTTACTTTATACAGTATATCAGCTAGAACCATCTCAAAATTTACTGATTCAGGAATGTTTGTTTGTACCTACTAGTGATTGAGAATCCACCACAGAAAAACCTCATAGTTCTTAACCTACATGTTCAAGTTTAATTGCTTAACAGTTCAGAGACAGGACATGAATCCTTTTTTACTTTCACATTGCTAACTGTCCTCTCCACAGAAACTGATTAGTTCCTTATTTACTGAAACCTTATCTTCCAGGGCCAGACAGTCCTTCTTCATTACTTGTGTTTGCAATCATCACTCAATCATCAGCCTGGCCAAAGGGCAGCTTTGGGTCCTTTGCTATATTGTTCGCCTGTGGCCAAGGTAACAACTGAATTTTCAGTTAACCTTATCTGAAAAGTTGAATTATACAGCAACCCTGAGGAATCAGCAAATTATTTTTAAAATGACTTCTGTCATGTTATGCACTGCAAAGGATAGTGTCAGTAATATATTTATTGATAAAATATATGTTCACATGATAGCATATTTCAAACATATCCTAATATGAAATACTCAAAGAATCTTACACCAATGTGACTGTGAGAAGAGGTAAGGAATATTACTCTTAAGAGACATTTGTCTACACTAGCAAATTTTTTTTTCAAAAAGCTTTTAGGATGAATATATTACTGATACAGTATATTCATAGTCTCTTTTTATCTTATTTTAGACGGAAAATAATAGTTTTATATTTATGAAGTACAATGTGATTTTAACGTATGCATAAATTGTAGAATGAGGAAATCAAGCTTATATATATTATCTCATATATTTATCACTGTGTTGAAAACATTTGAAATGTACTTTTTAAATAATTTCAAATATACATACATATTCTTAACTGTGGTCACCAATCTATGAAATAGTTCAATAAAACTGATTCTTCCTGTCCAAGTGACACTTTGTTCCCTTTGTCCAATGTCTCTCCATTTCCTCATCTCCTACTCCAGCCTCTCATATCCCTCATTGTACTTAAAACTTCTGAGTTCAAATTTTTCAGGTTCCACACGCCACTGCAGTCCACTACAACACATAGTTCATTCTTGGTATTCCAAATATACAGCAAAAGTGTTCCACTCTTTTTCTTCACTTCTTTGCTTAAAATTCCAAATATCCTTATCTCCTTTATTCTCATATTATTTAATTCCCACCTTCACAATACAAGTATCAATAATATCACATTAAATTGGACCTCCATGAGTTTTATAAAACTGAAGCTATATACTTTTCATCCCCTGAGCTTATTCTCAACATTTTTGAAAGATTCAAATTATTACCCCTTTATAATGTCAAAAATATTTGCCTTTATTATCCTGCATCTTACTTCTCAAGTCTTGCATTATAAATTACAGTTTATTGCTCCTACCATGATAAAGGGTTGAAGAAACTTTAATTTAAGCTCTCAGTTCACTTGCTTAATTACTCAATAAATCATTTTTGGATGCTATCACTCATGGTAATGGAAAAAGGACCTCCAGAAACTTGTAAAAGCAATGAGACACTAGTAAAAATATTTAAAATTAGTTTAACTTTTTAAAATAATTATTTATTTATTTGAAAGGCAGAGTTAGAGAGAGGCAGAGAGAGAGAGAAAGAGAGAGAGAGAGAGAGAGAGAGAGAGTCTTCCATCCACTGGTTCACTCCTCAAATTGCTGCAATGGCCAGGACTGGGCCAGGCCAAAGTCAAGGGCCAGGAACTCCATCCATTTCTTTCATGTGAGTGGCAGGGGCTGATATAGTTATGCTACCATTGTGTGTGGTGGCTTAACACTCTGTGCCATAGCACTGGCCCCCTATTTCAAGTTTTTAAAGAATTGTCTGTCTAATCATTAGCTAACCATTAAGCTATGCCATTAGAAAATTCAGTGGCCACACATGACAAGGAATATAGAATTTAGAGAATTACTTCATAAGAATTGCTTAACAAAAATTAACAAACACCTTTAGAAAAAAAGTCCTTGGGGATGGAAATAACCTTTATCAGAGTTGCCAAAATGCATTATATCATATGACTGATATCCAACATAAAATTACAAGTCATGATAGAAACAAGATATTATGGCCTACACACAAGGAAAAAGGCAATTGGCCAGTGCTGCGGCTCACTAGGTTAATCCTCCGCCTGCGGCGCTGGCACCCCGGGTTATAGTCCCAGTTGGGGTGCTGGTTCTGTCCTGGTTGCTCTTCTTCCAGTCCAGCTCTCTACTGTGGCCCGGGAGTGCAGTGGAGGATGGCCCAAGTGCTTGGGCCCTGCACCCGCATGGGAGATCAGGAAGAAGCACTTGGCTCCTGGCTTCAGATCGGCGCAGTGCACCGGCCGTAGCGGCCTTTGGGAGGTGAACCAATTGAAGGAAGACCTTTCTCTCTGTCTCTCTCACTGTTTAACTCTGCCTGTCAAAGAAAAAAAAAAGCAAAAAGGTAATTAACAAAAAATATTCCCAAGAAAATCAGATGCTAGACTTAATACACAATGACTTTAAATCATTATTCAAGAGAGCTTGAGCAAGCTATGGCTGACCCTGTGGTGCAGTGGGTTAATGCCCTGACCTGAAGTGTTGGCATCCCATATGGGCGCCGGTTCTAGTCCTGGCTGCTCCACTTCCCATCCAGCTCTCTGCTATGACCTGGGATAGCAGTAGAAGATATCTCAAGTCCTTGGGCCCCTGCACCTGCATGGAAGACCCAGAAGAAATTCCTGGCTCTTCGGATCAGCGTATCTCTGGCCATTGTGGTCATCTGGGGAGTGAACCAGCAGATGGAAGACCTCTCTGTCTCTAACTCTCTCTGTAACTCTGTCTTTCAGGTAAATAAACAAAAAATCTTTTAAAAAAAGAATAAAATGAAATATAAGAATGATTTCTCACTAAGTAGAAAATGTTAAAAAAGATACTAAATGGAAATTCTGGAGTTGAAAAGAATAATGATAACATAACTACAGTGATTATTAGCATATTTGAGCAGACAGAAGAGAAAAATCCATAAACTTGAAAACTGGCCAACTGAAATTAGCAGAAGGAGGAACGGAAAGAATAAAATAATGACAAAAATCACGAAATCTCAGAGACCTGTAGAATGCTATGAAGTACCCTGGTGTAGGCATAACATTAATTCACAGGGAGAAGAAAGAGAAGAAGGGGTATTAAGTGTATGGGAAAATATAATGGAGGAAAACCATTGATATTTGATCAAAACCAACATACACGTTCAAGAAATTCAATAAATTCCAAATAGGATAAAATTATATTCACCTAGACAAATCATGATCAAAATGTAGAACAAGAGAGACATCAATCATTATATGCAATGGAATTTTTAATATGATTAAGAATTGGAATATTATTAAACAATATGAAATACTGGGATAATATATATCCAAAGTGCTGAAAGAAAAAAAAATATATCAACCAAAAATTCTTTGTCCCATATCAGAGTGCTGGATCCAGTCACTGATGCTGTTCTTCCAATCTAGCTCTCTAGTAAAGCATCTGGGAAAGCAGAAGAGGGTGACCCAAGTACTTGGGCCTCTGCCACCCATGTGGAAAACCACAATGGAGTTCCAACTCCTGGCTTCATCCTGGCTCAGCATCATCCATTGTGGCCACTTGAAGAGTGAACCATGGGTTGGAATATTGTTATAAATTAAAATGCTAATGATATTAAGAAAATAACTGAAAAATATAGAGTGAGGGGCCGGCCTTGTGGCGCGGCAGGTTAATCCTCCACCTGCGGCACTGGCATCCCATATGGGTGCCGGTTCTAGTCTTGGCTGCTCCTCTTCCAGTCCAGCTCTCTGCTGTGGCCAGGGAAGGCAGTGGAGGATGGCCAAAGTGCTTGGGTCCCTGCACCTGCATGGGAGACCGGGAAGAAGCACCTGGCTCCTGGCTTTGGATCAGTGCAGCTCCAGCCATTGCAGTCACCTGGGGAGTGAACCAACGGAAGGAAGACCTTTCTCTCTGTCTCTCTCTCTCACTGTCTGTAACTCTACCTGTCAAATAAATAAATAAAATCTTCAAAAAATATAGAGAGAGTAGAAGAACCAAGGAAATTAAAATGGTAAAATAAAATATCTATTTAACATAAAATATACAATAATAAGGCAATTGAGAAAGAAACCAAAATACAAGAATACATATAGAAAATAGTAAAACGACTAACAAAAGTTCTTCTTTAAAAATTTATCTATTTTATTTGAAAGGCAGAGTTACAGAGAGAGAGAGGAAGACACAGAGCAAGATGAAGCTTCCATATTCTGGTTCATGCCCCAAATGGCCACAACAGCCAGGACATGAGTGGCAGGGATTCAAGCACTTGGGCCATCTTCTGCTACTTTCTCATGAACATTAGCAAGGATCTAGATCAGAAGTGGAGTAGTGGGGACTCAAACAGGTGCTCGTATGGGATGCAAGTGTCTCAGGCAGTGGCTTAATCCACTATGCCACAACACTGGACTTCTAATAACTTCTATTCAACATATGACTCTAGGTCTAACAAAGACATTTAGGCCAAAAATACCAAAAAAAAAAAAGAAGAAAAAAATAAACAGTAATAAACAGTGTTCCTATTTGAAAAAAGTGATAATGTCTGCTTGTATTTGTGATGATATGGTCTTTTTCTAAAAATTTATTTTTAGTTGATGCATACTAATCGTGCATGTGTATGGTGTATAGTATGATATTTTAATAGATGTTTATAATTTGTAATGATCAGATCAGAGTAATTGGCATGTGTATAACCTCATATTTCTATCACTTCTTTGTGTTGAGAGCATTCCAGATCATCTCTACAATCTGTTCTGAAATATTAAATTAACAGTTGTAAGTCATAGCTATCTTACTATGCCATAGAACATTAGAAATTATTCCTCCTATCCAACAGTACTATTGTACTCACTAACAATCTTCTCTCATTCCATCTCTCCTCAGACCTTTCCCAGGTCCTGGAAACCACATTATATTCTCTATTTCTTTGAGATGAACTTTATAGTTTCCACATATAAGTGAGAACTTACAGTAGTTGTCTTTTAGTACCTAACATCTAACACAACATAATGTCCTTCAGTTCCATCCAATGTAGCTACAAATGGCAGAATTTCATTCTTTTTTAACACTGAGCAATATCCCACTATGTGGATTTTCTTTATCTACTCATGCCTCAATGGGCACCTAGGTTAATTCCACATCTTGGTAATTGTGAATAGTGCTACAATAAGCATGTGAATGCAGATATCTCTTCAACACACTGATTACAGTTCCTCTGGAAAGATACCCAGTTATAAGATTTCTGGCTCATGTGGTGGTTCTGTTTTCAGTTTTCTGAAAAACCTCCATAATGCTTTCGATAATGGCTGTAGTAATTTACATTCCTACCAAGAATCTGTGAGAATTTCCCCTTCTCTGCAACCTCACTCGATTTGTTAGTATTTTCGTAATAGCCAATCTAACTGAGGTCAGGGGATGTCTCACTGTGGTTTTGATTTGAATTTCGCTGATTATTATTCATATTGAGCAGTTTTTCAAAAAAACTGTGGACTGCTTGCACATTTTCCTTTGAGAAATATCTATTCAGAACATTTATTGATTTTCTTTTTTTTTAACTTTTATTTAATGCATATAAATTTCCAAAGTACGATTTATGGATTACAATGGCTTCCCCCCCATACCGTCCCTCCCACCCACAACCCTCCCCTTTCCCACTCCCTCTCCCTTTCCATTCACATCAAGATTCATTTTCGATTATCTTAATATACAGAAGATCAGCTTAGTATACATCAAGTATGGATTTCAACAGTTTGCTCCCACACAGAAACATAAAGTGAAAAATAATAGATGATTTTTTTTAAATGATGATGAAATCAGAGCAGACCTATTGTCATGTTTAATCCCAGTGAGAGTCAAGTTGGGAATTGATAATTTCTTTTTTTTTTTTTTTTTTTTTTTTTTTTTTTTTTACAGAGGATCAGTTTAGTATGCATTAAGTAAGGATTTCAACAGTTTGCACCCACATAGAAACACAAAGTGAAATATATTGTTTGAGTACTCATTATAGCATTAAATCTCAATGTACAGCACATTAAGGATAGAGATCCTACATGAGGAGTAAGTGCACAGTGACTCCTGTTGTTGACCTTACCAATTGACACTCCTGTCTATGGCATCAGTAATCTCCCTATGCTCCAGTCATGAGTTTCCAAGGCTATGAAAGCCCTCTGAGTTCTCCGACTCTTATCTTGTTTAGACAAGGTCATAGTCAAAGTGGAGGTTCTCTCCTCCCTTCAGAGAAAGGTACCTCCTTCTTTGATGACCTGTTCTTTCCACTGGGATCTCACTCGCAGAGATCTTTTGCCAGAGTGTCTTGGCTTTCCATGCCTGAAATACTCTCATGAGCTTTTCAGCCAGCTCCGAATGCCTTTAGGGCTGATTCTGAGGCCAGAGTGCTATTTGGGACATCTGCCATTCTATGAGTCTGCTGAGTATCTCACTTCCCATGTTGGATCACTCTCCCCTTTATTTACTCCATCAGTTAGCGTTAGCAGGTACTAGACTTGTCTATGTGCTCCCTTTGACTCCCAGTCCCTCCACCATGACCAACTGTGAACTGAAACTGATCACCTGGAACAGTGAGATGGCATTGGTACATGCCACCTCGATGGGATTGAATTGGAATCCCCTGGTATGCTTCCAACTCCACCACTTGGGGCAAGTCAGCCTGAGCATGTCCCAAATTATACATCTCTTCCCTCTCCCATTCCCACCACCATGTTCAACAGGGATCACATTTCAGTTAATTTTCAACACTTAAGAATAACTGTGCATCAATTACAGATCTAAACCAGTCATATTAAGTAGAACAGATAAAAAAACTACTAAGAGGGATAATGTATTAAGTTGTTCATTAACAGTCAGGGCTATGCTGATCAAGCCACCGTTTCCCATAGTGTCCACCTCACTCCAACAGGTTTCCCTCTTGGTGTTCAGTCAGTCGTCACCGATCAGGGAGAACATATGGTATTTGTCCCTTTGGGACTGGCTTATTTCACTCAACATGATGTGTTCCAGATTCCTCCATCTTGTTGCAAATGACTGGATTTCGTTGTTTCTTACTACGGTATAGTATTCTAAAGAGTACATATCCCATAATTTCTTTATCCAGTCTACCGTTGATGGGCATTTAGGTCGGTTCCAGGTCTTAGCTATTGTGAATTGAGCTGCAATAAACATTAGGGTGCAGACCGCTTTTTTGTTTGCCAATTTAAATTCCTTTGGGTAAATTCCAAGGAGTGGGATGGCTGGGTCGAACGGTAGGGTTATCTTCAGGTTTCTGAGGACTCTCCAGACTGACTTCCATAGTGGCTTGACCAGTTTGCATTCCCACCAACAGTGGGTTAGTGTCCCTTTTTCCCCACATCCTCGCCAGCATCTGTTGTTGTTAGATTTCTGCATGTGAGCCATTCTAACCGGGGTGAGGTGAAACCTCATTGTGGTTTTGATTTGCATTTCCCTGATTGCTAATGACCTTGAACATTTTTTCATGTGCCTGTTGGCCATTTGGATGTCCTCTTTTGAAAAATGTCTATTGAGGTCCTTGGCCCATCTCTTAAGTGGGTTGTTGGTTTTGTTTTTGTGGAGTTTCTTGATCTCTTTGTAGATTCTGGTTATTAACCCTTTATCTGTTGCATAGTTTGCAAATATTTTTTCCCATTCTGTCGGTTGTCTTTTCACTCTCCTGACTGTTTCTTTTGCAGTACAGAAACTTCTCAATTTGATGCAATCCCAATAGTTGATTTTGGCTTTGACTGCCTGTGCCTCCCGGGTCTTTTCCAGAAATTCTTTGCCTGTGCCAATATCTTGAAGGGTTTCTCCAATGTTCTCTAGTAACTTGATGGTGTCAGGTCGTAGATTTAGGTCTTTAATCCATGTTGAGTGGATTTTTGTGTAAGGTGTAAGGTAGGGGTCTTGCTTCATGATTCTGCACGTATTTTTTAGCTGTTAACTTTTTTTGAGTTCTTTATGTATTTTGGAAATTAATCCCTTGTTGAATGAATAGTTTACAAGTATTTTCTTCCATTTTGTAGGTTATCTCTTCACTCTTTTGATTGTTTGCTTTACAGAAACTTTATAGTTTGTTGTCATCCCATCCATTAATTTCTGTTTTGTTGCCTGTGCTTTTGTGGTCATATGTAAACAATCATTGTCATTTGAGCCTCAGCCACATCATTTCTGATGCAGCTTTCTGCTAATGCACTTACGAGATCAGATGATGGCCCAAGTACTTGGGTCCCTGCCATCCATGTGGAATTCCTGGATGGAATTCCTGGCACCTCGTTTTGTCCTGGTCCAGCCTCAGCTGTTCTGGGCCTTTGGGAAGTGAACCAGCAAATTGAAAAACATTGTCATTCTCTCTCTCTCTCTCTCTCTCTCTCTCTCTTTGTCTCCCCCTCTCTCCCCCTCTCTCCTTCTCTCCATCTCCCTCTGTTTTTTCTGTTTTGCAAATAAATAATATTTTTAAGTAAAGAAAATGTCAGGGTTTGGAGTTGTGGTGTATAGGGTAAAGCCACTGCCTGTGACGCTGACATCCCATATGGGCACCAGTTAGTGTCCTGGTTACACCACTTCCCATCCAGCTCTCTGCTGATGGCCTGTGTAAAGCAATAGAAGATGGCCCAAGTCATTGGGCCACTGACACCTACCTGAGAGACCTGGATGAAGTTCTTGGCTCCTGGCTTCAGCCTGGCCCAGACCTGGCCATGGGGAATGAACCAGTGGATGAAAAATTCTCTCTCTTTCTCTCTCTCTCTCTCCCTCCCTTCTCCCTCCCTCCCTCCCTCCTCCCTTCCTCTCTCCCTTTCTCTGTAACTCTGACTTTCAAATAAACAATAAATCTTAAAAAAGAAAGAAAAGAAAATTTCAGTTGCTACACAATCTTGAGAACATACTAAAAAGCACTGAACTATATACTTTGAATTTGAACATTTTGTAGTATCTGAAGTACATCTCAGTAGAAAGAAATTACCTACTGTATTCCAGATGCTAAGGACACTATAGTGACCAAAACAAGCATTAATTCATTCTTCAGTTCTGATTATAAACAGGTAGCATAAGGGCATTCATTTATGTGTGTAGTGATTGAAATAGCTTTGTATCTTGATTATGGTGGTTATAATACAAATCTATAGATATGATTAAGAATCAGAGATACAGATATAGATGCAATTACTAATCAGTACATTTAAAAACTGGTGAAATTTGAATAAAGTCTATAGTCTACTTAATAGTGTTATACAAATGGCAATTTCGGTGTTTTGATATTGCACCAAAGGTGTGTATGATGTCACTTATGTCACTTTGGTGAGGTGTACATGGGATCTTTCTGAACAAGTTTTGCAGCTTCCTGTGAGTCTACAGTTACTTCAAAATGAAAACATAAAGGATTACTTAATATGAAATTAAGAACATTTTGAAGTTTAATTTATTTCAGAGCAGTGCAATGCTAGTTTAATGTCATAATACTGATGAGAATTGATGAGACCCTAGCAGTGGAGATGAAATTGAGAGTATATATTATGTATTTATTTAGATTTAATTGATGAGATTTGGTAAGAATATATGGAAGAGGTATGAAAGAGATGCTACTTTTTATCAGTGAATAATGTCCTGTGGAGTAGACTAGTTGGTGTAATGGCAGTAAAGATACCAAATATGCCCAAATATCTATATTGACCATTACTGGATTAAGTTCACATACTTCCTAATATTTAGCAGACATCTGCGCATTGCTGTTACCTGAACCATTAGAAGTAGTCTAGAAAATCATGTAGGTTGTTAGAAAAATACATTAAATCATTTAATTATATCTATTTATATATAAGATAAGGAAAACTGCGCTTCATTAAATTTTGTGGTATATATTGATATGAATACCTTCACCCAAGCTTTATGTCATTCAGTGATGTGTCACTTATAGTATAGCAAGGAAACTGAGGGAATAATGAGAACTGCACAGTGCAGAATAGTTATCAGTTCTGTCTTTAGCTTTTTGTTTGTTTTCAGCATATATTCTCCCATTCTAAGTTACTTCTGTCTATGAATGGATTTACAGATTATATTCTTTAGTTTTAACTAACTCATACTTGCAAAATAAAGCTTAAACAAAATGAATTAAAGGCAATGCTACTAATGTAGACACAATCAAATTTCTATAATTATTTTGCATAATTGGACAGAATTAGAAATGACTATCATAATTTAGTTGAGTGCAGTTAGTAATGTCTTCTCCAATTTTTTAATCTATATAACTTTGTAACACATTGCTACCCACTATTATATCCATTAATGTAAGATTTGAAATAAATCTATATTGAGAATAGCTGTTCAAATTGACTTCTTGTACGGTGATAAAGTGATAAATCATCTTTTTTTTAAGCTTGGTAAAATGTTTATTGGCTTTTATCTTCAGGCATCTTTTTTTTTTTTTTTGACAGGCAGAGTGGACAGTGAGAGAGAGAGACAGAGAGAAAGGTCTTCCTTTTCCGTTGGTTCACCCTCCAATGGGTGCCGTGGCTGGCGTGCTGTGGCCGGTGCATCGCGCTGATCCGAAGCCAGGAGCCAGGTGCTTCTCCTGGTCTCCCATGCGGGTGCAGGGCCCAAGGACTTGGGCCATCCTCCGCTGCACCCCCGGGCCATAGCAGAGGGCTGGCCTGGAAGAGGGGCAACCAGGATAGAATCTGGCGCCCTGAATGGGACTAGAACCCTGTGTGCTGGCGCCGCAAGGCGGAGGATTAGCCTATTGAGCCCTGGCGCCGGCCTCTTCAGGCATCTTATACAGTAGAAAGGGCATCAGCTCATGGAATCAGATGGATCATTTTCAAAATCACTGCTGCAAACTATTGCAGAAGATAAATCATCTTAAAATATACCTTCAGTTGCATCTCTCTCACAAAAATGAGAACTAATTATATAATCTTCATGATAGTAAAATAATGTTAAAATGTTTAATCTTATCACATTCTTTGTCCATTTGTGTGTATCATATAAATCCGTATATAAACTAATTTAATATAGTATTATCTACAAATAAATGCATATATATCAGAAATGTATATTAAACTATGTTTAATTGCATTGATATAAAATAGACCAAATTTCATGTACAATTTTATGCACAATTTTAAGAAGATAACCATTCTTATGAAGTTGTGACTTCATAATTTTTAGAGACTATTGCTTATTTTTCAGGTCTAAATCTATAAAAACAGGTAATGCAGAATAATATAAAGAATATTTTTTGGCCATGTGAATGGAAACATAGGCATAAAATGATCTTTACTTAATAAAATTGTATTACAATGAGATTAAATAGCAGAAAAAATATGCACAGGTAGTGTTAAAATTATAATTGGATTTTCAATATGTATTAAATTATTTCTTCTTTTCTCCTTATAACAAGATTTTAATTATTACTCATTCATTAAATTTCTAATTATGCACTCCAACCGACCTAATCCTCTTAAGTTGGAAGAAGATATTTTACTTCCACTATGTGTGCTAGTTTAAAATCTCATTTAGACGCATTGTTTGTTTCATAGCACAAGTTGAAATAAGGATTTCTGAAATCTTCTAATAAATTAAAGGGAAAAAAAACTTGTTTCCACTCCTCCAATATTAGAAAGTACTATTTTTAGGACTAAGTCAAGTGAAGAGAACAAATAACTGGTTCACAGAATCATGTTCCCAAATAGGACCCTATACCCTGCTCCCCAGGAGTATCCCTGGAGACCTGAAAGCTATACATTGAATCAGCACTCAACCTGAGGGTAAGGCAAGATAAAAGCTAAGTCCTTCAACTAGAAAACTTAGAAGTGATTGAAACTGCTTGAGTTTAAAATGGAGCCTGAACCAATCAAGACACTAATGAGCCAGGGCTAGCAGCACCCGTATCACATCAACTTGCTTTCTGACTCTGGATATACAAGCTATTCTAAATGCTTTCCAATGTTCTCCACAGGAGCAAAATGGGTAGAGTGGTGAGAAGAACCTGCTCTGCTTAGACGCCCACTTCAGATGATTTGGATCACCAAGTTTAAGAAAAAGCAGCCACACTTTTTCTGATCTCTCCACATAATATTGTGACTCTTTCCTCCCATTGTGAGAAATCACATGATCTCAGCCCCATATCCTGTGGTCTGGTAGAATTAGTGCAGTTACAGACTCCTCTCTCAAATTATAATTGATTTCACCCAGGAAAAGACACACTTGTGTAATTTTTCTCTCACAATATTTTTGCTTGTTTTACTTAAAAATATAAACTATCATAACCTAAGGAAATGAACATTGAGATTGATTCTAGAGCAAGTCAACATCACCTTGCACTCTATGGCAGTGACTAAGATTGTGTAATGAAAAAAATAATTATTTTACTCCCCTTTCATCCCAGTTCAACTATTTATTTATTTGGACAGTGAGAGAGAGAGAGAGAGAGAGAGACAGAGAGGAAGGTCTTCCTTTACCGTTTGTTCACCCTCCAATGGACGCTGCAGCCGGCACGCTGTGGCCGGTGCACTGCGCTGATCCGAAGCCAGGAGCCAGGTGCTTCTCCTGGTCTCCCATGCGGGTGCAAGGACTTGGGCCATCCTCCACAACACTCCCGGGCCACAGCAGAGAGCTGGACTGGAACAGAAGTGACCGGGACAGAATCCAGCGCCCCAACCGGACTAGAACCTGGGGTGCCAGCGCTGAGGCGGATTAGCCTATTGAGCCGTGGCGCTGGCCAAGTGCAATTATTTATTCCTTCAAATGTCTTGTATGTGAGCACTGTGCTTCTATAACTTCAAATGGCCCTCCTTGACATCAGATAGGGAACCAAGAAATGGATAGGTTTGGTGATGCTTATTCCATTGCATTTTTCATCTTTTTTTTTAACTTTTATTTAATGAATATAAATTTCCAAAGTACAGAATATGGATTACAATGGCTTCCCCCCCATAATGTCCCTCCAACCCGCAACTCTCCCCTTATCCACTCCCTCTCCCCTTCCATTCACATCAAGATTCATTTTCGATTCTCTTTATATACAGAAGATCAGTTTAGCATACATTAAGTAAAGATTTCAACAGTTTGCTCCCACACAGAAACATAAAGTGAAAAATACTGTTTGAGCACTAGTTATAGCATTAAATCTCAATGTACAGCACACTAAGGACAAAGATCCTACATGAGGAGTAAGTGCACAGTGACTCCTGTTGTTGACTTAACAAATTGACACTCTTGTTTATGGCCTCAGTAATCACCCTAGGCTCTTGTCATGAGCTGCCAAGACTATGGAAGCCCCCTGAGTTCACTGACTCTGATCATTTTTAGACAAGGCCGTGGTCAAAGTGGAAGTTCTCTCCTCCCTTCAGAGAAAGGTACCTCCTTCTTTGATGACCCATTCTTTCCACTGGGATCTCACTCGTGGAGATCTTTCATTTAGGTTTTTTTTTTTCCCCAGAGTGTCTTGGCTTTCCATGCCTGAAATACTCTCATGGGCATTTCTGCCAGATCTGAATGCCTTAAGGGCTGATTATGAGGCCAGAGTGCTGTTTAGGACATTTGCCATTCTATGGGTCTGCTGTGTAACTCACTTCCCATGTTGGATCATTTTTTATTCTATCAGCTAGTATTTGCAGACACTATTCTTGTTTATGTGATCCCTTTGGTTCTTAGTCCTATCATTATGATCAATTGTGAACAGAAATTGATCACTGGGACTAGTGAGATGCCATTGGTACATGCCACCTTGATGGGATTGAATTGGAATCCCCTGGTATGTTTCTAACTCTACCGTTTGAGGTAAGTCAGCTTGAGCATGTCCCGAATTGCACATCTCTTCCCTCTCTTATTCCCACTCTTATATTTAACAGCGATTACTTTTCAGTTAAGTTTCAGCACTTAAGAAGAATTGTGTATTGATTACAGTATTCAACCAAAAGTATTAAGTAGAACAAACAAAAAAGATACTAAGAGGGATAACATATTAAGCTGCTCATCAACAGTCAGGGTGAGGGCTGATCAAGTCCCCATTTCTCATAGTGTTCATTTCACTTTAACAGGTTTCCTTTTTGGTGCTCAGTTAGTTGTCACCTATCAAGGAGAACAAGTGGTATTTGTCCCTTTGGGATTGGCTTATTTCACTCAACATAATGTTTTCCAAATTCCTAACAGGGATCACTTTTCAGTTAAAATTTAAACACCTAAGAATAATTGTGTGTTATTTACAGAGTTCAACCAATGGTACTAGAACAAAAAAAAATACTAAAATGGATAAAGTATTACATTGTACATCAACAGTCAGGACAAGAGCTGATCAAGTCACTGTTTCTCATAGTGTCCATTTCACTTCAACAAGTTTCCCCTTTGGTGCTCAGTTAGTTGTTGCCAATCAGGGAGAACATATGATATTTGTCCCTTTGGGACTGGCTTAATTCACTCAGCATGATGTTTTTCAAATTCTTCCATCTTGTTGCAAATGACTGGGTTTCGTTGTTTTTGACTGCTGTATAGTATTCTATAGAGTACATGTCCCATAATTTCTTTATCCAGTCTACTATTGATGGGCATTTGGGTTGGTTCCAGGTCTTAGCTATTGTGAATTGAGCTGCAATAAACATTAATGTGCAGACTGCTTTTTTGTTTGCCAATTTAAATTCCTTTGGGTAAATTCCAAGGAGTGGGATGGCTGGGTTGAATGGTAGGGTTATCTTCAGGTTTCTGAGGACTCTCCAGACTGACTTCCATAGTGGCTTAACCAATTTGCATTCCCACCAACAGTGGGTTAGTGTCCCTTTTTCGCCACATCCTCTCCAGCATCTATTGTTGGTAGATTTCTGAATGTGAGCCATTCTAACCGGGGTGAGGTGGAACCTCATTGTGGTTTTGATTTGCATTTCCCTGATTGCTAGTGATCTTGAACATTTTTTCATGTGTCTGTTGGCCATTTGGATTTCCTCTTTTGAAAAATGTCTATTGAGGTCCTTGGCCCATCTCTTAAGTGGGTTGTTTGCTTTGATCTTGTGGAGTTTCTTGATTTCTTTGTAGATTCTGGTTATCAACCCTTTATCAGTTGCATAGTTTGCAAATATATTTTCCCATTCTGTTGGTTGTCTCTTCACTTTCCTGACTGTTTCTTTTGCAGTACAGAAACTTCTCAATTTGATGCAATCCCAAATGTTAATTTTGGCTTTGACTGCCTGTGCTTCTGGGGTGTTTTCCAAGAAGTCATTGCTGGTACCTATATCTCTCAGGGTTTTTCCAATGCTCTCTAATAATTAAACGACTTACTATGGTTTTGAAGACTTGTGATAATCTTTCTCACTTTATCTTCCAGAATTATTCCCTTGCTACATGATCCTCTGTTATTTGTACCTCAAGTATTGCAGTACATCCAGATTTTGTTGTATCCTGAAATCGTTTTCCTCTTTCTGTAATCCTTCCACCACTCCCTCCAATAATATGTATTATGTGACTGAGTTATGCATAAATTTTGATTTTAATTTAAATGTTACCTCTTCAGAGATGATTTCAAGGCCAATATAAGGTAGGTTCTTCTTTTCCTTGTTTTCTCAATCACAACTACTTCTTTATTTCCCTTGTAATGAGTATCACATGCTTCAGGGGTTGGTGGTGGTAGGGGTAGTGGTGGTGGTGGTGATGCTCCTACGCTAGAGTACACTCTGTGAGGACAGAGACTGATTGTGTCCATTTTTTTTTACCACATATACAGTGATTAATATTTACCTATTGCTTTACATTTTTTCCATTTCAGTATGGTTATTTACTAGGAATAGAAGTACTTAAAAACATAGGTCTTTAGATCAAACAAGCTGAGGATCTACTCTCACTTTTGTTATGAGCAGTATTAGGTTAATCATGAAACCAAACCTTATTTTATAATGATAAATTCACTTCACAGGGCTTAGATGAAAATCAAGAGGTAATTATATAAATCATTTACCTGGACCCTAGCACGTGTTCTGCACTAAATATGTCAATAGTTGATCTTTATTGACTGTGTTATTATCATCATTATCAGCTGTTTTCACAAATGAAAGGCTCACGCAAATATTTTTTGGTAGGAAAGACAGGTGCAAAAAAAACTGCTTTCCTAAATCCTACAAAAATTAAGTTATAATTGGAATTATTCCATTTGTGCCTGGCCTACATTTGGTTTACATGTTAATATTTCAAACATATGTTTATTATGTTATAAATAATTATTGATTCATAAACCCCATCTATACTTGTGAATTTTGACTATCCTCAATTTTTGAATAGATTTTCAAAGCTTAACTACCTATGTTTTAGTTAAAATATAAGAAAATGACATGGCCGGCTCCACGGCTCACTAGGCTAATCCTCCGCCTGCGGCACCGGCACACCGGGTTCTAGTCCCGGTCGGGGTGCCGGATTCTGTCCCGGTTGCCCTTCTTCCAGGCCAGCTCTCTGCTGTGGCCAGGAAGTGCAGTGGAGGATGGCCCAAGTGCTTGGGCCCTGCACCCCATGGGAGACCAGGAGAAGCACCTGGCTCCTGCCATCGGATCAGCACGGTGCGCCGGCCGCAGCGCGCGCTGGCCGCGGCGGCCATTGGAGGGTGAACCAATGGCAAAGGAAGACCTTTCTCTCTGTCTCTCTCTCTCTCATTGTCCACTCTGCCTGTCCAAAAAAAAAAAAAAAAGAAAATGATATGAATATAAATTTCTTCTCTTAGCAGTATACTTGACACGAAAGGTGCTTATGATTCAGGGAAAACAACAACTAACATTTAATATTTAAATTCACATCTGTACATTCCATAGTTAGCCTTGGAGAAATATTCTTTCTATCATTGTTTATAATTTTGCATCACTCAAGTTGCTACAGCTGTCACATGCTTGTATTCCTCTACTCTACCTTATCAAGATTTATGGAAACATTAAAAGGAGTTGTTCAAATTCCTGGAACCCATATTTTAGAAATTATCATTAAATAGAAACCACTTTTACAGGATGTATTAATTTTAGCTATAATGAAATATTATTTCCCAGAAATGGATATTAATGATTTCCAGTTTCTTTTATGTCTCAAAATAAACTATAATATTATAACTCAGAGTGAATAAAACATTTATAATTCATACAGTAGATACTTGTGGATGGCTATTAACACTTTATCATAGTAGACCTCACTGAATAATATTTGATCTTTTCCATGGGTTTTATTTCACCTAAGAAGTTTCTCAGAAGAACCTGACTCAGACTATTCACACTTATTTTGGCTTTTATAATTTATTTCATATTAAAATGAATGTTTCATATATATCCAGAATTTTTCAAGTGCATGTGACTTACTTATATAAGTCTTTTTTTTAACTTTTATTTAATGAATATAAATTTCCAAAGTACGGCTTATGGATTACAATGGCTTCCCCCCCATATCGTCTCTCCCACCCGCATCCCTCCCCTTTCCCACTCCCTCTCCCCTTCCATTCACATCAAGATTCATTTTCGATTCTCTTTATATACAGAAGATCAGTTTAGCATACATTAAGTAAAGATTTCAACAGTTTGCTCCCACACAGAAACATAAAGTGAAAAATAATAGATGATTTTTTAAATGATGATGAAATCAGATCAGACCTATTGTCATGTTTAATCCCAGTGAGAGTCAAGTTGGGATTGATAATTTCTTTTTTTTTTTTTTACAGAAGATCAGTTTAGTATACATTAAGTAAAGATTTCAACAGTTTGCACCCCCATAGAAACACAAAGCAAAATATACTGTTTGAGTACTCATTATAGCATTAAGTCTCAATGTACAGCACATTAAGGACAGAGATCCTACATGAGGAGTAAGTGCACAGTGACTCCTGTTGTTGACTTTACAAATTGACACTCCTGTTTATGGCATCAGTAATCTCCCTATGCACCAGTCATGAGTTTCCAAGGCTATGGAAGCCTTTTGAGTTCACCGACTCTTATCTTGTTTAGACAAGGTCATATTCAAAGTGGAAGTTCTCTCCTCCCTTCAGAGAAAGGTACCTCCTTCTTTGAAGACCTGTTCTTTCCACTGGGATCTCACTCACAGAGATCTTTCATTTAGGTTTTTTTTTTTTTTTTTTTTTTTTTTTTTTTTTTTTGCCAGAGTGTCTTGGCTTTCCATGCCTGAAATACTCTCATGGGCTTTTCAGCCAGATTGGAATGCCTTTAGGGCTGATTCTGAGGCCAGAATGCTGTTTAGTACATCTGCCAGTCTGCTGAGTATCTCGCTTCCCATGTTGGATCACTCTCCCCTTTATTTATTCTATCGGTTAGTATTAGCAGGTACTAGACTTGTTTATGTGCTCCCTTTGACTCTTAGTCCTATTTTTGTGAGAACATGTTCTTTGTCCATATGACCAGTATATGTTCATCCTCCTAAGGATATTGCATTCAGTTTCGTAAGTTCTTTTTTTTTTAAATACATGTTTAATCTTGGTTTAAAATGCATACATAAAAAATAAACATTAATATTTTTAAGTATTTTTTATTTTGATATCTCTATTATAACTGAACTAAATCCTAACTGATTCAGGTACGTTTGGGCAGATTACAGCCCTGTATCTTGATCAGCATTAGATACCACTTTTAAGTCTTTGTTAAATCTATGAGTTAACATGTAATAGAATATCATATTACATTTACTCAGCATAAAGTATAAAAATTTTCAAGGCTGTTTACCTACTATCTTCTCTTTTGATATTTGCTATTTTCTGTGAATTTGTAAGATTTTTAAAGTTAAGGTTATTAAATCTGACTATATGTTGCGAATGTATTTTCCTAATTTACTATTTGTTACTTAATACGATCTATGCTTTACTTTTCAAGAAGTGGCAAATTTTTATTTAGTAAAAAAAAAGTCTTCATTAGTCAGTTGAGCCACTGCTACTTCCTTTAATTCAAAGTAAGAGGTTGTCAAAGTATCTAATCTCCAAGTGGGAGCAGTAAGTAAAGGTATAGAGCCCAAAGAAGCAGGACAGAGTGCCCTGGATAACTATTGACACTGAAAAGAATAACAAAGGCCCATGCACTGAAGAACTGCCACTGATACTTTTCTAGCCAAATGCATGTCCCATTTTTCAAGATGGATGTTAAATTAAAGGAACTGCATTTGTTACAGGAGGATGAAGACAATGTTGGTTTCTGTCTCTAATTGAAGAATTTCCACGCTGACAGGGACAGTTAACAAACCAAGATTTATTAAAAGGGAGAACTATCCTGATGTAGCAGTCAGGAGGGGAGGGTGCAAGGGAGAAATTGCCTGGTAAGCATGTGGACATTGGCTCTTTTATGCATAGAAGTGGCTACCTAGATTTAACCAATTAAGGGGTGAGCAGAATAACAGTTAACAACCAATCAGAGGGCTGGGGAAGCAATCAGATGCAGAGATAAACTCTCAAAGAATAGACTTTAACACAAAAACTGTTAAAAGACACAATGAAGGACATTATGTAATGGCAAAGGAATGAATTAAACAGGAATATATGGCTATTCTAAATGTATGTGCACCCAATGCCAGGGAGATTGGCTATTTAAAACAAATGTTAATGGATCTAAAGGGAGATACAGAGGCCAGTACAATAGCAATGGGGGACTTCAATACCCCACTTTCATCAATGGAAGGATCAACTAGACAGAAAATCAAAAAAGAAACAACAGAGCTGATGTACACTATGGACCAAATGGTCCAAACTGATATCTACAGATCATTTCATTCCACAGTAGATTAATACACATTCTTTTCATCAGTGCATGGAATTTTCTTTAGGATAGACCATATGGGGGCCAGCGCTGTGGCGCAGCAGGTTAAAGCCCTGGCCTGAAGTGCCAGCATCCCGTATGGACACCGGTTCTAGTCTCAGCTGTTCCTCTTCTGATCCAGCTCTCTGCTATGGCCTGGGAAAGCAGTAGAAGATAGCCCAAGTTCTTGGGCCCCTGCACCCATGTAAGAAACCCAAAAGAAGCTCTTGGCTCCTGGCTTCGGATCGTCACAGCTCTGGCCGTTGTGGCCATCTGGGGAGTGAACCAGCAGGTGGAAGACCTCTCTCTCTGTCTCTACCTCTCCCTGTAACTCTGTCTTTCAAATAAATAAAGTAAATTTTTTTTTAAAAAAGGATAGACCATATACTGGGTCATAAGACAAGTCTCAGCAAATTCAAAAAAATTGCAATCATACCATGTATCTTTTTTGACCACAATAGAATAAAGTTGGAAATTAACAACTTAAGACTCTATAGAAAATTTGCAAACACATGGAGAGACAGAACAACATGCTCCTGAATGAACTGTGGGTCACAGAAGAAATCAAACGGGAAATCAGGAAATCCTGGAAATGAATGAAAATAACAATACAACCTACCAAAACTAATGGGATACAGCAAAAGCAGTATTAAGAGGGAAGTATATAGCAATTGGTGTCAACCTCAAGTAATTGGAAAGACATCAAATAAATGAGCTATCAATGCTTCTCAAAGACCTACAAAAACAACAGCAAACTAAACCCCAAAGTAGTAGGTCGATATAAATGATTAAAATTATAGAAGAATTAAACAAAATTGAAACCAAAAAGGGGGCCGGCGCCATGGCTCACTTGGTTTATCCTCCACCTGTGGTGCCAGCATCCCATATGGGCGCCGGGTTTTAGTCCCAGTTGCTCCTCTTCCAGTCCAGCTCTCTGCTGTGGCCCGGGAGGGCAGTGGATGATGGCCCAGGTGCTTGGGCCCCTGCACCTTCGTGGGAGACCAGGAGGAAGCACCTGGCTCCTGGCTTCGGATCAGCACAGTGCCGGCCGTGGTGGACATTTGGGGAGTAAACCAACGGAAGGCAGGATTTTCTCTCTCTCTCTCTCTCTCTCACTGTCTGTAACTCTACCTGTCAAATTGAAAAAAAAGAAAGAAAGCAAAAAGAAAGCAATTCAAAAGGTCAGTGAAGAGTTGCTTTTTAAAAAAATAAAATAAACAAAAACAATACACCATTGGTTCAACTAACAAAATAAAAAAAAAAAAAAGGAAAAGACCCAATCAAAATCGAGATGAAAAAAGAGATGTAAAAAAAATGCTCAGGATCACTAGCCATCAGGGAAATGCAAATAAAACCACAATGAGGTTTCACCTCACCCCAGTTAGAATGGCTTTCATACAGAAATCAAAAAATAATAAATGCTGGTGAGGATACGGGGAAAAAGATATTCTAATCTACTGTTGGTGGGATGTTAACTACTATAGGCATTTTGGAAGACAGTATGGAGATTCCTCAGTAACCTGAAAATAAATCTACTGTAAGACCCAGATGTCCCACTCCTGCAAATTTACCCAAATAGAAATCAGCATATGAAAGAGTTATTTGTACCCCCATGCTTACTTCAGCTCAATTCAAAAAAGCTAAGATATGGAATCAATACAGGTGCTCATCAACGGATGACCAGATAAAGAAAATGTGGTATATAAACATTATGGAATACTACACAGCCATAAAAAAAACTCCTCAAATGGCCACAATGGTCAGGGCTGGGTCAGGCCAAAAGCAGGAGCCAGGAGCTTCATCTGGGTCTCCCACATGGATGCAGGGCCCATGGCATAGAGGCTGGATGAGAAGTGCAACAGCTGGGATTCGAATTGGTATCCATATTGGATGCTGGTACTGCAGGCAGTAGCTTTACTCATTACACCACAGCACTGGCCCTGTTTCTTCTAGTAGTTTTACAGTTTAGGAATCAGGTTTTATTTCTACATTATAAAAATCCTTCATATTCAATAGCCTTCTTGGACTTTTCTTAGTTTGTTCAAATAGACACACAAAATTGATTTCATATTTGCCACCCCAGTCAACTTGACACTCACACATATCTCCTAAAACTCTACTTAATCTACAAATGAAGACAGTAACTAAGAAATAAATTTACCTAACATATAACCACACCGAGTGAAAACGAAAATGCACTAATTCTTTCCCCAGAAGAAAAATTAAAATCTTCGAGTGGCATTTACTCTTCCTCTAATAATCTGTGAATTGAATACTATGATGTAACATCATTGCTACTGGAATGCTGATAAAATTTTAAATGGTACATGATAAATGAATAACAGAAAAAAGAAAACAAATATATTGGTTTAATATATGTATATACACATACATATATTCTTAACAAAATAAGAAGGAATGCTCATGATAAGTACTTTTCTCATTTCTGTAACTAGTCACTTGCTTATTGCTGATTTTTGTAGCTACCTACATCCACTACTCACTACATATTCCCTTTGACTTCAGCAAGCACTTCAGCTTGTCATGGTTCTCTACCTGCCAGAACAGCCTGAGCATTCACTCCTGAAAGGTCTAGGCCACTAGAAATCCTGCTTGAATTTGGTAGTCTTTTTTTTCATTCAGTTTAATCATAGATCAGGGTATTTTTTTATTTTTAAAGATTTATTTATTTATTTGAAAGGCAGAGTTACACAGAGAGAGGAGAAGCAAAGAGAGAGAGAGAGAGAGAGAGAGAGAGAGAGAGGTCTTCCATCCACTGGTTCACTCCCCAGATGGCTGCAACGGCCAGAACTGCGCCGATCCAAAGCCAGGAGACAGGAGCTTCTTCCAGGTCTCCCTGGGGTCCAAGGACTTGAGCCATCTTCCACTGCTTTCCCAGGCCACAGCAGAGAGCTTTATCAGAAGAGGAGCAGCCGGGACTAGAACTGGCACCCATATGGGATGCTGGCATTGCAGGCGGCGGCTTTACCTGCTGTTCCACAGCACCTGCCCTCAGATCATGGTAATATTAAGAGAAGCCTAAGGTGATTTTACAGGCTCTAAGAATATTCCAGACATACTCCTTGTTATCTGCACCATGGAGAAGTAGTTCGAGTTCCTTTTGCTGATAAGGTTCAAGACTTCCAGCTAATACCATAGCTCCGGTCCTGTCTCATTGACTCAGAGGCATGAGCATCCCAAAGTGGCTGGATGTCAGTTTTAACTTCCTGTTCAATGAGATAATTGTTTAAACTTCTGGAAGAAGCATTCCTCCCTCTGGAACTGAAGTTTCTAGTTGAACACAGGATAAAGTCCCATAGTTTTATGACTCAAGAACTTTGCTGGTAGGTTACTAAGAGAAATGTTGACTGATGCCACCCCCATTTCCACTCCCAAATTCCTGGGCTTGTGAATCCTACCTAAGGGATTGAAACAGCATCTTATGTTGAATGCATATTCACAGCATATGTAGCCTTCTCAAAACCTTTGTCCTATTCCTGTGGGTATTGTCTCTTAGCTGGAACAGATGACACCCTATTCATGATGAGCTGCTCAAATTGCATAGCAACATGTTGTAACAGTCTTTAAATTTCACCTCTGCTAAGGCTCCGGAGCAAACCAAAAGCAGTTTGTCAAAATGAGAGCAGTTTTTCGCAGAGAATGGGGAAGCATTTGCTTCAAAGCTTTAAGGTTCTGCATCGTGATAGACTGATAAGAACATGCCAAATGCTGCAAACATCCTTATCTGCAACTGACATTTCAAACTCCATTGAATCTGCTGAATCATAAAGTTCAAGTGGCAGTTGAGACTGGATAACACTCTTGACCTCTGTGACAGCCTTTTCTGATTTTGGACCCCAGTCAAAACCAGCAGCTTTTCACAAAGTTAACCTAGTTAAGAATACATCCCCCCATTCAAAAATGCTCACAAGCCATTGTGCCTTATTTTTAGTTGTATCAGAAGTCAAATGCAACACTGTATCATTCATTTTATGGAGAATGTTTTGACATATTCCACACAACTGGAACCCTAGAAATATCACTGTGATAGGAGGCCCCGAATTTTTGCCCTACCATAAGACACACAAATGGCTTACCAATAAATCTAAAGCAGTTATTACTTCTCACTAGGTCCAATCAGCATAATTGTGATATTTCATGAGAGAGAAGTTATCAAGATCCCCTGAAAATTTAATTGTGGCATAGGCCTGGAGAGTTCATATATCCCTGAGGTAGGAGTATATGGCCTGAAAACAGTTTCTGTTAGGTCTTGTGAAAACAATTGGAAGCAAATGCGTTTGCCAGGTCAAAAGCTACCAGAGTTATGTGTTAATTTGCTTAAGAAGCAAAATGACATGAGAAACAGCAGCTGATATTTGAGTAATTATCTGATTAATTTATGATAATCCACTATCTTTCTCCAATATCCATCTGTTTTCTACATGGGCCAAATAGGCAAGTGAAATAGGGATGTGGTGGGAATCACCAATTTTGCATCTTTCAAGTCCTTGATGGTAGTGACACTAATCTCTGAAACTTATCCAGGAATACAATATTTCTTATTATTTATTATTTTCCTAAATAGAATCAGGTTTAAATGCTTCTGGCTTGGCTCTACCATCACAATAGCCCTATTTCCTAGTTTAGAATTTGGAATTGGGATAATAATCACAAGATGGGTTCAGAGACACAAAGGATCCACTTTCAAAGAAATATGTGCTAAAATTCCATTGACCATCTGACCTCTATAAAGTCCCTACTCTGAAAGATACTGTGACATTTGGGTCTACTGGAATAGAGTTCAGTTTAGAGCTGGTGTCCAGCAGTCCTTGGAATGTATGATTATTTGTTTTTCACAGATGAATGGTTACCCTGATAAAGGCCAGAGGTCCTTTGGGGAAGGCTGAGAAAAAGATTATAAATAAGTTTTCAGTTGTGCTCAAGGGTTCTTCTTCAAGTTTATCTGGTCTTCCTTTAATTTAAGGGTTTCTGGGATATAAACTGGTGCAAGGTTGAAAACTGATTGAGGGGCAGTGAGTCTGTATATTTGTCATTCAAGTTAGGCTTTTTCCCCCCACATGCTCTAGAGTATTTTTGCTCTCACAGACCAAGTAAAAATTTAGTAGTGTATGTTATCTTTTTCATTTCTAAGAACACATAAGGTAATAGCATTTGTTTGTGCAAGTTAGACTATTCTGATGGCTGGTATCAACCTACTGTCCATTATGGTAACCATGCCTGCTTTGTTATTATGTTCCTACACTTGTCCCACACCCCCCTTTTTTTTCTTTAAATGTTTGGGAAATTCGCCATTGAAGACATATTCCCCTCAACTTTTATTTATTGTGTTTGTGATTGTGGGTTCATTATTGGCCTGTTCAAGTTTCAATATCTTTATTTTCAATTTGTTTAATTTCAGTCTTGGGAGTTTGATTTTTTTAGGAGTTCATCCATTTATTTGTCTATTGTAATAAGACTGTTCATAGAAATCTCTAATAATCTTATTTTGTGATATTAGCTTCATTTCTCTTTATTCGTTCAGATTTTATATATATGAATCTCCTCTCTTATTTTCTCAGACAAAAAATGAATTTTTGATTTTATTAGCCTTTTTCACAAAGCAACTATTATTTCATTTGTTTTTTCTATTATTTCCCTATGATCTATTTAATGTGTATCTCCTCTATCATAATTTCCATTCTTCTGTTAATTTTAGTGCCTTATTTGTTCTTTTTCTCTGTTTCTTGAGTTAAAAATTTAAATTTTTATTTGAGATATTTTAATGTAGGTATTTATCATTATAAACTTTTTCTGATAGTAGAGCTTTTTCTATTTCCCATAAGTGTTTCTATTCTATGTAGTCATTTTCAGAGTATGGATCTTTTGTAAAAGCCAGTTTAGCCATTTTATGAGAACCCTTTCATCATGTAATGCTCTGTAGTATGTCAGGGCTCTGCACAGTGTCATCACCTGGAAGAAAGCACTCTCCAGAAGTGATGGATCTGGGACTTCCCAGCCTATAGAAGTATAGAAAATATATTTTTTTATAAATTATTTAATGTTAGACGTTCAGTTATAGCATCAGAAAAGAGTTTAAAACACCTAGGAACACAAAAGGTGATCTATCAGCAACTTTAGAACTTATACTAAGTGAATTTTGTCATTTTTAATTAAGAAAGCATAGTTAAAAATCACTTGAAGATATTATCTTTTGGTATCTAAAATAATTTTACATAAAACAATATATGCGTGTATTTATTTGTATGTTGCAAAATTTTGCAAGTTTTTAATATTTTCTGCTTTTAACATCTTTTCTGCAATGTATTTATATTATTATTTAAATGAGACAAAAATATATAATTTTTAATCAGAAACTAGCATCATGTTGCTGCAAGATATCTCTTGCTCGAATTAACTAAATATGTGTTCCTGAGAGGGTACTGAAGTCATACCTGAGAGGCCAGTTTTCAAAAAACATGATTAACCATAGGGTGCTGTAATGGGTAATAAACTAGGAAACAATAGAGAAATTGACACCAACATTATGGTTAGATAGTTATACAAAGGAATACAGGGAAAATGTTAGAATCAACATGTTAAAGTAAATTTTAAAAGAAATGAGTTGAAATTCTCTTCCCAAGTTCAGTTACAATGTAAGTTTCTGGTATTTGTTCATACTTAATTTGTTTCCTTGTGTCATTTGATCCTTAAATATCTGCCTTCTAATGCTGGCCGATGGCATGCAAGTGCTCACTTTTAATTACTGGTAGCTGCCACCAAGCATTCTACCTGAGTGACTCTCCAAGCAAGTGGATCTGGAGGGACTGCGACATTGACGAACTTGACTAGAGCCTCCCAAACAATGGACTCCACCCTCCATTCTTTCTTCTCTCCTCCTTTGATGTGAATGGTGTGCATTACTGACTACCCTTATGTTTTTGCTATAATTGATCTGTGCGTTTGTTTGACAAATAAATGTGACGTTGCGAAAGGACAAAAAAAAAAAAAAAAGAAACCAAACTTCATGGATCTCACTTTCTTTCTGTTGATATTTATTAAATAACTAATTAAGTACTTAGAAAATATAATATTATTAAAGTTTAATAATGGACCAATTCATAATGTTAGTATAAGCACTACTTCTACATTCCCACTATTTCCCCACATGTCAAACAAATTCATTATATACCACTTTAATGAGGTGTTATCTAATGTATTATTTACATATTATTTATAGATGAGGCTACATTCTAAATAGGCTTATTGTATACTCTTAAGTGATATGCTTAATGTTATTCAATAATATGAACATTCCATGTTAAGGAATTCTCTTTATTCAATGAATTGCAACTTTTTAAAATAAGGTCACAGTGTCCTTTCACAGTTTAGTTGAGCATTCACTTGATTCGGTCATTATTCTTAATTTTAATTTAAATTAAAATATCAGGCATTAATAGAACATGGAAAATACATGGAACATTTAAAATTACTTTGTAGTAAAACTGTTTTGAGAACAAGGTCTGTACAAATGTTTTCTTACACTACTTTCTTAAACTGATTTGGCAAGAAAGAAGCATGTATTTTAAGTGGCAATAAGAAGTCATACACTATAATAAATAAGCCTATCCGGAGTACTTACTGAAGAAAATATTGAGTACTTCCAAAATTCCAAAAATGGAACCTCACAGAAACTGTTCTAAGATTGAAACTTGTCCTTTAATTTAGGAACGATTTGCTCTTGATTTTCTGGTCCCTCACTCAAGGAAGATGGAACCAAACTGAGCTTCATGTTAGCACTGTGAAAACTGTATTGTTACAGGGAATTTTTCACCTTTTGTTCTGCAAGCTCCATCATAGAACCCTACTTTAATGTGCTTTACTTTTTAAAAAAAATTTTTTATTTTTATTTTTTGCCAGGCAGAGTTAGACAGTGAGAGAGAGAGAGAGTGAGAGAGAGAGAGAGAGAGAGTTATAGACAGTGAGAGAGAGACAGAGAGAAAGGTCTTCCTTCTGTTGGTTCACTCCCCTAATGGCTGCTACGGCCGGCGCTGTGCCGATCCGAAGCCAGGAGCCAGGTACTTCCTCCCGGTCTCCCATGTGGGTGCAGGGCCCAAGCACTTGGGCCACCCTCCACTGCCTTCCTGGGCCACAGCAGAGAGCTGGACTGGAAGAGGAGCAACGAGGACTAGTACCCAGCGCCCCAACTGGGACTAGAACCCAGGGTGCCAGCGCCGCAGGCGGAGGATTAACCTAGTGAGCCACGGTGCCAGTCAATGTGCTTTACTTTTAAGACTAGTTTCTCATAGTGGAGCTTAAGGACAAAAAGAATAAGCGAGCTGTAACACACACACACACACACACACACACATACATTTAATTTTTCCCTCCAAGCTGCTGTGGTGGAAAGATATCCTAGCAATTACTTCCATTGCTCACTAAACCAGTCCAAAAATGACAAAATAGCTACATGTAGGAAAGAGGCAATCTAAAGATGAGAACACATCTAAAATATGCATGCAAGTGAATAGAAGCAAGGAAAATGCATAGTACCATAAGTCTTTGGAACTGAATGAAACACACAAAAAAGGAGACAAGGAGAGAAATAGACTGTTATCATGGTTAGAAAAGTGCAGAAGTCTACATATTTCTCCTAAAAAGTAGATACATATCTAGATTAGTTATCTTCAATTTAAATATTAGAATTTTTCAGGTCAGTAAAACATAGAATATCTAATTATTAGCATTATAATGACTCTTGCTGGTCAAGAACCTATTTTTCCTTAACCTGATATATACTTGTAAAAGGCATTTTGATTGGAAAATCCTATTAGCGTCAGACCTTGTTCTTCACTCAGTAAAAGGGCAGAACAAAAGCAATGATTTACCTGATTATTTAGTTGAGCAAATAAACTGAACTCAGTGCCTTTCTCTCTGTTTTTCAGTTGTGCCCTACCACAGACAAGATACAAGCAGGAGACGTCTTTGCAATGTGGTAAACTTAGTAGGACAGGAAGAAGTTGTCTTGCGCTTCAATAATTTCTGTGCCAAGGTAAGTCAATCTATTGGAATGACAAGGGAGAGAATTAGGAAGTCTTTCTGGTGGGGAATCCAAGAGACATTCTCATATTTTCTCATTAATACAGTTCATAGTTTAAACTCCATCTGTCTGATTCCAATAATGTAGCGTTCCACCCCCTTATCCGGAGTTTCAACTTCCACGGTTTTAATTTTCTGTCATCAACAGTAGTCCAGAGAAAGTGAAAACTTATGGAAATACACAACTCATTTGTTTTAAATAACTTTAATTGCAGTGTAATGAAGTTAAATGGGGAGTTTATTATAGCGCCAACAGTTTTTGAAATCCATGCAGGTTTTTTTTTTTCATTATATACATTTCCATGAACTTTTAGAAGTTTCCTCATATGCACGAATTTCAAGATTTTTTGTATCAAAATAAACTTTATTCTTTATTACATTTGTCCACACATTTTTAGGTGCCATTTTATCAAAATTCAGTACCACTCATTATTTCAGAAATTCACTAGGGTTCTTAAAATGTAACCACCACGGATAAAGGGGTGACCACTCCACCTTTCAAGTAGTACTAGAGGGGCAGATGTTGTGGTACAGTGGGTTAAGCCATCACTTTGGACTCCTACATCCCGTATTGGAGTTCCCAGCATTGAATCCCATCTCCACTTCCAAATCATCTTCCTCCTGATGCTCCTGATTATGGCAGCCAAAGATAGCCCATGTGCTTGGGTCCCTGCAAACCACATGGGAAACCTAGATAGAGTTTCAGGCTCCTGGCTTTGACCTGGCCCAGTCCTGGCAGTTCTGAGCATTTGGGAAGTGAACCAAAAAATGGAAGATATCTGTGTATCTGTCTCTGTCTCTCTCTGTGTCCGCTTCTGTCTGTCTCTGTCTCTCTGGTTCTGTTGCTCTGCTTTTCAAATAAATAAAAATAGATAAATAAAACTTTACAAAGTGATACTGGAATTGGAATGAAAGAGGAAATATATTTATTGGGCTGTCCTAGATTCACATTAATGATACAATTTCTATGTTTTACACATTTTGCTCAGTGGTTATAGAAATTCTCCCATTTATGTCTCAAAATCACTTTCTTAGGTGAATACTATAATTTTCCCAGCTTTAGAGATTTGAAATTTGAGAATCAAAGGTTCAAATGATATGTTCAGCGTTTCACAGACTGGAGGTGATAGAGCCGGACTCTCCAGAGTCCACACTCTTAATTACTATAGTGTCAAAATCAAGATACGTGTAAAATTTTTATCAATTTTAGAGATGAAGACAGAGAAAATGCATTATTCTAGCCAATTCTTTACATTCAATACACTCTCATTTCTCTTTTTAGGTCAAATTATACTAGCTTTACAGCTTCTTATTATGAAGAGGAGAGTGCTTTCTTTCAATTTACTAAATTCTTTCATTAAACAACACTCCAGCTAGTCTCTAATCTTATTAAACCTGACAGAATACTTAAGTTAGTCTCTAGAGAGAGTTTCAAAGAATAAAAGCAATGGTGGGAGATGGCAGTAGTCATTGCCAGCTTGAATTGAGTGATGTGCAGCATTGAATTGGCAAGTTACTTCCTTTTACTCTGTACATGAAAAGGTATCAAGAAGGTAAAGGGCAGCCTGTCTTCTTCTTATAGAAGCAGACAAAGAAATGACATTAGGTGAAATTATTTGTCATATTATAAATAAGATTATCAGACTAAAAATAATGTTTTTCATTAAATGTTTAGATGGATATGCCATCCCAATTCTCTGACATAAAATATGTAGATAGATGCAGTATCTGTGATCCTTTCTGACAAATGACCTACGTTAGCCTTCATATCTTTATAAGAAGCAAGGCCAAGTCATTAGCTTGCTGTTACTGTACTAGGCAGACAATTTATTGTCAAGCACTTGTCAGTAAGGAGAAAAAAAATCCACTTTTTCTAGGCACTCTCAATGGCACTGACATTTACTCAGAGTAAATGTAACATGGATTGGCTCAGTACAGCTCAGGATGACAGACATGACATTTACTGCTGCCATGCTTTAACCAATATTGTGATGATAAGGTCTTAGATGTCCCATGGAATTGGTTAGATATAACATCAAACCTAATGGATAGTCTATTTACCTCTTTTCTAAGTCTAAGAAGAAATAAATTAAGAGCCTGTCCATTTGTGTACTGTGGGAGAGAAAACCAAACAAATTAAAATGTATTTTCTGCCAATTTCCCCAGATATTTCTATTCATTGGAAGGTTTATTTTTCTTTTCATGTCTGTGCATTTCTTAGCCTCAAGCAAGCTATTTCTCACGTCCATGGGTGCTTCAAAATGATATATTGTTCTACAATTAGTAATGAAAGGAGAAATGTATATATGCTTACATTAGAGCAAAGTTCTTTCAGTCATTGTTGCTTTCTACTCTCACTATCTCCCTTCACAAGCACATTTTCATAATATGATTCACATTTTAAATGAATGTGCTTATATAAAAATATGTGCATAATTTTCAATATTCCCTTTAATGATCAAATTACATTGAGAATAACATTCATTTATTTTCAAAGGCACATATATGTAAATTTATCAGTAATTAAGCTCCTTTTTCTGAAAGCATCATGTGTTGAATGTGTTGAAAGTGTGTTGTAGGAAAGGAAAGATATGGATCAAAACGTGAAAATTTCAGGTAGATTGTAAGAATAAGTTTAGCAATCTATTACACTGCAAGGTGACCACAGTTAATAATAAGGTATTGCATATTTCATAATTGCTAAAAATTAATTTTAACACTCTCAAGAAAACAATAATTTGGTGAAGTGATGGATACTTTAAATAATTTGATTTCATCTTTCTATAGTATGTACATGGATCAAAACATCATATTGTACTCCATAAATATGCACAATTGTTAGTTGTCAATTAAAATAAAATAAATAAAGTGTCAAATGTGCTACCTGTTAAAATGTAGGAGGTATTTTGGCTATAATTCTAGTCATTGTATAAGAGAACACATGAAACTGATCTCACCTCCCTATGTAAATATCATTATTATTGATGGCTGTATTGTATATCTTTGATAAAGGGACAAATTTTTAAAATTTATTCACAAAGATAATGCCAGAGCATGTTTCCAAGTCCTCACAATTACCTCTGGCTCTTCCCTCTAGCCTTGTTATGGGTGGTAAATATCTATATCTACTCTTATTCAAAATAAAGCAAATAAGAGTGTCTTTTTTGTAAAATGCTTCTAAGTCATGTACTTGTTTCCAAGCAGATATCAACAAATCAATCCATTATACCAGTGATCTTGGCCATGTTAATCAAATAATGCTGATTTTTTGTAAAGATTCATTAACTGTGCACACAATAGTCTTGAAATTCTCACTCATAATACTTCAAACCAAAGACTTATCTACACAAGCTAAATTATAATTAATAAATTCTTTCATGTGTACAGAACTATAGTAGATTCAATGAGAAGAAAAAGGAGTGTTCTCAAAAGGTAAGGAGAATTTTGGGCCAAGAAAAATTTGTTTTGTAGTTGATATGTTCATTTCTATTTCATGGTATAATTTTAGCCTCAAAATATAGGTGTTAACTAAAAGATTCTAGAAAAACATTGTGGCTATATTTATCTTTGTGTAACTAAGTAGAGACTCATGTACCATCATGGTCATCCTTTAGCCCTTCAGCTAAAGCATTATTTAGTGTTGATTTTTTTTTCTGTGATAACCCTATTAAGAGCACATTAACCCTGTTAAAAGAAGCAAGATTTAAATAAACTCAATCAGTTGATTTGATCTCCAACTTGTCTCACAGCACAGGCTTCATCCTCCCCAAAAGGCAGGAATCCAGATCAGCTTTATTTCAAATGATACATTATAAATAAAAAATGCTTTTTTTTCTTGCCATCTATTTTACCTCCCCTTCTTCGTTTGTTAAATAATTTATTTTCATTTGGGGAAATCAAATCATTCAAACATGTGATTTGCTGATAACAGAACAAAGCAGACCAACAAGTACAGATTAGTATACTATAACATCTAAATAGATTGCTCCAGAGCCTGCACTGTGGCATAGCTGGTAAAGCCGCTGCCTGTAGGGCTAGCATCCCATATGGGCGCAGGTTGAAATCCTGGCTGATTCACTTCGGATCCAGCTCTTTGCTATGGCCTGGGAGAGCAGTAGAAGATGGCCCAAGTCCTTGGGCCTCTGCATCCATGTGGGAGACCCAGAAGAAGCTCCTGGCTCCTGGCTTTGGATCAGCGCAGCTCTAGCGGTTGTGGCCATCTTGGGAGTGAACCAGCAGATGGAAGACTCTCTCTTCTCTCTCTCTCTCTCTCTCTCTCTGTGTGTGTGTGTGTGTGTGTGTGTCTGCCTCTGCCTCTCTGTGACTCTGCCTTTCAAATAAATAAATGAATAAATAAATCTTTTAAAAAATAGTCCTAGAAAGTGAATTCCTGCAAGCCATCTCACCACAGTGATTTTGTTGACTGCAGCTAGGAATTAACAGAGCCAAAATATCTGAATGGCACACTGCCTGGATGAAGCTTGGGGACTGAAGATACTAAATATATCTCATCACAAATGCCAGCTCATATCATCTTGTGGTGACTGCCTGGAAAGCTATGCGGAGAACAAATGTGAAGTAATACCATGATTGAGAATGAGAGCTGTGAGTGTAGGTATGAAGTGCTAAGAAATATGCAAAATAATTGCCATTCCTGATCTAGACAGAAGTTGCAGCTAAAAAAGTTATGTAAGTAGAGTTATCACTGATTTTCTGTGTATGTGTATATTCTATAACCCCAAAATAATTGGGAAAGGGTTATTTTTTTGTTTTATATTTGTTTTTTTTTTTTGGTTTGGAAATTACTTTATCTTTGAATTTTCAAGAGTCATGTGTATGTTCATGAACATGCATATATACATATATATGTGGCAATAGAAAATTAATTACGAAAGTGTTCAGTTGCCTAGCCTTACATCTTATGTATAAATGAACTTTCATGTGAGTATTTTCTATCTCAAGACATTTTATTCTTTAACTAAGCAGCTACATCTAGTAACTAGGACCCCTCTGCAGTTCCCTATTCCCTCACTTCTTATTTAAAACAGATTAGAATGAGTGAAGAGAAACAGGGACAAGGAACAGTAAGGTGAGATGGAAAGGGGGACCCTAGGAAGAAGAGAGAGAATTAAAGAGTAAGGGGAATCTGTAGAAGATCTTTGAAGTTGGAGATAGTGCCGTGGCATAGCGAGTAAAAATGCCGCATGTGGTAATGGCATCTCATGTGGGTGTCAGTTTGAGTCCCAGCTGCTCCACTTCTGATCCAGCTCTCTGCTAATGCTTCTGGGGAGGAAGAGGAGGATGGCCTGAGTGCTTGTGCCCCTGCACTCACATGGGAGACCTGGAGGAAGTTCCTGGCTCCTGGCTTCAGATCGGCCCAGCTCCAGTTGTTGCGTCCATTTGGGAAGTGGTCTAGCAGATGGAAGATGTCTCTCTCTGCCTCACCCTCTCTCTGTGTGTAACTCTGCTTTGAAAATAAATAAATAAATCTTAAAAATGAGAAGATCTTTGAAGACCCACTGTGTGTTTGCATGAAGCTACCTTTCAGTAAACAAGGAAATGAAGTTTAATCCTTCACGTAAAACAAAGAAGATGAGGAGACAATTCTAAATAATGGTTTAAATGCTGGGTAAAGTTGCTTTTAGCATTCTTATTTGATTTATATGGCTTAGAATACCAGGACATGTCATTCAATTTGTTCCATGTGTTTCTACAGTTATTCTGATGTAAGACTGTGTCCTTGAAGCATCAGCACGATATGTTTACAGCAACCTAAACACTGTATGATATCACACCTAGTACTACACTAATCTACTACCTCATTTTCAATAATGCCTTCATGATTTATATTCTGCTAATCTGTCTTTGTCATTCTTTTTCTATGTTTGCATTGCTCTAATAGTAGGATGAAGTACATATCTTGGCCTTCAAATTTCATATAGGATCAAGAATTTTTTTCTGTCTCTATTCTTTTCCCAAATGGATATTTTCCATAAATGATACTTTAAAAAAAAGGATTTGTTTATTTGACAGGCAGAATTTCAGGCAGAGGGAGATACAGAAACATCTTCTATCTGTTGGTTCACTACCCAAAAGGCCACAAAGACCAAAGCTGCGCCAGTCTGAAGCCAGCAGCCAGGAGTTTCTTCTGGGTCTCCCACGTGGATACAGGGGACCAAGGACTTGGGCCATCTTCTACTGCTTGCCCAGGCCATTAGCGGGAGCTGGATTTGACATGGAGCAACCATGTCTCGAACTGCTACCCATTTGGAATGCCCACGCTGCAGGTGGAGGCTTAACCTATTATGCCACAGCATGGACCCCTGCAAATAAAACTTTTAAGATATCTTTGTTCTTCTGAAGATTCACTGTGATGTATTCATATGTGATTATACGGGCTTTCTGCCTCTGTGGTTTCATGTCATTAATAGATCCAGAAAATACTCAGTAATTGCTTCTTCAGATATTTTAAATCCTCCATTTTTAAAATTTTTATTTCAGGAACTGTGATTAAATGTTTGTTGAATGTGTGAGACCTTCTCACTTAATCTTCCAAATCTCTTAGACACTATCTCACATTTGTGATTTCCTTGTCTATACCAATACTGCATTCTTGGTATTTTCTTCTAATCCATATGCCACTCCTCAGAGTCCTCTCAGTTGTTTTTAATCTATCCCACTTTGCGGTATTTATCGACTTTAGTCATTATATATATTTTCCCCTGAAATTCAGATTTATTCTTTTTTTCAGATCTGACTATTGAGTATTTGCATTATTTCATTCTTTGGTCATTTTTCAGTATCATCTATTTCTTAAAATATTTATTTATTTGAAAGTCAGAGTTATAGAGAGGGAGAGACATTGAAAGATCTTTTATCTACAGTTTCACTCCCCAGATGACTGCAATGGCCATGGTTGGGTGAGGCTGAAGTCAGGAGTCAGGAATTTCAACAAGGTCTCCCATACAGGAGGCAGGGCCCAAGTATTTGTTCCATCTTCTGCTGCTTTTCCCAGGCTAGTATGAGGGAGCAGGATTGGAAGGGGAGCAAATGGGACATGAACCATTGCCCATATGGGATGGTGGTGGCTTTACTCACTTTGAAACAATGCCAGACCCCTCAATATTATCTTTAATTTCTTCAAACTTTTCATACACTCAAAAAATAATTCTAAATTTCCTATTGCCAATATCTAAGGAATTTATAAACAAAACTTAAGACTGGATAAAGAAATTATAGTATATATGTACACTATGAAATGCTGCACAGCAGTTTTAAAAAAAAGGAAATCCCCTTGTTTGCAACAAAATGATTGTAACTGGAAACCATTATACTTAGTGAAATAAGCCAGTTCTAGTCCACCATATATTTTCCCTGATCTGTAGTAACTAATATAGTACTTAAAAGGTAATCTATAGGAGTGAAATTGACACTTTAAGATTTGATGATTGTTTATAGCCCTTGTCTCCACTGTTGAGGAAAAGCGTATTTTTTTCTTGCTTTTTGTTGAACTCTTTATTTAGTGTAGGGTTAGTCTTATGAGTATAAAGTTAACTTAAAATAGATCTTTCTAAAAAGTAAGAATGGGAACAGGAGAGGGAGGAGGAAGAAGGGTGAGACCGTGGGTGGGAGGGAGGATAGGGGGAAGTATCACTATGTTCCTTAATCTGTATACTGGAAATACATAAAACTTGTATACCTTAAATAAAATTAAAAAAATTAAAATATTTTTGCTAACTTTCCCCCTTCCCTTCTCCAGACAAATATGAGTTCAGTATGGAGGAAGAAGTAGCTGAGTTCCTATGTCCTTCTTTTGAATCACTGGGAACAGAGTAGATTTTATTTGGAAAATTCTAACCTGTCTGGGGGCTGCCTGAAACAAAATTGTCTCTGTTAAACTTACCTTGGAGCTCACAATGGAAGAAACAGTATAACTTGGGTCTCAGGTAACACAAGTGGTCGAAATAAGTAGACACTGCTTTTATTTTTTTATTTTTATTTATTTATTTTTTTTGACAGGCAGAGTGGATAGTGTGAGAGAGAGAGACAGAGAGAAACGTCTTCCTTTTGCCCTTGGTTCACCTTCCAATGGCCGCTGCTGCTGGTGTGCTGCGGCCGGCGCATCGCGCTGATCTGAAGCCAGGAGCCAGGTGCTTCTCCCGGTCTCCCATGCCGGTGCAGGGCCCAAGCACTTGGGCCATCCTCCACTGTACTCCCGGGTCATAGCAGAGAGCTGGCCTGGAAGAAGGGCAACCGGGACAGAATCCGGCGCCCTGACCGGGACTAGAACCCGGGGTGTCGGCGCCTCAAGGCAGAGGATTAGCCTATTGAGCCACGACACCGGCTGACACTGCTTTTAAATTTGAATCAGTCCCTATACACCCATGGCCAGATGACTGTGGGGACACTCACTAGATCATCTAAGGCCCTGAAGGAAAACTTTGGTGGGACTTTTTAAAAAGTTAAGACATTTAAAATGAGTTAGACATCAAGGTAGGGATTTGGTATAGTTGTTAAGACACTGCTTGGGGTACCTGCATCCCATATCAGAGTCCTAACTCCACTCTCAATTCCAGTTCCCTGCTAATGCACAGCCTAGGAGGCAGCAGAAAATGGCTGAAGTACTTGGATCTCTTTCAGCCACATGGGAAACCCATATAGAGAGACTGATTCCTGGCATCAGCTTGGCCCAGCACCAGATGCTGCAGGTATTTAGGGAGTGACCAACAGATCAGAAGTGCATATTCTCTCTCTCTCTCTCTCTCTATCTCTCTCTCTCTCTTTCTCTTGTCTCTTTCTCTGCATTTCAAATAAAATAAAAAGGAACTTGGACTCAATGCTATTTTGAAAAAAAAATGTCATACACAATTCACCTAGAAAGTCAAATGAAGGGCCAGGCAATCCATGCTTATAAATGACCCAAGAAGACATGCTCAAGCTGACTTGCCCCAAATGGTAGAGTTAGAAACATACCAGGGGACTCCAATTCAATCCCATCAAGGTGGCATGTACCAATGCCATCTCACTAGTCCAAGTGATCAATTTCTGTTCACAATTGATCATGATGAAAGGACTAAGAGTCAAAGGAAGCACATAAACAAGTCTAGTACCTGCTAATACTAACCGATAGAATAAATAAAGGGGAGAGTGATCCAACATGGGAAGCGAGATACTCAGCAGACTCATAGAGTGGCAGATGTCCTAAACAGCACTCTGGCCTCAGAATCAGCCCTAAAGGCATTCCGATCTGGCTGAAAAGCCCATGAGAGTATTTCAGGCATGGAAAGCCAAGACACTCTGGCAAAAAAAAAAAAAAAAAAAAACTAAATAAAAGATCTCTGTGAGTGAGATCCCAGTGGAAAGAACAGGTCTTCAAACACGGAGGTACCTTTCTCTGAAGGGAGGAGAGAACCTCCACTTTGAATATGACCTTGTCTAAACAAGATAAGAGTCGGGGAACTCAAGGGGCTTCCATAGCCTTGGAAACTCATGACTGGTGCATAGGGAGATTACTGATGCCATAAACAGGAGTGTCAATTTGTAAAGTCAACAACAGGAGTCACTGTGCACTTACTCCTCATGTAGGATCTCTGTCCTTAATGTGCTGTACATTGAGACTTAATGCTATAACGAGTACTCAAACAGTATATTTCACTTTGTGTTTCTATGGGGGTGCAAACTGCTGAAATCTTTACTTAATGTATACTAAACTGATCTTCTGTAAAAAAAAAAAAAAGAAATTATCAATCCCAACTTGACTCTCACTGGGATTAAACATGACAATAGGTCTGATCTGATTTCATCATCATTTAAAAAATCATCTATTATTTTTCACTTTATGTTTCTGTGTGGGAGCAAACTGTTGAAATCTTTACTTAATGTATGCTAAACTGATCTTCTGTATATAAAGAGAATCGAAAATGAATCTTGATGTGAATGGAAGGGGAGAGGGAGTGGGAAAGGGGAGGGTTGTGGGTGGGAGGGACGGTATTGGGGGGAAGCCATTGTAATCCATAAGCTGTACTTTGGAAATTTATATTCATTAAATAAAAGTTAAAAAAAATGACCCAAGAAGACCTAAAGTTTCTCCTTGGACTTATTCCAAGGCTCAATATATGTGCTGTCCATTAATAAGGAACTTTGCCAGAACATTATCTTCCTACAAAGACTGGGAGAGGGGACTGCTTCTTCAAATGCCCAACTTCTTAGAAAAATATCACAAAGCAAATAAAGGACTAGAGAAACATGACTTATCTAAAGGAATAAGATAAAGTAGTAGAAAACATCTCTGAAGAAACACAGTTATTGATGTGTTACATAAAGATGTTAGTACAACTGCTTTAAATATGCTCAAAGAACTAAAGGAAAACAAGGACAAACAACTACAGGGAATTAGGTAAACAATATATGAACAAATATCAATGAAGAGAATATCAATGAAGAGACAGTAATTATACGGTCTAGTCAAACACATGCTGGAACTGAAAAATACAATAATGGAGTTGAAAAATGTACTAGAATAATTCAACATCAGAATTGAGCAGGCAGAAGAAAGAATATGTAAATTTTAATATAGGCCATTTGAAAGCATTGAGTCTGAGTAGCAAAAAAGCAAGAGAAGGTAGAAAAGTAAACATACCTAAGGGATTTATGACACACTTTCAACCAGAAATATATATTTGTCTTAGAAACAGAAGAAAGAAGAAATATTAAAGAAGAATATATTAAAGAAGAAATATTAAAGAAGAAACATTAAAGAAATAGTAGCAAAATCTTCCCAATTTAGAGGAAAGAAATAAATTTACAAATCCAAGAAACTCAACAAGTTACAAGTAGAATAAACCTAAAGGGACACAGAGACACATTATAATAATTCGACAAAAGACAAAGAGTGAATCTTAAAGTTGGCAAGAGAAATTGACTCATCACGTACAAGGAATAACCTTATCAGTAGACTTTTCAGCAGAAACATTTGAGACCAAAGGCAGTGAAATTATGTATTTATAGTGTTAAAAGAACAGAAGTATCAACAAAGAATGCTGTATTTAGCAAAAATGGCCTTCAAAACAAAGGAGGTATTAAAACATTTCCATATATATGAAAACTGACAGAGCTCATTAGCACCAGAAATTCCCTATAAGAAATGTTAAAGGACATTTTTCAAATATAAATGAAAAGATGCTAGACAGTTATTCACAGTCAGATAAAAAGTGTAAAGTTCTTTGGAAAAGGTAAATATATGGACAGATGTAAAAAAAAACTATTATATTTTTGATTTGCAATATCATATTTTATTTTCTACATGACATAAAATCAAAATGCAAAAAGAATTTAAATCTACGTACATACGTACATAAAAAAAAAGATGCAATTTGCAACATCAACAACATGAGTGGGCAGAGATGATAAGGAGGAGAATTTTTATTTTATTTTTTTGAAAATTCTTTTTTAAAAGATTTATTTGTTTATTTGAAAGGCGGAGTTACAGAGGCAGAGAGAGTTGGGGTTGTGGGGGTGGGGTTTCCATCTGCTGGTTCATTCCCCAAATGGCCACAATGACTAGAGCTGCGCTGATCTTAAGCCAGGAGCCTGGAGCTTCTTCCAGGTCTCCCATGTGGGTGGAGGAGCCCAAGGACTTGGGCCAACTTCTACTGCTTTCCCAGGCTATAGCAGAGAGGTGGGTCAGAAGTGGAGCAGCCATGACTTGAACCAGTGCCCATATGAGATTGCCGGCACTGCAGGTGGCAGCTTTACCTGCTCTGCCACAGTGCTGGCCCCAGGAATAGAACTTTTATCTATAATTGAACATAAGTTGGCATTAATTCAAAATGGACTGTTACAACTTTGTATCTTATATGTAACTGTCATGACAACTATAAAGAAAGTATATGTAGAATACACACACAAGAATATTAGAAGGAACTCAAAATGTATCACTACAAAAAATGAACTGAGGGATGAAGTAGGCAGCCATGGAAGAAATGAGGACCAAAAAACCAGGTATAATATTTACAGAAAACCAATAGTAAATTTTAAATAGGCTGGCGCTGCGGCTCACTAGGCTAATCCTCCGCCTGCGGCGCCGGCACACCGGGTTCTAGTCCTGGTCGGGGCGCCGGATTCTGTCCCGGTTGCCCCTCTTCCAGGCCAGCTCTCTGCTGTGGCCCGGGAGTGCAGTGGAGGATGGCCCAAGTGCTTGGGCTCTGCACCCCATGGGAGACCAGGATAAGGAGCTGGCTCCTGCCATTGGATCAGCGTGGTGCGCTGGCCTCAGCGCGCCGGCAGTGGCGGCCATTGGAGGGTGAACCAACGGCAAAGGAAGACCTTTCTCTCTGTCTCTCTCACTGTCCACTCTGCCTGTCAAAAAAAATTTAAATAAAGTAAATTTTCCCCATCAGTAATTAATTATAAATTAGTTTAATATTCCAATCAAAGATATAGATACAGATTTCCAGACCGAATTTTTGTAAATAATTAAATTATATATTGGAAGTCTACAACAGAATCACTTTAGATGTAAGGACATGGTTTAAAAACAAATCAATATTGAAAACAAATCAATATTCCCTCCAAATAATAATCAAAAGACAGCAGGGTAATAATGATATGTTTCTGGAGATCAAAGATGACTGAGAAGGGTATAACCACACTAAATTAAGCTGCTCTGGGATATGTAAAGAACAAAGGAATGACTGTGTTTCCAGGAGTCTGACTGATGGAAATTTTTGACAAGAAGTGAAACAAACAAACGAAAACAACAAAAAAAACTAAGACTAATGGGACAAGAGGTGATAAGGTAGACACACTGCTGCAACTGCTGCTACTGCTGTGTGGTGCAGCCAGCTGCCAGCTGTGAGCTGTTATCTTATGTCAAGTAGAATTAAATTTGAATTAAAGCAAGAAAAAGCAAGAGGCTGCTTGGTATATATTATAGCTGATAGAAAAATTGTGAAAGCTTTTCCTCTAAGATAAGAAACAAGAAAAGGATGGCTTATTTCACTACTTCTAACTCAATGTAGTATTAAAATTCTAGCCAGAACAACTGGGCAAGGAAAAGAAATACAAAACACCCAAATTAGAATTTAGAAAAGGGATATCTTTTTTCAAAGATGACATGAACTTTTATATGTGAAAAATACTGACGGTTTGAGAAAAAACTGGCATACTTAAACCAATTCAGTAAATTTGTATTAAATAGACATAAAAAAATCAGTTATTTTATACATTAAAAATTCATAACCCAAAAAAGGAAATTATGAAAAACTTTTATTTACAACACCATTAGAAAATATAAACCACTTAGGAAAAAATTAAAAAAGAAGGCAGAAGACTTGTAAAATAAAAACTGCAAAACACTGCTAAAAGAAATTAGTCATAAATAGACAGACATCTGTGTTCATTAAGTGGAAGACTACTATTGTTAAGATGTCAATATAACCAAAAGAGATCTACATCTTCAATGAAATACTTTCAAAATACTAAAATGTTTGAGGAAATAGAAAAAAAGACTATTCTTAAATTAGTATTTTTTGTTCTACTTAATAATATTGGTTGAACTCTGTAATTAACACACAATTATTCTTAGGTGTTTAAACTTAACTGAAAAGTGATCCCTGTTAAATATAAGAGTGGGAATAAGAGAAGGAGGAGATGTACAATTTGGGACATGCTCAATAGGACTTGCCCCAAATGGTGGAGTTAGAAATGTGCCAGGGGATTCCAATACAATCCCATCAAGGTTGCATGTACCAATGCCATCTCACTAGTCCAAGTGATCAATTTCAGTTCACAATTGATCACACTGATAGGTCTAAGAGTCAAAGGGATCACATAAACAAGACTAGTGTCTGCTAATACTAACTGATAGAATAAAAAAGGCAGAGAACAATCCAACATGGGAAGCGAGGTACTCAGCAGACTCATAGAATGGCAGATGTCCTAAACAACACTCTGGCCTCAGAATCAGCCCTTAAGGCATTTGGATATGGCTGAAGAGCCCATGAGAGTATTTTAGGCATGGAAAGCCAAGACACTCTGGGAAAAAAAAAACTAAATGAAACTAAATGAAAGATCTCCGCGAGTGAGATCCCAGTGGAAAGAATGGGTCATCAAAGAAGGAGGTACCTTTCTCTGAAGTGAGGAGAGAACTTCCACTTTGACTATGACCTTGCCTAAATAAGATCAGAGTTGGCGAACTCAAAAGGCTTCCATAGCCTTGGCAACTCATGACAAGAGCCTAGGGTGATTACTGATGCCATAAACAAGAGTGTCAATTTGTTAAGTCAACAACAGGAGTCACTGTGCACTTACTCCTCATGTAGGATCTCTGTCCTTAATGTGTTGTTCAATGTAAATTAATGCTATAATGAGTACTCAAACAGTATTTTACACAACTTTATGTTCTGTGTGGGTGCAAATGGATGAAATCTTTACTTAACATCTACTAAATTGATCTCCTGTATATAAAGATAGTTGAAAATGAATCTTGATGTGAATGGAATGGGAGAGGGAGCAGGAGATGGGAGGGGTGTGAGTGGGAGGGAAGTTATGGGGGGGGGATGCCATTGTAATCCATAAACTGTACTTTGGAAATTTATATTTACTAAATAAAAGTTAAAAAACACATGGATGATATTTGAAGACATCATGGTATGAGAAACAAGGCAAACACCAAAGGACAGATATTGTATAAGAGGTATATAGAATTCTTAAATTCATAGAGGAAGAACGTAAAACAGTATTTTACAGCATTTGTGGGAAGGTGGAACAGGAAATTATTGTTTAATGGGTCCAGAGTCTTAGGCTGTGAAGATTAAGAAGTAGAGATAGATGGTGGTGATTGTTGAACATCATTATTAAGGTAGTCAGTGCCACAATCTGTACAATTGAAAATAATTATAATGGTAAATATTGTGCATGTTTGTATTGTACTACAATAAGAAAGCCAAAAAATGCAGGATGTTGTACATTTATGTGTTTTAGAGCATTTATGTACATATTTAACTAGTTCTCCTCCTAGAATCCCATTTTCCCACAAGTTCACTGAAGCTATAAGGAAAAAATAGCCTTGAAAATCAGTAGCTGCAATCGAATCTTGAATCTTTATTCTGATCACATTTTTATTTTATTGTTAGGTTTCAAATATTGAGAGAAATAATGACAAGAGTCAAACAAAAAAAGAAAACATTTCTATTCTAATTGGATAGAGGACATGTGCAGATCTAAGGATGTCATACTGTCTTTTTCTTTTTCTTTTTTTTTTTTTTTTTGACAGGCAGAGTGGACAGTGAGAGAGACAGAGAGAGAAAGGTCTTCCTTTTGCCGCTGGTTCACCCTCCAATGGCCGCCGCTGCAGCCGGCGCACCGCGCTGATCCTGGCAGGAGCCAGGATCCAGGTGCTTTTCCTGGTCTCCCATGGGGTGCAGGGCCCAAGCACCTGGGCCATCCTCCACTGCACTCCCTGGCCATAGCAGAGAGCTGGCCTGGAAGAGGGGCAACCGGGACAGAATCCGGCGCCCCAACCGGGACTAGAACCCGGTGTGCCGGCGCCGCAAGGTGGAGGATTAGCCTATTGAGCCACGGCGCCGGCTCTATACTGTCTTTTTCTTACACGTACAAGATACTCTGATCTTTTTCAGTTGAAAATAAACTGTAAGGAGTAGAAAATCATGTGCCATATAACATTTTCTGAATTTTCTTTATGGAAAGAAAAAAAAAAACTGACAGAATCAGAAAGGCACAGTCAAAATTGAGCTTGTACGATTATGGCTTCCATAATTGTGTTAATTATAAGAGTACTTCTTATAATTTAGAAATAGTTATTAAAAGATTTTTGTGGAGCAGCTGCTTTACAGATCTGAATCTTGAAAAGCAGAGACTTGAGCACTCAATCTATAAAGTAAAGCTAGAATTAGATTCAGAAGAACTTACAAAAACATAAAAACCTTGGTTGAGTCCATATTTTGGCTATTGTGAATAATGTTATAATAAATATGAGAGTACAGGTATCCTGATTTGAACAGTAAACAGTGCTTACATTTATTTAAATACCACACTGCATCCCGTAAACAATTATCAATTATATTTATTAAATAACTTATATTTATCATTTATTATTTAATCAAAATTCTAAATATTTAATTAAAATAATGCATTTTTCTTTCGTAATTTCTATTAATATAAAGAAAATAATTTTCGTGTATTTCATAGTTATAGTTGTAAAAGAAATGCTTGATCTGTCATAGACTTAAGATTTTTTTGTTTGTTTCTTATATACAGGACATTCAGTGGCTTTGTGCAAATATGATACGTTGCTTAGGCATATCTTTCTTTGGTCCTATGCAGAACATTTCATTTTGATTTTTCTGGAAATAACGGTTCATATAATTTATATAGCATTTTAAATGTAGATACTTTTTACTTCCACACTCAACTTTGGGAATGCTAGAGAAAAAGGCTTTCATACTTGCCTTCTGTCCTCCCCTATTGTCTTTTTGTTTGTCTAAGTGGTATAGTGCTGTTCAGTTTATATGGAAGCATAGATGTCTATATCCTTACTCTTTAAGAAATTTGCTGTAGTGAATGCTGTATTTTATAATACAATAAGGACATTTGCTAATTTCTTAGTTGCTAATTAATCATTCTTAGGATATATCCTGTATTATTACTAATAATAGATAGCTGTTTAAATGTAATAAAACAAGTAGTTGAGGAATGCAATAAAATAATGTAACAAAATAAAATAATGTAATCAAACAAGTAGCCCAGGAATCTGTGTAAAGATAAGTGAATTCAGATAAATAACTTAAATAATTATGGTCAATTAAGAGTTATTCTGGTGAAATTAGAGCATTTTGCATGATAAATTTATTCATAATAAAAATATTTAGATATTTGCTCTGTCCATGTCACTGTAACAAAATGTCAAGCAATTCATCTACTTAGAACTTCAATAGACTTTATTGTAATAGCAGTTACCATTCCTGGCTCATCCCAGGAGTTGTGGTAATGCTGCAGAATAATAATGAGGATTGGTAGCCTGTGGTGATACTAATTTTCTCTTTGTCTTTGACTTGGATTCAGGCATCTTTTCTGGACCTTGGCTCCATTTGCTTTTTTGCTTTTTTATATTCCCAAATGATGGTGGATGGTACCTGGAACTCAGCTCCTACACCTAGAGGCTGATGGTCTTCCTACTTAGCCCATGCCAAAAGGCAGAGAAGCAGCAAAAATCAGTACTGTGTTCATTGTAATTTTAAGGATCAGTTTTGCATAAATATATTTGTAATGACAACAAGTAGGCTATTCTGCAATATGTATACTTCTAGAATCAACGTAAGAATTTTCAGATATTCCAAATTAGAATTCCTTTTGTATCAGGTTTTTTTATTTGTCATGAATATTTACAAATGATCATCACTAAATTCACACACCAGACAAAATGAAACCATGTTATTACCACGATAAGATTCCTGAAGTTTGCAAAAAGTGAAATAAAATCTGCTTGAGTTTTAATTTATAAAATGCAATGCTAAGATTCAAACTTGATAAGGATTTGTGAAATGCTAAGTGATCAAAATGAAATATTGTTGTCTGTGAAATTCTAAGTGCCCAAAATAAAAATGTTGTTGTCTTTTTACTCAAAGTAAATTTCCTCATTAAATCACCATGCCTTCTGCAAAATTACAGTGCTTAGTATCTCAGGATTTTCCAGTGGGAAAATTAATGATTTGTATGTCTAATTGCTGAGCTTCCATTGGTCCTTGGGATAGATAAATAGATTTTACATTTTTTTCATGTGTATGTGTGTGTGTGTGTTGCCTCAAAGGTCACTTTTTTAACACACTTTTACAGGCTATTTGATCATCACTTGAGTAAATATTTTGACTAGATGAGCTTAATTGCCCATTTCTGTGATTTCAAAATTAGAGTCGAAAAGTTGCTAATCTTAACCATTCTTCTTTTTATCATAAATTAATGTTGGAATTTACTGAAGTTGTAGACAAATACTTCATAAAAAATGGCTAAAATCTGTAATAAATTATTTCATAACCTAAGTGAAATAATTGCTTTAGCCATTCGAGGTCTCTTGTATTTCACATGAATTTTTGAGTCATTTTTTCTATATCTGAGAGGAATGTTTTTGCTTTTTGATTGAGATTGCGTTGAATCTATAAATTGCTTTGGCTACTATTGATATTTTGATTCTTTCAATCCACAAACATGGAAGATTTTTCCCCTATTTTGTGTCTTCTTCTATTTCTTTAATGTTTTGTAATTTTTATTGTAGAGATCTTCCACATCAATGGTTAAATTTTTTTAAGAATTTTATTTTATTTATTTGAGAGTTAGAGTTACAGACAGAGAGAGGGAGTCAGAGAGAAAAGTCTTCCATTCACGGGTTCACTCCCCAAATGACCATTATGGCTAGAGCTGGGCTGATCTGAAGCCAGGAGCCAGGAGCTTTTTCCAGATCTCCCCAAGCAGGTACAGGAGCCCAAGCATTTGGGCCATCTTCTACTGCTTTACCAAGCCATAGCAGAGAGCTAGATTGGAAGTGTACCAGCCGGGACATGAACTAGCACCCATATGGGATGCTGGTGCTACAGGTGGAAATTTAGCCTACTACACCACAGTGCCAGCCTCTCTTAGTTAAATTTATTTCAAGGAATTTAAATCTTTCTGTAGCTGTTGTTAATGTCATTGTTTGTGTATACTAAGGTTATTGACTTTTGTGTGATTTTATAACCTGCAATTTGTCAAACTCATTCTTTTTTTTTTTTTCTTTTGACAGGCAGAGTTAGACAGTGAGAGAGAGAGAGAGAGAAAGGTTTTCCTTTTTCCGTTGGTTCACCCCCACCAAGTGGCCACTGTGGCCGACGCGTTGCTGCTGATCCGAAGCCAGGAGCCAGGTGCTTCCTCCTGGTCTCCCATGCGGGTGCAGGGCCCAAGCACTTGGGCCATCCTCCACTGCACTCCCAGGCCATAGCAGAGAGCTGGCCTGGAAGAGGAGCAACCGCAACAGAATCCGGCACCCCGACTGGGACTAGAACCCGGGGTGCCGGCGCCGCAGGTGGAGGATTAGCCTAGTGAGCCACGGCGCTGGCCCAAACTCATTCTTATGAGTTCCAATAGTCTCTTAGTGGATTCTTGGTTCCCCTACATATAACATCAAGTCATCTAAAACAGAGATAATTTGAATTCCCCTTTTCCAATTTGTATCCCTTTAATTGTTTTATCTTGCCTAATGGCTCTGGCTAAAACTTCCGAAATTATATTGAACAGCAATGGTGAAAGTGAGCATTACTTGTCTGGTTCTGAATCTCAGTGGAAATATTTCTGACTTTTTCCCATTCAATATGATGCAGGCTGTGGGCTTGTCATATATTGCCTTGATTGTGTTGCAATAAGTTTCTTCTTCTGTACTCATTTTGTTTAAGGGTTTTATCATGAAAGTATATTGTATTCTATCAGATGCTTTCTTTTTATCTATTGAGATATCTATGTGATTTTCTTCAGTAAATTTGTTAATGTGATGTGTCATGCTTAATTGATTTGTGTATGTTGAAACATCCTTGCATCCATGGGATAAATCCCACTTGGTTCAGGTGGAAGGTCTTTTTGATGTGTTGTTGGATTCGGTTAGCTATTATGTTGTTGAGGATTATTGCATCAATACTCATAAGGGATATGAGAACTATAGTTCTCTTTGTTGTATCATTTTCAGGTTTTGTAATTAATTAAGAAGGAGTTTTGAAGGATTTACTAACTTTCAATTGTTTGAATATTTTAAGAATTGGGATTAGGTGCTGAAACTTAACTGAAAAGTGATCGCTGTTAAATATAAGAGTGGGAATAAGAGAGGGAAGAGAGGTGCAATTCGGGACATGCTCAAGCTGACTTACCTCAAACGGTAGAGTTAGAAACATACCAGGGGATTCCAATTCAATCCCATCAAGGTGGCATGTACCAATGCCATCTCACTAGTCCAAGTGATCAATTTCTGTTCACAATTGATCATAATGATAGGACTAAGAACCAAAGGGATCACACAAACAAGACTAGTGTCTGCAAATACTAGCTGATACAATAAAAAAGGGAGAGAACAATCCAACATGGGAAGCGAGATACACAGCAGACCCATAGAATGGCAGATGTCCTAAACAGCACTCTGGCCTCAGAATCAGCCCTTAAGGTATGCGGATCCAGCTGAAAAGCCCATGAGAGTATTTCAAGCATGGAAAGCCAAGACACTCTGGAAAAAAAAAAAAACTAAATGAAAGATCTCTGTGAGTGAGATCCCAGTGGAAAGAATGGGTCATCAAAGAAGGAGGTACCTTTCTCTGAAGGGAGGAGAGAACTTCCACTTTGACCATGGCCTTGTCTAAATATGATCAGAGTCGGTGAACTCAGGGGGCTTCCATAGCCTTGGCAGCTCATGACAAGAGCCTAGGGTGATTACTGATGCCATAAACAAGAGTGTCAATTTGTAAAGTCAACAACAGGAGTCACTGTGCACTTACTCCTCATGTAGGATCTCTGTCCTTAGTGTGCTGTACATTGAAATTTAATGCTATAACTAGTCCTCAAACAGTATTTTTCACTTTATGTTTCTGTGTGGGAGCAAACTGTTGAAATCTTTACTTAATGTATGCTAAACTGATCTTCTGTATATAAAGAGAATCGAAAATGAATCTTGATGTGAATGGAAGGGGAGAGCGAGTGGGAAAGGGAAGGGTTGCGGGTGGGAGGGACGTTATGGGGGGGGAAAACCATTGTAATCCATAAGCTGTACTTTGGAAATTTATATTCATTAAATAAAAGTTAAAAAAAAAAAGAATTGGGATTAGGGGCTAGTGCTGTGGTGTAGCACGTAAAAACACAATCTGCAGTGCTTACATCCCATATGGGCACTGGTTTGGGTCTTGGCTGCTCCACTTCCAATCCAGCTGCCTGCTAATGCTCCTGGGAAAGTAATGGAAAATGATCCAAGTCCTTGGGTTTCTGCACCCACGTAGGAGACCTGGAGTAAGCTCCTGGTTCCTGGCTTCATATAGGCCCAGCTCTGGCTGTGTGGTCATTTGGGGATTGAACCAGCAGATAGAAGATTCATTCTCTCTCTCTCTCTTTCTCTCTCTCTCCCTTTCTCTGACTCTTCCTCTCTGTAACTCTCTTTAAAATAAATAAACAAATCTTTAAAAAAAGAATTGGGTTTAGTTCTTTAAAATTTTGGTAGAATTCAGCAGTGAAACCATCTGGTCCTGGGCTTTCCTTTGATAGGAAGGTCTTTATTTATTTATTTATTTTTATTTACTTGACAGATAGAGTTAGACAGTGAGAGAGAGAGAGAGAGAGAGAGAGAGAGAGAGAGAAAGGTCTTCCCTCCGTTGGTTCACTCCCCAAATGGTCGCCAGGGATGGAGCTACGCAGATCCGAAGCAAGGAGCCAGGTGCCTCCTCCTGGTCTCCCAAGCGGGTGCAGCGGCCCAAGAACTTGGGCCATCCTCCACTGCCCTCCTGGGCCACAGCAGAGAGCTAGACCGGAAGAGGAGCAGCCAGGACTAGAACCTGGTGCCTATATGGGATGCCAGTGCCACAGGTTGAGGATTAACCAAGTGAGCCATGGCGTCGGCCCCCAGGAGGGTCTTTATTAAATGATGCAATCCCCATCTTGGTTATTGGTCTATTTAGGCTTTCTATGTCTTCATGCCATAATTTTTTTAAAGTATATGTGTCCAGAAGTCTATCCATTTCTTCTATATTTTCCAATATATTGGCACAAAGCTGTAATAATTCCTCACAGTTCTTTTTATTTCAGTGGCATCAGTTTTAACAACTCCTTTTTTCATCTCTAATATTTTTTTAATTCAAATCTTTCCCCTTTCTGTTTTTTGGTTAGTTGGGACAACAGTTTGCCATTTTTTTTTGATTTTTTAAAAAAAAATGATCTCTTTTTTCACTGGTATTTTGTATGTTTTTGGCTTCAATTTTGCTTTTTTTTCTATAATTTTAATTATTTCTTTCCTATTACTAATTTTGGGTTTGGTTTGTTCTTGTTTTTCTATGTCCTGGAGACATATTGTTATATCATTTATTTGATGCCTTTCCAATTTCTTGGTGTAGACACTAATTGCTATAAAATTCCCTCTTAACATTGCTTTTGTTGTATTTTGATATGTTGTGCTGTCATTTTCATTTGTTTCAAGGAATTTTTAAATTTCTCTTGATTTCCTCTGTGACCCACTGTTCATTCAGGAGCATATATCTTAGTATCCATGTGTTTGTATATTTTCTAGAGTTTCTTACATTATTAATTTCCAATTTGATTGCATTTTAGTCAGAAGAAATACATGGCATGATTTCAATTTTTTAAAAAATTGTTGAGACTCATTTTATCACCAGGCATATGGTCTACTCTAGAGAATGTTTCATGCACTAATGAAAAGGATGTGTATTCTGTAGTTTTGGGATGAATTGTTCTGTAGATATCAATTAGATCCATTTGTTTCATGGTGTAGATTAGCTCTGTTGTTTCTTTGTTGATTTTTTTGCCTAGTTGATATGTCCATTGATAAAAGTGGGGTGTTGAAGTACCCTAGTACTATTGTATTGGAGGATATGTCTCCCTTTAGATCCATTCATATTTGCTTTAAATAATTGGGTGTTCTATCATTGGATGCATATACATTTACTATAGTCAAATCTTAATGTTGAGTTGATCTCTTAATCATTATATAACAACCTTCGTTGCCTCAGTTACCAGTTTTTGTTTTAAAGTCTATTTTGTCTGATATTAAAATAACCACTAATGCTCATTTTTTATTTGTTGTAATGGAATATTTTTTCATCCTTTCACTTTCAGTCTTTATGTATCTGTTGGCTAGGTATATTCCTATAAGTAGCATATAGATGGGCCTTGCTATTTAATACATTAGCCAATATGTATCTTTTAAATAGAACGATTAGTACATTTACATTCAAGGTTAGTATTGATAAGTTATGACTTGGTTTTGTTATTTTTCTGTAATTATTGTTTGTTTTGGATACCCTTTGTACTGTTATTAGGAGATTTTCTGCCTTCACATTCTTTCATGATTCTGGTTATCTTTCTCCACTTCAGTGTATAGTACATGCTTACTCAAAATTTGTTAGGCTGACCAGGTGATGACAAATTCTTTCACTTTTTATTTGTTTTGGAAGAGCTTTATTTCACCTTCATATACAACTGAGAACTTCACTAGGTATGGGATTCTGGGTTAAGAGTAATTTTCTTTAAGGACTTGGACTATATCTCAACTCTTTCATCACTTATAGGGTTTCTGATTACAAATATGCTGTTGTCAATCTAGTCGGAGATCAGTTAAAGGTAATCTGGTAGTTCTCTCCTGCACATTTTAGCACCTTTTCTTTGTGCTTTACCAACCACCTGACAAAAGATTACTATCCCAAATAAATCAATACCTTTGAAATTTTAATTTAATGTGCCATGGTAAAGATCTTCTCATATTGTGTCTGGGATTATATATGCTTCTTATATTTAGATGTCCATATCTTTTTCAAAATTAGGAAAACTTCTGCTGTTATTTCACTGAAAAACGTTGTTTGGTAGGTAGTTTGCAAAATTTTTTCCCATTCTGTTGGATGTTTCTTTGCTCTATTGATCATTCCCTTTGCTGTGCAAAAGCTTCTGAGTTTGATATGATCTCATTTATTTAGTTTTTTTTTTTTTTTCTGTGCTTTGGTGGTCTTATCCAACAAGTCTTCCTCTACATCAGTGTCTTGGAGTGTTTCTCCTACATTTTCTTTCAGTACCTTCATATCTCAGGTTTCAAATTTAGATCTTTGATCTTCCTTGACTTGAGTTTTGTATGCATGGCTGAGTAGTATTCTGATATATATGTAGAACATTTCCTTTGTTCAGTCACTGATTGATGGAAATCCATGTTGATTCTACACCTCAGCTATTAGCTATTGTGAATTGAGCTGTAATAAACATGGGGGTACAAATAATTCATTTTTATTAGTTTTTATTATTTTTATGATTTCCAGAATGCAATCACTGGGCCATATGGGAGATCATTTTCAGATCCCTGAGGAGTTTCCATATTGTCTTCCAAAATGGTTGTACTAGTTTATATTTTCACCAAGAGTGGATTAGGGTACTTTTTCCCCTACATCCTTGCCAACATTTATTGTTTTTTTCATTTTTCAATGATAACCATTCTAACTGGGGTGAGGTGAATTCTCATAGTTGATTTTTTTTATTTGTATTTCCTTGATGTCTAGTGACCCTGAGCTTTTTTTATTTCATGTGTCTGTTTATGTCTTTTGCACATTTCTTGACTGGATTATTTGAAAGATGCATTTGCTTCAGTTCTGTGTTATGGATCAATTTTGGTGACTAAATTTCCCAGAGAGGAAAATCTCATTATTTTATACAGCATGGCTGCCATAGACAATACTCAATTTTCTACATGTTTGTGAATATGTTTGTGAATATGCCCAGTACCAGGGAGGTACAGATCCCCATTATTTTGCTTTGAAATCAAGTACTGTACATTTTTTCTTTTTAGAAAATTTTATGTTTATTTTATATTCTCAAGATACTTCTCAAAATAGTTTCTTTTAACTGATAATGTTTTGCAAAAGTTTTAATTCTTTAAATATGCTAAACATGTTTATTTTGCATGTGATGTCTGATGACTCTAAAATGATACCTTTAAGGGTTTCTATATAACCGAATTAATTTGCGGCTTCTCCTTAAAAGTGCTTTATTTCCTTATGTGATTTTTAAAAATGTGATCTCTACAATATTCTTGGAAAACTATTCCTAAGGAATCTCTGAGGCCTGAAATGAAGTGATGCTCTTCGTTAGTATATTTTCATTTGTTCCTGAACACACTACAGATATAGAATCATTTAAAATTAATTGCATTTAACTGAAAAGTTATCTTTGTTAAATATAAGAGTGAAAATAAGAGAGGGAGGAGAAGTACAATTTGGAACAAGCTCAAGCTGACTTGCCCTAAATGGTAGAGTTAGAAACGTGCCAGGGGATTCCCATTCAATCCCATTAAGGTGGCATGTACCAATGCCATCTCGCTAGTCCAAGTGACCAATTTCAGTTCACAATTGATCATAATGATAGGTCTAAGAACCAAAGGGATCACATAAACAAGACCAGTGTCTGCTAATACTAACTGATAGAATTAAGAAGGAGAGAATGATCCAACATGGGAAGCGGGATACACAGCAGACTCATAGAATGGCAGATATCCTAAACAGCACTCTGGCCTCAGAATCAGCCCTTAAGGCATTTGGATATGGCTGAAGAGCCCATGAGAGTATTTTAGGCATGGAAAGCCAAGACATTCTGGCAAAAAAAAAAAAAGGACCTAAATGAAAAATCTCTGTGAGTGAGATCCCAGTGGAAAGAACGGGCTATCAAAGAAGGAGGTACCTTTTTCTGAAGTGAGGAGAGAACTTCCACTTTGACCATGGCCTTGGCTAAATGAGATCGGAGTTGGCAAACTCAAAAGGCTTCCATAGCCTTGGCAACCCATGACAAGAGCCTAGGGTGATTACTGATGCCATAAACAAGAGTGTCAATTTGTTAAGTCAACAACAGGAGTCACTGTGCACTTACTCCTCATGTAGGATCTCTGTCCTTAATGTGTTGTTCAATGTGAATTAATGCTATAACTAGTATTCAAACAGTACTTTACACTGTGTTTCTGTGTGGGTGCAAACTATTGAAATCTTTACTTAGTATATGCTAAATTGATCTTCTGTATATAAAGATAATTGAAAATGAATCTTGATGTGAATGGAATGGTAGAGAGAGTGGGAGATGGGAGGGTTGTGGTGGGAGAGAAGTTATGGGGGGAAAAAGCCATTGTAATCCATAAGCTGTACTTTTGTAAATTTATATTTATTAAATAAAAGTGAAAAAAATAAATAAAATAAAATTAATTGCATTTTAAAAGGCATGTTCTTCATTTTTTTAAACTTTGAATATATTGAAATCAAAGTATTAGTCAATTAGTACTGTTTAAATATGACATTTTAAAATGTGGTGTTAAATTCATCAAATCATTTGTAGTATTTCTTGACCTACTGACTTAATATAGATGAGCATTAAGACAGTGTGTACAAATCCACATATCTCTCCTTGAGTTCAGAAGCAGCTTCCAGTCGATCTTCTTGTCTGTAATACTGCTATACTTGAATTAATTTTCCAAATTACAGACAGTGTTCTGTCTTCATACTGTGCAAATTAGGCTAAACTATATATTGATTTTGCTGTACAAGTGAAAACAATTATATCACATTTCCCAAGGGATGATAAATGTCCTTTCTCTTCCTGTCTTTTTTGTTCCCTTACTCTTAATCACATTCTAGATGAAAATAAATTTGATTCTTGATGGTGGTAAGAATGGATTTGACTAAACTGTGTGAATAATTAATCATTGTCCTGCTTAAAGAAGACAGTATAATCTGCAAAAAAAATCCACAACTTTAATTTCAAAGTTAAAGGAATATCTTGATGAAAACCATTGTACTTAACCCAGGTGAATATAAATTAACTGAAAAGCTATTATTAAGTCATCAGTTGCTATACTATATTATATATGGATGGTTGTGCCTAACCCAGTTACACTCTTTTAATTTAAACTTAAGTCAAATCTTGTACTTCAAATGTGATTTGAACTTATGATGTTTTCTATTTAATCTTGTGTTGTCCTTATTTGGAAATTTTAACCCAAATTAATAAAATTGTATGGTTGATCTTGATGTATAATTTTCAAACCATTTTGTTTAGACCTATCAATTTTTTGGAAGATCCATAGGATAGCCAAAGAATATGTGCCTGAAGATGATAATGTGAAACCTCTTGGATTGCTCAAACAAGACACATGTTGAGAGACATGCATGTAAACATAGCATCAACTGCTGAAAACCAAAGAGAAAATCCACAAAGAAATTCAGAGGAAAAAGTGTACCTAAGAGAATAAGTTAAAAATTATATAGTATTCTCATCATTAATCATTGAGACCATAATTGTATAGAAGCTATCAGAATTGTCCTACCTGCCTCTAAACTGCTGCATGACAGATAAATGAATTTCTAGCTTATTGGAGCCACAGTACATAAACTTAGACTTTATCTTTATTGATATAACTGTGAACCCACAAACCAAATTAAGATATACAGCATGGTGAATAACTTGTAAACATTATTTTACTCTCCAATAACATGCTCCTTGCTACAAGTAAGAAATAAATGCAGACATGATTTTTAATGTTATTTGCACTTTTAACCTTTTGCTTCATAATACAAAATGCTATATTATTCAGAAATCACTATAAATGAAACAATATAGCTTTTTTCAAAAGGTTTTCATTCAACATAATGCTTGTCATAATTATCTATATTGCTAGTGCTAAATATGGCTAGTTAATTTTTAGTATTGTATATTATTCCATCATGTGGACAAACCACAAAAAAAGACCGACTGTTTTGTGCTAATGTGATTTAAATGTTGCACTTTTATAAAAATCTTAAAAAGAAGAAAATAGCTTTTTAAATATTTCATAAGTATATTTAAGTAAAAATTCACCATTCTTTGTTGTGCCTCTTTAAGCATTACCTTTCACACTACATTTAGAATAGATGAGAGTTTTGACAAAAAATCATAAATAGTAAGTATTATATGATATGTTCTTAAGTCAAATATAGAGGGAGGCTTAAACATATACAAGTATTATGATAAATTGTACACATATGTGTACACAGACTTCATGCTGCTCAAATATAGATTTACATGTATATCATGTTTCTTACTCAGTTTCCTTGCTCTAGATCATTATTGAGAGTGAAATTTAGGGCCTACGCCGCGGCTCACTAGGCTAATCCTCTGCCTAGCGGCGCCGGCACACCGGGTTCTAGTCCCGGTCGGGGCGCCAGATTCTGTCCCAGTTGCCCCTCTTCCAGGCCAGCTCTCTGCTGTGGCCAGGGAGTGCAGTGGAGGATGGCCCAAGTCCTTGGGCCCTGCACCCGCATGGGAGATCAGAAGCACTTGGCTCCTGCCTTCGGGTCCGCGCGGTGCGCCGGCCGCAGCGTGCCAGCCACGGCGGCCATTGGAGGGTGAACCAACGGCAAAGGAAGACCTTTCTCTCTGTCTCTCTCTCTCACTGTCCACTCTGCCTGTCAAAAAAAAAAAAAAAAAAAGAGAGAGTGAAATTTATTTATCTCCCTCAATTTTAGCATAATCCAAACTGATTAACATATTTTTCAGGGGAATTTTTTTAAAAAAATGTAATCCTCATTTAACAAAATATAGATATCTCTAAGCAGAAGTTCAGTGTTGACCTTCATGGAATCGGGAGTTCTTGTAGAGACTATTGATTTTCATTGTATATTTTAGTTCCAGGTAATTGACCTATTATTATAGAACTAAAGAATTTTCTTTTAGATTAAATTGCTAAGAAATTATTTACCCAAATTGTGAAGAAAATCGCGGGTTGAAAAAATACAAACATTTGATTTATAAAATACTTATGGATAGAAAATTCACAAGGTATATAATTGCAATTCATATTTCTTGTTTTAAAAAAATCTTATAAATAGGGGCTGGCACTGTGGTGCAGCGGGTTAAAGCCCTGGCCTGAAGCGCCAGCATCCCACATGGGTGCTGGTTCTAGTCCCGGCTGCCCCTCTTCCATTCCAGCTCTCTGCTGTGGCCTGGGATAGCAGTAGAAGATGGCCCAAGCCCTTTGGCCCCTGCACCTACATGGGAGACCTGGAAGAAGCTCCTGGCTCCTGGCTTCAGATTGGCTCAGCTCTGGCCGTTGCAGCCTTCTGGGGAGTGAACCAGCAGATGGAAGACCTCTCTCTCTGTCTCTACCTCTCTCTGTAACTCTGTCTTTCAAATAATTAAAATAAATCTTGGAAAATAAATCTTATAGATAAAGCCCAATTTCCATCCCAAATTAAGAATAAAAATTCAGATAGCCAACTATTTCACACAATTTTTTAGATATATATAATTCCAATATATCATTTGATATGTATAAATTTCAATATTATTTACTTCTATATTATTTTGTATATTCAGTGTAAACAGTTGAATAAACTGGAGACTGTATGAGTAAGTAAAAACTTGTTTGTGAGACTGTGTCACTCTCTTTTCCCAGTAATGAATTCATTAACATCACAGATAAAATTATATGGTTACTTCTTCTTAAAGGAAAGTACTATTTCTTAACATAGTGAATCACTTTCATATTCCATTATAATTAGTTACATACATGTAAATTTGATTATCTGTATACTTAGTAACTATCTGTATTAGTTTTCTATTGCTATAACAATATCACAGACTTTGTAATTTATGAGGAATATAGATTTATTTGTTATAGTTCTGGAGTCTGGGGAGTTCAAAATCAAGAGGCTCTATCTGATGAAGGCCTTATTGGTGGTGGGAATTCTGTAAAATCTTAGGGTGGTCTGTTTAAAGCAGCATGTAGTAAAGAGGATCGTGAAAAGTGACCAACATGACTTTTATGTCAGACTCACTCTCAAGATAACTAATCCACTACTTCAATAATTAATTGATACATTAACTTATGGAAGATCTCTCTGTTTCTCCCTCACTTTCTGTAATTCTGATTTTCAAATAGGTAAATGAATCTTGTTTTTTTGTTTTTTGTTTTTTTTTTTTTTTTAAAGAGCAAAGGAGCCAACTGGAAAGTTCAGATGTCTAAAGTTGAAAAAATTTCAGAAACAAATATGAAATGATACTGATTTCTAAGCTCAAGAATAAAATAAATGTCTGAACAAGAATGGACAAATCTTCCTTACAAAATAATTCCAATTATAATGAAGAAGAAATGGAGAAATGAGGAAAAGTAGCTCATCAACAGAACAGCACTATGATAAGTACCGCTGACAAAATCCAATATGGATGCTAAAATCAGTGGGTTAATGTTTATGAAAAAATATAATATTTGCACAATCTTAAAGCATCTTCTTCCAAATAAGTATTTATTAAAATTAAAGGCAAAAATAGGAAACTTTCAGTTGAGAAATTTAGCAGAAGAAATTTTGAACAAGTGATCAAGGCTAACATTACCAATGAAGAGCCATATTGATACTTGTGTACACTTGATTCAATGCAATGAGAAGAGCAAATCACCTCTGAAATTTAATTGTTCTTTCTTTTTATCTTCTAGTATCTAAACAAAAATATCATGTTATATTTTATCATCATATCTCCTTCAAACTGTGATTATTTCTCAGGCATTTTTCTTCATCATGACCTATTATAGGGTACAAGTATGTTGAGAAATTTTCTAAGAACACTTGTGGAAAAATTGGTGAAATCAAAACAATATTCATAATTGAGTTAATAGTGTTATAACAAAGTTAAAATTTTTCTTGGTTTAGGTAAAATATACCATGATAATGTAAGATGTTAAACTTAGTGAAAGTAAGGAAACACAGGAACTATTTTATGTTTCCCACTCTTAAGTAAATTTAAATATTTTAAAAAATAAATTAAATGGATACACATCATTGTTTGATATAGATCACTTACAAATCAAATTTCTATGTGTCACCTTTCTTATTCTCTAGGAACAGTAACTAACCCATCATTTCATTTTCATAGGGGTCTCCAGGAAGTTTGCTTGACTCTGTAAATTCAATAATTGCATGTTAGATAATAAAAGATTAAGTCACTATCAAGGAACTGATATTATCTGTAAAAGTTCCTTGAATTTGTTTCTATTTTGAAGTGCTAAGTTTCAGTCTATTTTTATCACTAAGAAGAACGTTAAGTTAGTGACAGGGTGAGTAATTGTGCCAAGTTTTAAATTAACAGAGTTATAGACAAAATTCCTGTACTTCATAGTTGTGATTTGATATTGAGCACATAGACACAGAAGCATACTAGACAGAAACAATTCCAACAGAATGTAAATTTAAACAACACCTGAACAGAACACATAACACAAACAAACACACCTCTAAACTTTAATCATGAACATTTTTGCTAAGTTTATAGCCATAATTAAAATGCATTAGAATACTTTGCTGGCAGTATTTGGAGGAGATATGGAGTGGGCTATGAGAAAGGAAGAGAATAAATGAGTAATAAAACAAAATTCACAGTGTTGCAAAAGCCAGCGATGACAATATGTTATGAACTGAGGAGAATGATTAATCAATTCTCTGTACTTGTGGAGTTTTAAACGTATGCTAATGGATGAGTGTATATATATATATATACATACATACACAAACACATAGGTTCAAATCTATACAATGATTCAAATGTATCAATGATACTGATCTGTAGTTCTCTTTCTTTGTTGTATCTTTTTCTGCTTTTGGAATTAAGGTGATGCTGCCTCATAGAATGAGTTTGGTAGGATTCCCTCTCTTTCAATTATTTGGGATAGTTTTAGAAGAATTGGAATTAGTTTGCTGGAATTCAGCTGTGAAGCCATCCGGTAGTGGGCTTTTTTTGTTGGGAGGGTCTTTATTACTGATTCAGTCTCAGTCTTGGTTATTGGTCTGTTTACGTTTTCTATATCTTTATGACTCAAATTTGGTAGGTTGTATAAGTCCAGAAATTTATCCATTTCTTCTAGATTTTCCAATTTGTTGGTATACAGTTGTTTATAGTAAATCCTGATGATTCTTTTTATTTCCATGGTATCCATTGTTCTTTCTCCTTTTGCAGCTCTGATTTTATTGATTTGAGTCTTCTCCCTCTTTTTTTATTTTTGGTTATTTGAGCCACTGGTATATCAATTCTATATATTTTTTAAATAAAACCAGCTCTTCATTTCACTGATCTGTTGTATTTTTTTTACTACTTTCTGTTTGTTTATTCCTTCTCTAATTTTAATTATTTCTTTCTCCTATTAATTTTTCCTTGTCTATCTAGGTTTTTTCTTGTTTTTCTAGATTGTTGAAGTGCATTGATAGATCATTTAGTTGTTTCTTTTTAATTTCTTGTTGTAGGCAATAATTTCTATAAACTTTCCTCAAAATTGCTTTTGTTGTATCCCATAAAATTTGATATGGTGTGTTCTCATCTCTGTTTCCAAGAAATTTTTTATTTCTCTTCTGATTTCTTCTATTACCCATTGCTCTTTCAGGAGCATGTTGTTCATTCTCCATGTGTTTGCATATTTTATAGACTTTCTTAAGTTGTTAATTTCCAGCTTCATTCCACTCTGATTAGAAAAGATACATGCTATGATTTCCAAAATTTTTGACTCTGCTGAGACTTGCTTTATGGGCTAGCATATGGTTAATCCTAGAGAAAGTTCCATGCACTGATGAAAAAAGGTGCTTTCTGGGCTGGCCCTGTGGTGCAGTGGGTTAAAGCACTGGCCTGAAGCACCAGCATCCCAAATGGGCACCGGTTTGAGTCCCAGCTGCTCCTCTTCTGATCCAGCTCTCTGCTATGGCCTGGGATAGCAGTAGAAGATGGCCCAAGTCCTTGGCCTCTGCACCTGCATGGGAGACCCAGAAGAAGCTCCTGGTTCCTGGCTTGGGATCGGCAAAGCTCCGACTGTTGCGGCTGTCTGGGGAGTGAACCAGCAGATGGAAGACCTCTCTCTTTGTCTCTACCTCTCTCTGTAACTCTGTCTTTCAAATAAATAAAAATAAATCTTAAAAAAAGAAAAGAAAAAAGGTGTTTTCTACAACCACGGGATGAAATGTTCTGTAGGTATCAGATAGATCTGCTTGGTCTACAGTGTAGATTATCTCTGTTGTTTTCTTTGTTGATTTTCTGTTAAATTGTTCTGTTACTTGATGAAAGTGGGATGTTGAAGTTCCCCATTATTAATGTTTTAGATCTATGTTTCCATTTAGATCCAATACCATTTTTTCCCATGTCCCTGGGCCCCTGCACCCATGTGGGACACTGAATGAAACTCCTGGCTCCTTGCTTCTGCCTGATTCAGTCCTGGCAGTTGCAGCCATTTGGGCGCATGAACCAGTGAATGGAAACTCTCTTTCTCTCTCACTCTCAATCTGTCTTTATCCCTCTCCCTCTTCCTCACCATCTCCTTTTTCGCCTTTCAAATAAAATAAATAAATGTCAAAAAAAAAAAACAGAAAAAGAGAATTATTTGTTTGCTGGACACGCAGTAGCAAATTATTTCAGTTTCCTTTTTTGTTTTGAAAGATCTTTATTTCATCTTCATCTATAAATGAGGGTTTCTGAGCACAGTTTTCTGGGTTGACAGTTTCTTTTAGAACTTGAACTATGTCTCTCCATTCTCTCCTAGCCTAGGGTTTCTGATGAAAAATAATCTGTTAGTTTTATTGGGAATTCTCTGGAAGTATCTGGCATTTCTCTCATGCCTATTTTAGAATCTTTCCTTTGTGTTTTATTGTTGAAAGTTTGACTATAATGTGTCACAGTGAAGATCTTTTCTGATCATGTCTATTTAGAGTTCCATGTGCTTTCTGTACTTGGATTTCCCTTTTATTCCCCAATTAAGGAAATTTTCTGCTATTATTTCACTGAATAGTCCTTCTAATCCTTTCTCTCTTTCCATACCTTCAGCAGCTCCTAAGACATGTGTTTTGGTCATTTGATAGTATCTCATAATTCTCGAACACTTCTTCCAGTTTTTCTAATTTTTCTTCCTTTTTTTTTTTTTGGTCTTACTGAGATATTTCCAAGGATTTGTCTTCTAACTTGGATATTCATCCTCTGTCTCACCAAGTCTGTTGTTAAGGCTTTGCACTCTATTTTCTATTTGACATCTTATCTTATTAATCTTATTAATTTATAATATTTCAGTCTGATATCTCTTCAAAATCTGTATCTCAGAGGAAATTATTGCCAATGTCATGTATGGATTTCATTAAGTCATGAATTTGCTATTCACTGCTTCTGAGTAATCTTATGATCATTTTTTTGAATTCTTTTTTAAGCGTTTCATCAATCTCTTCATCTTCACATTCTAATATTGAAGTGCTACTCTGTTATTTTTGGAGAGTCATGTTTTCTTCTTTATTCTTGTTTCTTGTATTTCTGCGGTTATTTTTAGAAATTTGTGGAAACACTTGTTGGTTATATTAAAAGATGATGTCAAAAAACTATTGTGAGCCCAAAATCTATTGTGGTGACAAAACCATTATGATTCTTTAAAGCTATGATTGCCATGGTATAAAAAGGTGTGATGTAAATATAATTATGGTATTATAATAAACTATGATGTCATAATCATCAATGAGATGTCATATGCCAATAATGTGATGCTTTAAACATATCACCATGATGTTATAAACCAACCTCTGTTGTTGTAGTTATGTGTGAAGCCATCGAAGCATTGCAGTATCAACTATTGAGATACAATAATCAACTAATGGCATAAATCACAATTCTGATTATGTAAAACACAATTGCAGTGTCACAAATTATCCTTTTTGATGTCAGAATAAATTATGATAACATAATTCACCATAAAAAAAAACATGTATTTAAGTGTGGTCAATAAAAAAAGGAAATAGGTATATGGATATGTGATTTTGAGATTAAAGTTAGCCATAAAATGTAAATAAAATGTGGAAAGTGAAAAAATATTTATATAAGGGAACAGACACACGTATTTTATATATGGCCCAGGTGCTTGGGCCCCTGCACCCAGCTGGGAGACCAAGATGAAGCTCCTGGCTCCTGGCTTTGTGGCTATTTGGGGAGTTAAATCAGTATATGGAAGATTTCTTTCTCTCTCTCTCTCTCTCATTCTTTCAAATACATGAATCTTAAAGCAAGGCAAGGATTCTCAGCTTCTAAAACCTTTATAAATACTTCCACATCAAACATATATTTTAAACTAGTTTGTGTCTATTCCACCTACTTGGAAGGCAGAGAGAGAGGGAGAGATTTTCCATCTGTTGATTCACTCCTTAGATGGCTATAATAGCTATGGCAAAATCAGGAACTGGGAAATCCATCTGATTTTCCCATGTGGATGGCAGCGGTCCAAACATTTGACCCATAATCTTCCAATATTGGTTGCCTCTCAGGATGCATCAGCAGAAATTTGGATAGGAAGAAAGGAAGTTAGAACTGCAACCAACATTCCAATATGTGATTTGGAATGTGAACTCCCAAGCTGCAACTTAACCTGCTTCACCACAAATGCCTGATGATAAAAACAAATATTTTTTATCAAAGAGTGAATCACAAAATAATTCCTTTGGTGGGCAGATATTTGGCAGAGCATTTAATGTTCTGCGTGTGGCTCCTTCATACTGTATTGCAGTTCCTGGATTCAAGTACCTGCCACATCTCTGATTCTGATTTCCTACTAATGTCCATCATGGGAGGCAGCAGGTGATGGTTCAGATAATTGGGTCCCTGCCACCCACATAGGGGACCCAGATTGAATTTTTGACTTCTGACTTCTGCTTGGCTCAACCCCAGCTAGTGCATGCATTTGAAAAGTGAGCCAGAAGACGGAATAGTCTGTCTCTCTCTCGTTGCCTTGCAAATAAATAAAATCAATAAATAAAAAAATTTGAAAAATCCTTTGAAATTAAAAACCCTAAATAGCTAAGTTGTTGTAAATATTTTATAAATAGGAAAATTATATTTAAAACAAATAACTCTTTAAAAAGGAATGCAAATGGGCTGAAGAATTGTAATCAAACAAAAATAGTAGCAAACATCATAAATATCCATAATTTTTTTCTATAAATAATGTGTTGTGGAGGCCAGCATGTGGTGCAGCTGGTAAAGCTGCCACCTGCAATGCTGGCATCCCAGATGGGCACTGGTTCATACCCCTGTTACTCCACTTCCAATCCAGCTCCCTGCTAATGGCCTGGGAAAAGCAACAGAAGATGACCCAAGTGCTTGGGCCCCTGACACCCATGTAGCAAACTCAGATGAAGTTCCTGGCTCCTGGCTTCCTGGCCATTGCGGCTATTGTCAAAGTGTACTAGCAGATGGAAGATTCTCTCTCTCTCTCTCAAACTCTGACTTTCAAATAAATAAATAAATCTTAAAAATAATAATGTGCTGCTAAAACCTTTAAAAATAAACATTCTACACACATAATGATGGATACCTTTAGAGGTGAAGTCTATAGGCTCTGCTCAATGTCTGAGCTTGCACTTCTAATATATATGTATATTTATATGGAATAATAATATTATATATAGTATATAATACATATAAACATGGGATAATAATAATATAATACTATACAATATGTATATATGGGATAATATAAATATAATAATAATATGTATATATATATGGAATAAAATGTTTTTATTTGGCAGGCTTCTACTAGGGGTTATGAAATAATCCTTGTATAGCAATTAGCACAGAGAATAGCACATATTACACATGTAAAATAGTAGACTCCTTTATAATGTTTAGTTCTTAGAATAACACTGAGTTTAATTTTTAATTTCCATTACTCAAATGAAGACCATAAACTCACCCATGTTAAATAATGACTTCTCCTAGTACAGTCTTCTAGTAATTGGCAGAGGTATTGAGCTCCAACACCATTTTTATTTGTTCGTTTGTAAGTAGGAGAACTGCTTTCTCTTATGATGTCTACGAATATTTCAAGAAATTGGTAATGGGGGAATCTGGGAAAAGATTGATCCAATAAAATCTTTCTCTATGCTTAGTCCTGAGTTATATAATAATGCTAGAAAAAAATCATAGAACAAAGGTGCTTAGGTCATACTTACTCATATATATGTAACCTGAAAAAGCTCACACACACATACATACACACATGCACACAATATTTTCCAAATTAGCTAGTTCTCAACATCACTTTCCTTTTAATTACCCCTAAATTGTTTATATTCATATTCTCCTCCTTGAATTGCAAACCTTCATAGTCTTCATGAGCCACCTACCCTTAGACTTTTGTCTCAAGAAATGACCTCATGACACTGAGCAATGACTATGACAATGAAAGTATAATAGAGAAAATGCTTTTTTAATCCTATGATTGAGAGTTTATTTCAATTCTTTTATTTAATTTCTCCAGACAACCTTAATAAGCTGGTATCATTCACATCTTACACCTGAGAAAACAGGATCAATGAAATGAAGAAACTTGCCCAAGATCAACAATTAGTAAGCATCTCATGTCACTTCAAACTTTAAAAGAAGATAGAAGCCATCAGGTATGAAGTGTACTGTCTTTTCAAAATTCTTCTATAAAATTTTCTGTCATCTTCCATTGTCTCTCACTCTCTCAGAAAAGAAACATAAAAAGTGTTATCTTAAAAAGGGCTTTGAAGAGGTATGACTGGAATGTAAAAGAAGTGTAATTCAATTTCAAGCCCAAGATACCCATGTTTTTATCTCTAATGGGACTGCCTGTACCCTCTATACTACTATCAAGACCACCACAAGTGCTCACAAAATTGAAATAAGTGGAAAAATCCACTGGAAGAGGATCTGTCAGGATAGGAGATTCCCCAAGTAAAGATCAGTAAAACTCTAAGATTAAAGTTACTTTATAAAGAAAAGAGCATCATTGACAAAGAAGACTCTTCATTCAACAGAAAGGTTTCATCAAACAACCTGAAAAACTAGTAAGATGGCCACGAATTGCTTCTCATGTCTTAATTTATTCCTCTTTCTTCAGGTAGCAGTAATCAACTTTTATAGATACTACATAGATTGTCTTGTGGTAACTTATCAATTAAGATGTCCTACTTGAGCTTGGCAATGTGGCACAGCACGTTAATATGCTGCCTGCGATGCCAGCATCCCATATAGATCCAGTTGGAGTCCTGGCTGCTCCTCTTCCAATCCAGCACTCTGCTAATGTACCTGGGAGAGGAGTGGAAGATGGAGTGCTTGGGACTCTGTACCCACGTGGGAGACCAGGAAGAAGCTCCTGGCTCCTGGCTTCAGACTGGCCCAGCTCTGGCCATTGCTGCCATTTAAGGAATGAACCAGTGGATGGAAAAATCTCTTTCTGTGTGTGTCTCTCCCTCTCTTTGTAAATTCTGCCTTTCAAATAAATACATCTTTAAAAAAATGTCCCACTTGGTGGGGCCAGCTCTGTGGTGCAGCGCGTTAAAGCCCTGCCTAAAGTGCCGGCATCCCATATGGGTGCCGGTTCTAGTCCCAGCTGCTCCTCTTCTGATCCAGCTCTTTCCTATGGCCTGGGAAAGCAGTAAAAGATGGCCCAAGTTCTTGGGCCCCTGCACCTATGTGAGAGACCTGGAAGACGCTCCTGGCTCCTGGCTTCAGGTTAGCGCAGCTCCAGCCATTGTGGCCATCTGGGGAGTGAACCAGCGAATGGAAGACCTCTCTCTGAGTCTCTACCTCTCTTTGTAACTCTGTCTTTCAAATAAATAAAATAAACATCTTTTAAAAAAATGTTCCACTGGGTTTATCCATGACACAGGCACATAAACCACGCTAAGCCAGTATACTAATATGTGAAATACGTTATTTACCCTATATATTTCTCTTTTTTGATGTTTTTCTATTTCATTTGCTTTTAACCCTTTCTATTTCTGAGTTCCATATTGATTAAGGAAGCCTAAAACAATTCAACTTCTGTTGTTTGTAACTACCTCATTCTCCAAAAATCCCTGATCAATACTGCTGGTATTTTATTTTATGTTTTTAATTCTGTAGGCTGAACTTACAGATGATTTACTTCATAAAACAAAAACAGTGCTTCTTATTACTAGAGTAATATCCTATATGATACCTTTTGCGAATTAGTGAGTATTATCACTCCTCAAGACATTTTACTTCCATCTTCCATAAAATTTTTAGTTTTTGATGTTATACTATGAATGATACTTCTCCTTAGATGCAGTGACAATGTACTTTGACCAATCTGCCAAACTATGCTTAATGTCCTTGTTCTAGAAGCTCTTCTAAGTAGGCAGACAGTGAATATTCTGTCAGGCTCATCTGAATTCCAATGGGGTAATACTATAATCCTTTGATTACAGATGATAGATGATAGATATAGATGATAGATATCCTGTCTCCTTTACAACTGATGTTTTTGTGAGCACCACGTTATTTGTTTCTTTGTACAAATAAAAAGAGATGACAAAAGAAATTTCTTGGCAATTTAAATGGTGGTCTTTATTCAGTGTCCTAGGAATTGGATGTTTATAATCAGCAAACCCATGACAGCAAAACAGTCAAAAGATTATTCCATTACTTAACCATAAGTCTTTGTGGATGCACTTGCCTTAATAGATTGATAAAAGCATTCTAGATGGAAGTTGCCATTTATTACAGAGTATGTACTTAATGTTAATTACTGTATAGTTGGTAACACTCTTGTGGAAGTATAATTGGATTAAACTCGAAATGTAGGGATATTAATCACTGACTTTCTAATATAATCACACTTTACTGTTTTAGTTTCACTCACATTTTACTGTGGAAAAATTACATCTTTAACTCGCTTCTTCAGAAGTCAAAAGTCTTTGTTTTTTTAAAAAATATTATTGAAGGTATACAAGTTTCACGTATTTCATATATACAGATTTAGGAGTATAGTGATACATCCCACCCTACCTTCCCTCTCGCCCATGCTCCAACCTTTCTTCCTCCTCCCTCTCCCATTCTCATTCTTAATTTTTACAAAGATCTACTTTCAGTTTACTAATGATAATAAATTTAACCCTACACTAAGTAAAAGAGTTCAACAAATAGTATGGAAAAAAAAAGTTATTCCTCAATATAAGAGACAATGTTTGTGAACAGTCTTAAAATCTCAAAATGTCCGTTTCACTCCTAAACATTACATTTTAGGTGCTCTGTTAGTTGCCTCAGATCATGGAAAATGTATGGTATCTATCTTTTTAGGACTGGCTTATTTCACAAAGTATAAGGGATTTCAGTTGTGTCCATTTTGTTGAAAGAGACAGAATTACATTTTTTTTTACAGTTGAGTAGTACTCCATAGTGTATATATACTATAATTTCTTTATTCAGTCAACAGTTGATGGACACCTGGGTTGATTCCATATCTTAGCTATTGTGAATTGTGCTGCAATGAACAGGGTAGGTATTTGATGTTTTGGGTTATTTGGCAAAGAGCCTGAAAAGAAAAAAAAAAAAAAAAAAGCGAGGCTCCTGGCAAAGTGGTGGAGTTGATTTAGTGTATACTTAGCATCAATTCACCTAGTTTTTTTTGCTCTTTTTTTTTGTTTTGACGTGATCTTATAGTATCTCTCATATTATTAAAGCTCACAAGAATCTAATAAACTTATTCAAAATGAGGCCCCACGGATTTCTGTTGAAGGGTATCTTGATTGTGTTAATATTGTTGTTTTTAGTAATAAAGCTGCTATAAACATTGTATAAAGATATTTGTGTCTTCATTTCACTGGGATAAATTCCCTAGAGTGCAATTTTTGGTCTAAAAGGCAGTTAAATGTTCAGTTTTTTTTGTTGTTGTTAATCTGATAAACTGTTTTTTCCAGAGGGACTATCTTTTACATTTCCACCAGCAATATATAAGAAATGCAGTTTCTCTGGATCTTCTCCAGTATTTGGTACATTAACAATTTCTTCATTTCAGCCATTTTGGTAGATATGAAGTGATAGTTCACTATGATTTCAATTTACATGCCCCTGATGATTAATAATATTGAATTTCTTTTCATGTGTTTATTTACCATTTTATATTCTCTGCAGTAAAATACCTCTTCATATCTCTTGTTTGAAAATTCTTTACAAACCTTTTGTTTGATATGTGGTCCACGAATATTTTCTCCCAACTTATAGCTTCTCTTTTCAGACTGTTAACACATTTTTTTTCATGAAACAGTAGTGTGGATAGTTGCCCCAGGGTACTGGGAAAGTCCCAAAGCTAAGGTTGGTTCAGACTCCCCATCTCTGCACAGAAATACAAATTACCTACCTGAAAAAAACCTGTTGGATCATGGAAATGCTCACTGTAACTAAGAAAAAGACTATTACTATAAGTATACAAGTAGTTGATGTTGGAGCAGTAACCAGCTTCTAGCTACCCTGCTTGCTCATTGCTCCATTGCAGTGTGTTCGATACATCTAACACTGTGCACTCTTTCTGACTGCTCTGGTAAATTCTTTCACCACTTGCAACACTGGCTTCAATCAGTCACTTCCTGTAAAATTTTGGTGGCCTATACGGTGACTTCTCCGATCATTGAAAGCTAACCTCTAACATATGCTGCAGTAGACAGCAGCATTTTGTACAGGTAAATCCACATACATCATTGGCCACCCAAATAACTTTTACTCTTCCTTCTCACCTATCTGCATTCCTCAGGGAACAGCTTTCTGATGCAGGAGTTACTGATGATTCCTTGCCAGGACAACTCTCTGGGAATTCCAAGATCCCTATGTGCTGCCAGCAGTACCTGCTGCCTTCAGAGATGAGGACAACACTTCTATCTCTGGTTCTCAAGGCATGGATCACTGTGCAGGGATAACTGATTTATTTTCTGGCTAGGGCAACTCTAGTGGAATTCAAAAGACCATGTTCATGGACATTCAGGGTGAGGACTGTACTTCATTCCATTTTAATGGGCTCCCTTTGTCCTTCACAAATTTTGAAAGCCCATTGACCCCCTTCCTCTTCAACTAACCACCCTGTTCAGAACAACTCTGGGCTGAAAGATGTGATGCTTGATGCATCAAGGGTGAATACAATTTTTTGTCCCTTTCTTCCAGAATTGGATTGGCTGTCCATCAGAGACCTTTCTCCTTAAGGGATCCAGGGCTTCTCTTAGCAAAAGAAGTGCTCCAGGTATCTTTCAGTGGCAGGATGCCTCCATTAAAGTGTACACCATTTAAACTGAGTCACTCCTTTCCTACAGGATACCATGGGAAGGGTTTGTACCAATTGCCCCTCAGGCCATGTGAAAGAATGGGACAACAGCCTTTCACCACATGTGATTCATTCCTGGGATGCATCCTAAAAGAATAGAATCCATTTAATCACCAGACCCTGAAAAAGCAGCATATCATTTTCCATGGTAATGTTCTCTGTTTCCAATACAAATTTTTGGAATGGAAAGTCTGGCCCTTGAACAGACTCATTTTATCTTTTTTTTTTAAGATTTATTTATTTATTTGAAAAGCAGAGTTACAGAGAAGCAAAGGCAGAGAGAAAGAGAGGGAGGGGGGGGGAGAGAGAGAGAGGTCTTTCATCTGCTGTTTCATTCCTCAAATGGCCATAACAGCCAGAGCTGCGCCAATCCGAAGCCGGGAGTCAGGAGTTTTGTCTGGGTCTCCCACATGGGTACAGGGGCCCAAGGACTTGGGCCATCTCCTACTGCTTTACCAGGCCATAGCAGAGAGCTGGATCGGAAAGTGGAGCAGCCGGGACATGAACTGGTGCCCATATGGGATGCTGGCACTGCAGGTGGCAGCTTTATCTGCTACACCACACTGCCGGCCCAAACAGAACTCTTAGCTACAATATTGTCCCTCAGCTTGATCTCTTCTGTTGCAAACTTTAATATAATCTCTTATATTCTATCCTGTCTTAGTCAAATTCTGACTGCTTGGAAAAGCTATCTCTTAGACTTAAGATTTTTGTCTTGAAAAAGAGCCCAGAGGATATGCTAGCTCCAACATTTGTCATCTTCTTGGCTGAGACTTGGTTTAACTTTCACAAGGCAGGTAGAAAAATACAATACTTAGTGAACATGGGGGTCACATACTCTGCTGTTACTACTTTCTGTGGACCCACCTTTCAGTTCTGCATCCTCCTTAGCAGCACAGATGGCCAACACCATGCCCAACACTTCACTTCTCTTTTAGTATGCACATTAGGAGAAAATATCTTTATTCGTATCTTTCCTGTCCTGCCAAACTGCCTCAGCTCTTTACTCAGAAGGGGTATTATTATAAAACTCTGAACTAATCTCTTTTTAAAACGATTTTATTTATTTATTTGCAAGTCAGAGTTACACAGAAAGAGAACGAGAGGCAGAGGGAGAGAGAGGTCTTCCGTCCATTAGTTCACTCCCCAGATGACTCCAATGGCCAGAGCTGTGCCCATCCGAAGCCAGAGCCAGGAGCTTCTGCCGGGACTCCCACTCAGGTGCAGGGACCCAAGGGCTTGGGCCATCTTCTATTGCTTTCCCAGTCCATAGCAGAAATCTGGATTGGAAGTAGAGCAGTTGGGACTCAAACCCGCGCCCATATGGGATGCTGGCACTGCAGGCAGTGGCTTTACCCGCTACGTCACAGCGCCAGCCCCTGCACTAATCTTTACCTGAGAGTATAACTGTGATCATTGATTTTAGGCTTGCTAACTTGGATATTCTTATTGGTTTTGTAATATATTTTTCTTTTTTTGAGATTTCTGTATGTTGCCTGTCATAATTCCACAGACATACAATTCCTAGCAAGATAATGCTGGTCTGGTACTTCAAGATGATGACTCACTCCTACAGAACAGATAAAGCCAAGTTTAACAATGGGCTACAGGTAAAGAAAGATTCTTATACATTATTGCCTGATAGTATTAGGAATGGAAATAATGACTCAAAGTTAGGGAAAAATAAAGTGACTGATGCTATACATTTAAAAAATCTGAACATTGTCACCTAAGGCTGACTGATATGTCTGAGAATAACAACCAATTTTGATTTATTGCATGCAACAGACTAGTTCACCTTTGGGCAGCAGCATGGGGCATACAGTTCTCTGTATACTGCCACTTCTGGCTAGATGACTGTCCTTGTTAAATATTGAAGTTTTCCAACTGCGGAAATCAGTTCTCCAAATTAAATGGCTCTAGATGTCCTTACAGCTGCCCAAGGGGGAACTTGTGCCCTCATTAAAATAGAATGTTGTATATGTCCCCAGTAACTTGGAACATACAATTGTGCCTGAGTTTGCAGCAAAGAAATGTTATACTTAAGAACAAATAATTCAAATAATTCTTAATTCAGATTTTAAAAAGTAAATTGAAAGAACTAGTAGGTAGGGGATATAGAGAAATAAAAAGGAAGCTATAAACATAATAATGTACTCTTGGTAAAGAAGATTAACAAGTTTTCTGATGTGTGTTAGTAGACAGTTGGATTGGAAGTGGAGTATCCAGGACTCAAACTGGTACTCATATGGGATGCTGACATCACATGCACTAGTTTAACCCACTACACCATGACAACAGTCCCTCTCTGGTGAATTTTTTTTTACCACCTGCCATTCAGGTCTCAATCTGTCACTACCCCTGACAAATAGGTTTTAAAAGTAATGTAGTTCAACCCGTGAACTTGTTTAGTTTTATGAGTCTTGTTGGTGCCAATACTAAGAACTCTTTGTTTAGTGTTAGATACCAAAGGTTCTCTCCATTTTTTTCTGAATTGTCATAGTTTTTTTTTTTAAAGGATTAACTTTATTTATTTGGCAGACAGAGTTACAGAGAGAAGTAGACACACACACACACACAGAGAGAGAGAGAGAGAGAGAGAAAAGGGAGAGAGAGAGAGAGAGAGAGAGAGAGGTCTTCCATCAGCTGGTTAACTGCACAAATGGCTGCAACTGCTGGAGTTGAGCTGATCCTAAACCAGGAGCCAGGAGCATCTTCCGAGTCTCCCACATGGGTGCAGGGACCCAATGGCTTGGGCCATCTTCTACTATTTTCCAAGGCCACAGTAGAGAGCTGGATTGGAGATGGAGCAACCGGGACTTGAACCAGCACCCATATGGGAGGCTGGTACTGCAAGCAGTGGCTTTACCCACTACACCACAGTGCCGGCCCCTAAATTGTCATAGTTCTAAATTTAATGTATAATTCTGTGATTCATTATGAATTACATACATTCCATTGTTACTTATTATATATTTACATAGGTATGAGACTGAGACTGAAATTCATTTTTCTTTTTTTTTAAACTTTTATTTAATGAATATAAATTTCCAAAGTACGACTTATGGATTACAATGGCTTCCCCCCGATACCGTCCCTCCCACCCACAACCCTCCCCTTTCCCACTCCCTCTCCCCTTCCATCACATCAAGATTCATTTTCGATTATCTCAATATACAGAAGATCAGCTTAGTATACATTAAGTATGGATTTCAACAGTTTGCTCCCACACAGAAACATAAAGTGAAAAATAATAGATGCTTTTTTTTAATGATGATGAAATCAGAGCAGACCTATTGTCATGTTTAATCCCAGTGAGAGTCAAGTTGGGAATTGATAATTTCTTTTTTTTTTTTTTTTTTTTTTTACAGAGGATCAGTTTAGTATGCATTAAGTAAGGATTTCAACAGTTTGCACCCCCATAGAAACACAAAGTGAAATATATTGTTTGAGTACTCGTTATACCATTAAATCTCAATGCACAGCACATTAAGGACAGAGATCCTACATGAGGAGTAAGTGCACAGTGACTCCTGTTGTTGACTTTACCAATTGACACTCCTGTCTATGGCATCAGTAATCTCCCCATGCTCCAGTCATGAGTTTCCAAGGCTATGGAAGCCCTCTGAGTTCTCCGACTCTTATCTTGTTTAGACAAGGTCATAGTCAAAGTGGAGGTTCTCTCCTCCCTTCAGAGAAAGGTACCTCCTTCTTTGATGACCTGTTCTTTCCACTGGGATCTCACTCACAGAGATCTTTTGCCAGAGTATCTTGGCTTTCCATGCCTGAAATACTCTCATGGGCTTTTCAGCCAGATCTGAATGCCTTTAGGGCTGATTCTGAGGCCAGAGTGCTATTTAGGACATCTGCCATTCTATGAGTCTGCTGAGTATCTCACTTCCCATGTTGGATCACTCTCCCCTTTATTTACTCCATTGGTTAGCGTTAGCAGGTACTAGACTTGTCTATGTGCTCCCTTTGACTCCCAGTCCTTCCACCATGACCAACTGTGAACTGAAATTGATCACCTGGAACAGTGAGATGGCATTGGTACATGCCACCTCGATGGTATTGAATTGGAATCCCCTGGTATGCTTCCAACTCCACCACTTGGGGCAAGTCAGCCTGAGCATGTCCCAAATTATACATCTCTTCCCTCTCCCATTCCCACTCCCATGTTCAACAGAGATCACATTTCAGTTAATTTTCATAACTTAAGAATAACTGTGCATCAATTACAGAACTAAATCAGTCATATTAAGTAGAACAGATAAAAAAAACTACTAAGAGGGATAATGTATTAAGTTGTTCATTAACAGTCAGCGCTATGCTGATCAAGCCACCGTTTCCCATAGTGTCCACCTCACTCCAACAGGTTTCCCTCTTGGTGTCCAGTCAGTCGTCACCGATCAGGGAGAACATATGGTATTTGTCCCTTTGGGACTGGCTTACTTCACTCAGCATGATGTGTTCCAGATTCCTCCATTTTGTTGCAAATGACTGGATTTCGTTGTTTCTTACTGCGGTATAGTATTCTAAAGAGTACATATCCCATAATTTCTTTATCTAGTCTATCGTTGATGGGCATTTAGGTTGGTTCCAGGTCTTAGCTATTGTGAATTGAGCTGCAATAAACATTAGGGTGCAGACCGCTTTTTTGCTTGCCAATTTAATTTCCTTTGGGTAAATTCCAAGGAGTGGGATGGCTGGGTCGAACGGTAGGGTTATCTTCAGGTTTCTGAGGAATCTCCAGACTGACTTCCAAAGTGGCTTGACCAGTTTGCATTCCCACCAACAGTGGGTTAGTGTCCCTTTTTCCCCACATCCTCTCCAGCATCTGTTGTTGGTAGATTTCTGCATGTGAGCCATTCTAACCGGGGTGAGGTGAAACCTCATTGTGGTTTTGATTTGCATTTCCCTGATTGCTAGTGACCTTGAACATTTTTTCATGTGCCTGTTGGCCATTTGGATTTCCTCTTTTGAAAAATGTCTATTGAGGTCCTTGGCCCATCTCTTAAGTGGGTTGTTGGTTTTGTTTTTGTGGAGTTTCTTGATCTCTTTGTAGATTCTGGTTATTAACCCTTTATCTGTTGCATAGTTTGCAAATATTTTTTCCCATTCTGTCGGTTGTCTCTTCACTCTCCTGACTGTTTCTTTTGCAGTACAGAAACTTCTCAATTTGATGCAATCCCAATAGTTGATTTTGGCTTTGACTGCCTGTGCCTCCCGGGTCTTTTCCAGAAATTCTTTGCCTGTGCCAATATCTTGAAGGGTTTCTCCAATGTTCTCTAGTAACTTGATGGTGTCAGGTCGTAGATTTAGGTCTTTAATCCATGTTGAGTGATTTTTTGTGTAAGGTGTAAGGTAGGGGTCTTGCTTCATGATACGGCACGTGGAAATCCAGTTTTCCCAGCACCATTTATTGAATAGACTGTCCTTGCTCCAGGAATTAGTTTTAGATCCTTTATCAAATATAAGTTGGCTGTAGATGTTTGGGTTGATTTCTGGTGTTTCAATTCTGTTCCATTGGTCTATCCATCTGTTTCTGTACCAGTACCATGCTGTTTTGATTACAACTGCCCTGTAGTATGTCCTGAAATCTGGTATTGTGATGCCTCCGGCTTTGTTTTTGTTGTACAAGATTGCTTTAGCTATTCGAGGTCTCTTGTGCCTCCATATAAATTTCAGCACCATTTTTTCCAGATCTGAGAAGAAGGTCTTCGGTATCTTGATTGGTATTGCATTGAATCTGTAAATTGCTTTTGGGAGAATGGACATTTTGATGATATTGATTCTTCCAATCCATGAGCATGGAAGATTTTTCCATTTCTTGGTATCCTCTTCTATTTCTTTCTTTAAGGTTTTGTAATTTTCATCGTAGAGATCTTGAACGTCCTTGGTTAAGTTTATTCCAAGGTATTTGATTGTTTTTGTAGCTATTGTGAATGGGATTGATCTTAGAAGTTCTTCCTCAGCCATGGCATTGTCTGTGTATACAAAGGCTGTTGATTTTTGTGCATTGATTTTATGTCCTGCTACTTTGCCAAACTCTTCTATGAGTTCCAAGAGTCTCTTAGTAGAGTTCTTCGGGTCCCCTAAATACAGAATTATGTCATCTGCAAAGAGGGATAGTTTGAGTTCTTCCTTCCCAATTTGTATCCCTTTAATTTCTTTTTCTTGCCTAATAGCTCTGGCTAGAACCTCCAGAACTATATTGAATAGCAGTGGTGAGAGTGGGCATCCCTGTCTGGTACCAGATCTCAGTGGAAATGCTTCCAACTTTTCCCCATTCAATAGGATGTTGGCTGTGGGTTTTTCATAGATTGCTTTGATTGTATTGAGGAATGTTCCTTCAAAACCCAGTTTGCTTAGAATTTTCATCATGAACGGGTGTTGTATTTTATCAAATGCTTTCTCGGCATCTATTGAGATAATCATATGGTTTTTCTTCTGCAGTCTGTTAATGTGGTGTATCACATTGATTGTCTTGCGCACATTAAACCATCCCTGCATACCAGGGATAAATCCCACTTGGTCTGGGTGGATGATCTTTCTCATGTGTTGTTGCATTCTATTGGCGAGAATTTTATTGAGGATTTTTGCATCTATGTTCATCAGGGATATTGGTCTGTAATTCTCTTTCAGTGCTGCATCTTTCTCTGGCTTAGGAATTAAGGTGATGCTGGCTTCATAGAAAGAATTTGAGAGGATTCCCTCTTCTTCGATTGTTCTGAATAGTTTGAGAAGAATTGGAGTCAGTTCTTCTTTAAATGTCTGGTAGAATTCAGCAGTGAATCCATCTGGTCCTGGGCTTTTCTTTGTTGGGAGGGCCTTTATTACTGTTTCAATTTCTGTCTCAGTTATGGGTCTGTTTAGGTTTTCGATGTCTTCCTGGTCCAATTTAGGCAGGTTGCATGTGTCCAGGAATCTATCCATTTCTGATAGGTTTCCCTGTTTGCTGGCATACAAGTCCTTGTAGTAATTTCTGATGATTCTTTTTATTTCTGTGGTGTCTGTTGTTACATTTCCTTTTTCATCTCTGATTTTATTGATTTGGGTCTTTTCTCTTCTTTTTTTAGTTAGTTGGGCCAATGGGGTGTCAATTTTGTTTATTTTTTCAAAAAACCAGCTCCTCGTTTGGCTGATTTTTTGTAATGTTTTTCTTGATTCAATCCTGTTGATTTCTTCTCTGATTTTAATTATTTCTCTTCTCCTACTAGATTTGGGTCTGGTTTGCTGTAGGTTTTCTAGATCCTTGAGGTGAATTGAAAGCTCATCTAGTTGGTGCCTTTCCAATTTCTTGATGTAGGCACCTATTGATATAAACTTTCCTCTTAACACTGCTTTTGCTGCGTCCCATAAGTTTTGGTATGTTGTGCTGTTATCCTCATTTACTTCCAGAAAGTTTTTGATTTCTCTTTTGATTTCTTCTATGACCCATTGTTCATTCAGGAGCATGTTGTTCAATCTCCATGTGTTTGCGTATGCTCTAGGGATTCCTGAGTTGCTAATTTCCAACTTCATTCCTTTATGATCTGAGAAGCTGCGTGGTATGATTCTAATTCTTTTGAATTTGCTGAGACTTGCTTTATGGCCTAGTATGTGGTCAATCCTAGAGAAGGTTCCATGTACTGCTGAGAAGAATGTAAAGTCTTTAGCTGTAGGATTGAAAGTTCTGTATATATCTGTTAGATCCATTTGGGCTATAGTGTCGTTTAAATCTACTGTATCCTTGTTGATCTTCTGACCGGATGATTTGTCTATTTCTGAGAGTGGAGTATTGAAGTCCCCCAGTACTACTGTATTGGGGTCTAAGTCTCCCTTTAAGTCTGTTAATAAATCTTTTAGATAAACTGGTGCCCTGTAATTAGGTGCATATACATTGATAATTGTTATATCTTCCTGTTGAATTGATCCCTTAATCATGATATAGTGTCCCTCTTTGTCACTCTTAACAGTTTTTGTGGTAAAGTTTATGTTGTCCGATATTAAGATGGCTACGCCCGCTCTTTTTTCATTTCTGTTGGCATGGTATATCTTTTTCCAGCCTTTCACTTTCAGTCTGTATGGATCTTTGTTGGAAAGATGTGTTTCTTGTAAGCAGCAAATAGATGGGTTTTGTTCCTTAAGCCAATCAGCCAATCGGTGTCTTTTAACTGGACAGTTCAGGCCATTCACGTTCAATGTGACTAATGATAAGTGGTAACTTTGCCCTGCCATTTGCCAAAGATAAGTTCTAATATATGCTTTGAATTCCCTGTGATCTTTTGCTGTGAGGTTTCCTTCCTTGGTTTCCTTCCTTTACCTTCTTTCATATTGATGACCGTGTTTCTGTGTTTCTGTGTGTAACACATCTTTAAGCATCTTTTGCAGGGCTGGACGAGTGGCAACAAATTCTTTCAATTTCTGTTTGCAATGAAAAGTCTTTATTTCACCTTCATTCACAAATGATAGCTTTGCAGGATATAATATTCTGGGCTGGCAGTTGTTCTCTCTTAGTACCTGGGCTATATCTCGCCATTCCCTCCTAGCTTTTAGAGTTTCTGATGAGAAGTCGGCTGTGAGTCTGATTGGAGATCCTCTCAGAGTAATCTGACGTTTCTCTCTTGCACATTTTAGGATCTTTTCTTTATGTTTCACTGTGGAGAGTTTAATTACAATGTGTCGTGGTGAGGATCTCTTTTGGTCGTGTTTATTAGGGGTTCTGTGAGCTTCCTGTACTAGGATTTCTCTGTCCTTCTCCAAACCTGGGAAATTTTCTGCTAATATCTCACTAAAAAGGCCTTCTAATCCTTTCTCCCTCTCCATGCCTTCAGGAACTCCTAGAACCCGAATGTTGGTTTTTTTAATAGTATCCTGAAGATTCCCGACAATATGTTTTAGATTTCTAATTTCCTCTTCTTTTCTTTGGTCTGACTGTATCCTTTCCTGTTCTCTGTCTTCTAAGTCCGATATTCTCTCTTCTGCTTCACCCATTCTGTTTGTAAGGCTATCTATTGTGTTTTTCATTTGATCTATTGAATTCTTCACTTCAGTCACTATCACAGTTTCCTGTTATACTATTTGTTTCATTTCATTTTGATTCCTCCTTAATATTTCATTTTTACAAGAGAGATTTTCTATCTTGTCCATTAAGGATTTGTGTAGTTCCAGAATTTGTTTTTGAGAACTTCTTAATGTTCTTATCAATTTTTTGAGATCTGCTTCTTGCATTTCTTCTATGTCATCATCTTCATAATCTTGAATTGGGGTGTCTTTTTCATTTGAGGGCGTCATGGTGACTTCCTTGTTTTTATTACCTCGGTTTTTGCCTTTGTTATTTGGCATATTGGAGATATTTGGTTTCTTCACTGTGGTGCTTTTTCTTGTTATACTATGCCTCTAGATTAAGTGGACTATCTGTTTTTGATGGAGCCTTAGAGGCTTGAGGTGGGTGTGGCCTGAGAGCTCTGTTTGGTGTGCCAAAGGTGACACTCCCAGGTTAGGCGTGGTAAATCTCTCTCTCTCTCTTTCTTTTTTTTTTTTTTTGATTCAAAAGGGAAGTAATTCTGCACAGCTGAACGAAGTTGGAGGTAGTTAGCAGGCAAATGATATACCCACAGGAGCCAGAGATCAGAAGTTCTTTCCCAAGGACCCCACAGGGAATCTGTTCGGCCCTCAGAGTGGGCTCAAATTCTCCTTCAGTCTCCCACTGGGTTGCCAAAGTTACGGAATTGTAGCGTCTCTGGAGAGTGCTCACGTGAATTCTGTGAGTTCTCTCCCCCACCGTCTCTTTTTTCACAGTCTCAGTTCAGTAGCACCACAAATTTACTAGGTCCTAATCTCCTGTTAATTCGCCCCGCCCAGAGTCAGGTTTTTCTGCTAGTCTCAGGGCCGGTGCAGACCTGAGGTTGCTCTGCTTATGACGTATGTCCAAGATGGCGCCTGCTCTTTGTCTTGCTCGCCCTTGAGAGGTGAGCGGAGAGAGAGAAACCCGTGTCCGTACCAGTCACCCTTTTTTTTTTCTCTCTCTCTCTCTCTTCCAGCTAGCCTGGCGAACTTCCCCCCCCCCCGGGGGTCTTTCCCTCTAGTCTCCTCTCTCCGCTTGCCTGCCGGTGTCTCGGGCTATTGAGGTTCGGCTCACCTCGCGTTCCAATGCTGGTGTGTTGAGTCTGCCGCTGGTGTCCTGAACTGTGGGCTCCCACGCTCTCCACGCAGGTCCGCTGTGAGTCACGTGTTCCGGAAGAGTTTCTTCTGCTGTTTCCTCCCCTACTCTTCCTTGAACCTGCAGTATCTCCACTTTTATTAAACTATCTCTCCCCAGACTATCAGTGTGCTCCCTTCCTATTCCGCCATCTTGCCGCTAATCCGAAATTCATTTTTCTTACCTGTGAATTTCCCATTGGTCTTACATCACTTGTTGAAAAGACTATCTTTGTTCCATTGCACTCTGTTTGAATATTTGTTAAAAATCAGTTGGCCATTTTTATGTGGGCTATTTCTTCATGTTCTCTGTTTCTCAGATTTATGTGTCTATTGTTCTACCAATATCACATGTTTTATTACTACTGCTATATAATTAGTCTTGAAATGAGTAACAGAGAGATAAGCGGGAATTCATAACAGGATTCCAAGCACTCTATTTTTCATTTTCAAATTTGTTTTATTATTTCTAGTTTCTTTGAGTTTATTTATATATAAATATATATATTTATATATATTTATAAATTCCATCAGCTGGAATATATATAAATATAATAATAATAATTATATAATAAATATATAAAAACATGTATATATAAATACATATACATGTATATATATATAAATCAAGATGTGGAGGGGCCAGCATGGTGGCATAGTGAGTAAACCTGCCACCTGCAGTGCCAGCATCCTATATGGGCACCATTTGAGTCCTGCCTGCTCCATTTCCAAGTCTGCTCCCTGCTACGGCATGGGAAAGCAGTAGAATATGGACCAAGTCCTTAAGCTCCTGTACCCACATGGGAGACCTGGATGAAGCTCCAGGATACTGGTTTCAGATTGATCCAGCTCCAGCTGTTGTGGCCATTTGGGGAGTGAACCAGAAGATGGCAGACCTCTCTTTTTTTTTCTCTCTGCTGTATAGTATTCTATAGAGTACACGTCCCATAGTTGTCCCATAGTTTCTTTATCCAGTCTTCTGTTGATGGGCATTTAGGTTGATTCCAGGTATTAACTATTGTGAATTGAGCTGCAATAAACACTGAGGTGCACACAGCTCTTTTATATGCCGATTTAATTTCCAGTGGATAAATTTCAAGGAATGGGATGGCTGGGTTTACGATAGGCTTATATTCAGGTTTCTGAAGAGTCTCCAAACTGACTTCCATAGTGGCTTTACCAGTTTGCATTCCCACCAACAGTGGGTCAGTGTCCCTTTTTCCCCACATCCTTGCCATCATCTGTTGTTGGTAGATTTCTGTATGTAAGCCATTCTAAGCCTCATTGTGGTTTTGATTTGCATTTCCCTAATGACTAGTGGTCCTGAACATTTATTTATGTGTCTGTTGGCCATTTGCATTTCCTCTCTTGAAAATGTCTATTGAGGTCCTTGGCCCATTTCTTAAGTGGGTTGCCTGTTTTGTTGTTGTGTTTGTAGATTCTGGTTATTAATCCTTTAACGGTTGCATAGTTTACAAAATTTTTTTCCCATTCTGTTGGTTGCCTCTTTACTTTCCTGACTGTTTCTTTTGCAGTACAGAAACTTCTCAATTTTATGTAATCCCAGTTGTTAATTTTGGCTTTGACTGCCTGTGCCTCCGATGTCTTTTCCAAGAAGTCTTTACCTGTGCCTATATCTTGCAGGGTTTCCCCAATGTTCTCTAATAATTTGATGGTGCTGGGTCGTGCATTTAGATCTTTAATCCATGTTGAGTGGATTTTTGTGTAAGGTGTAAGGTAGGGGTCTTGCTTCATGCTTCTGTACGTGGAAATCCAGTTTTCCCAGCACCATTTGTTGAACAGACTGTCCTTGCTCCAGGAATTGGTTTTAGATCTAAATCAATTTTTGTCTCTGTTATGGGGCTGTTTAGGTTTTCTATGTCTTTATGGTTCAATTTAGGTAGGTTGTATGTGTCCAGGAATCTATCCATTTCTGATAGATTTCCCTGTTTGCTGGCATACTACTCTTTGTAGTAATTTCTGATGACACCTTTTATTTCTGTGGTGTCTGTTGTTACATTTCCTTTTTCATCTCTGATTTTATTGATTTGGGTCTTTTCTCTTCTTTTTTTACTTAGTTGGGCCAATGGGGTGTCAATTTTGTTTATTTTTTCAAAAAACCAGCTCTTCGTTTGGCTGATTTTTTGTAATGTTTTTTTGATTCAATCCTGTTGATTTCTTCTCTGATTTTAATTATTTCTCTTTTCCTACTAGTTTTGGGTCTGGTTTGCTACAATTTTACTAGATCATTGAGATGCATTGATAGCTCATTTATTTGGTGCCTTTCCAATTTCTTGATGTAGGCACCTATTGATATAAACTTTCCTCTCAACACTGCTTTTGCTGTATCCCATACGTTTTGATATGTTGTGCTGTTAACCTCATTTACCTCCAGAAAGTTTTTGATTTCTCTTTTGATTTCTTCTATGACCCATTGTTCATTAAGGAGCATGTTGTTCAGTCTCCATGTGTTTGCTACGCTGTGGGGATTTCTGAGTTTTAATTTCCAACTTCATTCCACTGTGGTCTGAGAAGCTGCATGGTATGATTCTAATTCTTTTGAATTTGCTGAGACTTGCTTTATGGCCTAGGATGTGGTCAATCCTAGAGTAGGTTCCATGCAATGCTGAGAAGAACGTAAATTCTTTAAATGTAGGATTGAAAGTTCTGTAAATATCTGTTAGATCCATTTGGGATGTAGTACCGATTAAATCTGCTGTTTCCTTGTTGATCTTCTGTCTAGTTGATTTGTCTATTTCTGAAAGTGGAGTATTGAATTACTCCAATACTGTTGTATTGGAGGCTAAGTCTCCCTTTAAGTCCCTTAACATATCTTTTAAATAAACCGGTGCTGTGTACTTAGGTGCATATACATTTACAACAGTTACATCTTCCTATTGGATTGCTCCCTTAATCATTACATAGTGCCCCTCTTTGTCTCTCTTAACAGTTTTGGTGTTAAAGTTTATTTTGTCTGATATTTTTGGTTGCTGTTGGCATGGAATATCTTTTTCCAAGCTTTCACTTTCAGTCTGCATGTGTCTTTGTTGGAAAGATGTGTTTCTTGTAAGCAGCAAATAGATGTTTTTTTTAATCCATTCTGCCAGTTTGTGCCTTTTATATGGAGAGTGGAAGCCATTTACATTCAATGTGACTATTGATAAGTAGTAACTTTGCCCTGCCATTTTCCCAAAGATATTTCTAATATATTCTTTGCACTTCCTGTGATCTTTTACTGGGAAATTTTCTTCCTTTGCCTTCTTTTGTATTAATGGCTGTGTTTCTGTGTGTAACACATCTTTAAGCATCTTTTGCAGGGCTGGACGAATGGCGACAAATTCTTTCAATTTCTGTTTGTTATGAAAGGTCTTTAATTCACCTTCATTCACAAATGAGAGGTTTGCAGGATATAATATTCTGGGCTGGCAGTTTTTCTCTCTTAGCACCTGGGCTATATCTCGCCATTCCCTCCTAGCTTGTAGGGTTTCTGATGAGAAGTCAGCTGTGAGTATAATTGCAGATCCTCTAGGGTAATCTGACGTTTCTCTCTTGCACATTTTAGGACCTTTTCTTTATGTTTCACTGTGGAGAGTTTAATTACAACATGTTGTGGTGAGGATCTCTTTTGGTCAAGTTTATTAGGGGTTCTATGAGCTTCCTGTATGAGGATGCTTTGTCCTTCTCCAAACCTGGGAAATTTTTTGCTAGTACCTCACTAAAAAGGCCTTCTAATCCTTTCTCCCTCTCCATGCCTTCAGGAACTCCTAGAACCCGAATGTTGGTTTTTTTAATAGTATCCTGTAGATTCCTGACAATATTTTTTAGATTTCTAATTTCCTCTTCTTTTCTTTGGTTTGACTGTATACTTTCCTGTGTTCTGTCTTCTAAGTCTGATATTCTCTCTTCTGCTTCACCCATTCTGTTTTTAAGGCTCTCTAATGTGTTTGTCATTTAATCGATTGAATTCTTCATTTCATTTTGATTTCTCTTCACTATCACAGTTTCATGTTCTACTAAATTCCTCATTTCATTTTGATTCCTCCTTAAGATTTCATTTTCATGAGAGAGATTTTCTTTCCTGTCCAGTATGGATTTCTGTAGGTCATGAATTTGTTTTTGATAACTTCTAAATGTTCTTATCATAAATTTTTTGAAATCCGTATCTTGAATTTCTGCTATGTCATCATCTTCATTATATTGTATTGGAGTGTCATGTTCATTTGGGAGCATTATGATGTCTTCCTTGTTCTTGTTTCTCAGTTTCTGCATTTGTTGTTTGGCACTTTGGAGATATTCTTTGGTTTCTTCTTCTTTTTTTATTTCTCTCTGTGGTGGCTTTTCTCCTTACACTATGTCTCTAGATTAAGTGGACTGTCTACTTTTGGTGAATCTCCAGAGGCTTGTGTTGGGTGTGGCCAGAGAGCTCTGTTCAGTTCTTCAGGATTAAGGGTGTACCAAAAGCGACACACCCAGGTTTGGTGTGGTAAATCTTCTCTTCCTCTCTTTTTTTTTTTTTATTCATAAAGGAAGTAATTATGCTCAGCTGAGCTCTTCTCCGTGATGGAAATTAGTGCCTGAGCACTAGCCCAAGTGGGTATAATATTTGTCTGCTCTGTCCCAAGGACCATACAAAGGATCTGTTCAGTCCTCAGTGTAAGCTCAGATTCCCCTGGAATGACTCTCACCACGTAGCCAAAGCCCTCCGAATTTGTGGGGTCTCCCACTGAGACTATTCACGTTTAGCCACACTGTGAGTTTTCCCACACACCCTCAGTTTTTTTATTCACTTTTTTTTCACAGGCAGAGTTACACAGTGAGAGAGAGACAAAGAGAAAGGTCTTCCTTTTTGTTGGCTCACTCCCTAAATGGCCGCTATGGCCGGCGCTGTGCCGATCCGAAGCCAGGAGCCAGGTGCTTCCTCCTGGTCTCCCATGAGAGTGTAGGGCCCAAGCACTTGGGTCATCCTCCACTGCCTTCCTGGGCCGCAGCAGAGAGCTGGACTGGAAGAGGAGCAACTGGGACAGAACTGGCACCCTAACTGGGACTAGAACCGGGCTGCTGGGGCCGCAGGTGGAGGATTAACCAAATGAGCCGCAGTTTCACAGTCCCAGTTAATAAGCTTCACACTTTCACTAGGTCTTAATATCCTGTTATTTCTCCCCACCAGAATCAGGTTTTTCTGCTTGGCTGAGGGCAGGTACATCCCTGAGCTGGCACAGCTGTTATGTATGTCCAAAATGGTGTTTGTTCTATTGTCTTCCCCACCTTTGTAAGGTGAGTTAAGAGAGAGAATCCTGTCCATACTGGTCCCTTTTATTTTTTTTCTCTCCTCTAGTTAGGCTGGTGTACTTTCCCCCACAAGGCTTCAAGCCTCGTTCCCTCTAGGCTCTTCCTGCTGCTTTTCCGCCAGTGTCTTTGGCTACTGCAGTTTTGCCTCACCTCCTTTTCTAGCGTTGGTGCATAGACTCGGCAGCTGGTGTCCTGAGCTGTGGGCGCCCATGCCTTCCACATAGGTCCACCGTGTTCCACTAATTCCAGAAGAGTTTCCTCTGCAGTTTTTTCTCTAACTCTTCCCTGAGACTACAGTATCTCCACTTTTATTAAACTATCTTTTCCAGAGCTATCAGTGAGCTCCCTCCCTATTCTGCCATCTTGGAGCCCTCTCAAGGGTGTCAATTGTTAAATCAACAACAGGAGTCACTTTGCTCTTGCTCCCCATGTAGGACCTCTGTCCTTAATAAGTTGTACTCTGAGAATTAACGATAAAACTTGTCTTCAAACAGTACTTTATACTTTGTATGTCTGTGTGGGTGAAAACTGTTGAAATCTTTACTTAGTATAGAGTTGATCTTCTGTATATAAAGATAATTGAAAATGAATCTTAATAAAGAATGGGATGGGAGAGGAAGTAGGAAGTAGGATGGGAATGGGTGTGGGAGGGTGGTTATGGAGGGAAAAATCACTATATTCCAAAAGCTGTACCTATGATATTTATATTTATTAAATAAAAGCTTTTAAAAATAACAAATTAAGCTACTGTTTGATAGGAGAAAACAAGTTCTGGTGTTCTATTGCACAGTAAGGTGGCTATAGACAATGAGGAGCTAGAAGAAAATACTTTTTAAAGCATTTTCACCATAGAGAAATGATAAATATTTGAAGAGATACATATGGTTTCCATGATTTGAACATTATATGCTGTATACATGTATTGAAACATCACATTTTACCTCATAATTATATTCAAACTTTATGTAGCCATTAAAAATATAAACATTTTTAGATTGCTGAGGACAGTCTATTAGGATTTATCTGAAGATCAAAATCACCAGTAGGTATAGAAAAAATGAACTGTGTTTTCAGTTGTCTCAATTGCCAAATGGATAACAGTGTTCTCTACAAATAATTAAGATAACAATATTAGTTGAGATGGATAATTAAAGCACTTTTTTTTTTATTTTGCACCCAAATCAACTTAAGCTTTAATTCCATTTTCCATGAGCTTTTGAAGTATCCTTGCATTCTAGATATCAGTTTGTCCCTCCTCTTCTCTTTCACACACTACCTTTTCCCACCCATCTGTAGCCAGTCTCTTAGTTTTCTTAACAGCGTCCTGTCCTTTGATAAATGGAAGTGCTTAATTTTGATGAAATCTAATTGCCTGTATTTAGCTACTGATTTTTCTGTACTGAGGGTTTTTAACTATCTTAATATTAATTTATTTTCTTTTTTTTTTGAGTGTTACTAATGCTTTTCTTTTCTTCCTTTTTTTAACACAGAAACCTTTTATTTAAGATATACAAATTTTGTGCATTTCATATATACAAATTTAGGAACTAGTGATTCTTCCCACCCTATCCTTCCTTCCACCCACACTCCCACCCTTCTTCCTCCTCCCTCTCCTTTTTCCATTCTTATTTTTCACTAAGATCTTTTTTCAATTAACTTTATACACATGAGTAACCCTACATTAAGTAAAGAAGTTAACAAATAGTATGAAAAAGTAAAAACAAAATACCACTCAACATTATGTGGGCACAGGTTCCTTTCTAAATATACTAAAGGATAGGGCATTACCTGGAAAGAGCTTCTCTTAGAGAGCAGCAGTGTTGATCAAGGGGATATAGCTCTGAATATTTCTTGCTTTCTTCACCTTGTTGAGTCAATTATTATTCATCTAATTATATTCTGTGCACTAATTTTTTTTCAACACTTCTAAAATTCTGTTACCCACTGCTTCCTTTCCTATTTTCTTTGTTCTTGTGAATTAAAGCATTAAATCTTTCTTTGTACCTTTGGTGTACTGTTTTATATATCACAATTTGAGATAATTGAATACATTAGACTTGAAAGTGAAATTCATATGACAAAAAACTGTTAGAAATCTGTTAGTGCATTGTAAGAGGCCCCATATTCTAAACATGTACTTTTTTTAAAAAATTATTTATTTGACAGGAAGAGTTATATATATAGAGAGAGAGACAGAGAGAGAGAGACAGAGAGAATGGTCTTCCTTCTGTTGGTTCACTCCCCAAATGGCCGCTACGGCTGGCTCTGCGCCAATCAGAAGCCAGGAGCCAGGTGCTTCTTCCTGGTCTCCCGTGCGGGTGCAGGGTCCCAAGCGCTTGGGCCATCCTACACTGCCCTCCCAGGCCACAGCAGAGAGCTGGACTGGAAGAGGAACAACCGGATCTAGAACCCGGCACCCATGTGGGATGTCAGTGCTGCAGGTGGAGGATTAACCAAATGAGCCACGGCGCTGGCCCCCTAAGCATGTACTTTTGCAGTGGCATGCCAGTCAGAGAGAAATCATAGTTTATGGAGGTTTCTCCCATTTAAATTTCTATGGTAGGACTGGATAGATATTTTTATAAAGCCATATGTTTATGGTTTAATATACAGTGAAGGACAAAGTAGCTAACACATATATAGTAAAAAGACTCAGAAATTAATACAGAAGAAAGAACAATAAATTTATTGTATTTTCAAGTAGAAATTGAGAATAAATTCATTAGTAACATTCATTTAAGGAAAGTTGTACTCAATGAAATATTTATTTAAATAGCTTTGGCCTTTCCTTCAATTTTTTATTTGAAGATTTATTTATTTATTTGAAAAACAGAATGACAGAGATATATCTTCCACCTTATGGGTCACTCTGTTTTTTTTAAACTTTTATTTAGTAAATATAATTTTCCAAAGTACAGTTTATGGATTACAATGGCTTCCCCCCCCATAACTTCCCTCCCACCTGCACCCCTCCCATCTCCCGCTCCCTCTCCCATTCCATTCACATCAAGATTCATTTTCAATTCTCTTTATATACAGAAGGTCAGTTTAGCATATATTGAGTAAAGATTTCAACAGTTTGCACCCACATAGAAACAGAAAGTGTAAAATACTGTTTGAGCACTAGCCTTGGAAACTCATGACTAGAGCCTAGGGAGATTTCTGACGCCATAAACAAGAGTGTCAAATTGTTAAGTCAACAACAGGAGTCACTGTGTACTTACTCCTCATGTGGGATCTCTGTCCTTAATTTGTTGTCCAATGTGAATTAATGGGTCACTCTCTTCAAAAAAAAAAGCTGTATCAGCCAGGGCTGATCCTTGCTAAAGACAAGAGCCGGAAAACCCAGCCTGGTTTTTCACATGAGTGCCTATGGCCCAAGTACTTTGTGTTCTTTTACAAGTACTTGGGCTATCTTCTTTTGCTGTCCCAGGTACATTAGCTGGGAGCTGGATCAGGAGTGGTATAGCCAGGACTCACACTTGTACTGTAATATGGATACGGGTGTCCCACTGTACCACAATGCCCACTACTCCTTCCACCTAAAAAAAATTATAATGCAATTATGGGCTGAGATTTTGTATTATCACTGAGCACAAATGAATTTTATGAATTCTTTTTTGTACCATTAATTTCCAATCATGTATCACTTCCTCTCTCAAATAATCTGATCTGTATTATATGAGAGCTCTCCTGAATCAAAGCAAATAGGAATTGATCATCATGGAGGAGAATTAAAACCTGAAATGTAAAGAAAATTGGGGAATGGTGTCTGTTGCAATGGTTAAGACACTACCTGGGACCCTCACATCTCATATCAGAGGGCCTGAGTTGGAATCCTGAATCCATTTCTCTTTTCAGCTTCCTGTTAATGTTTACCTTGGGAGGTGATAGGTGATGGATCAAATACTATCCATGTGGGAGATGAAGATTGAATTCTGTGGAACTGGCTTTGGCTTGGGATAATTCTCCCTCCCCTCTCCCTCTCTCTCTCTCTCTGCCTCTGACCCTCTGTAACTTTGCCTTTCAAATAAATTAAATGTTTTTTTTTTTTAAAGTCTGAGAGATTGGCAAGTCCATCTGTTTACAACTTTTTTAAAAATTTCAATTGTTACATTACACTGGATTTCTTAATATGATCTTTTCTTAAATTCCTTGTCACCATGATCTGCCTATCTGCCAGGATAACATAGTACCAACTTGCGCTGTCCTAATTAATGGCTGGGGTAAGAAAATAATCCTCACCACAAAGTCTAATGCTTCTTTTTAGCACCTTAAACATCTTATAATAATCCAGATATCTAAAAGTATATTGCAATGACTGATTATGAAAGAGGTGTGTAAGAAGTGGTACATGTCCACATTTAAAAAAACATTAAGTTACAAGATAAAATTGACAAATCCAATCATTTTTATAATATATTGTGCATATATATATTGTGCGCACACACACACACACACACACATATATATATATTGCTCCTTGAAATTAGATCTTGTGCCAGTTTAATTTTGGACTAGAAATCTGAGATTTAATCTTTAATTATAAATGATAAAGTATTTTATTACTATTCATGACAAAGAAAAAAAGAACAATGGGTTATTTTGTTAAATAGTGCATTTTATACCCCTCTTTTTGGAACTCATAATGTATAATAAGAACATATTAACACACTGAGAAGTCTTGCAATTAAAAGAGCACTGTTTAAACTGCTTAAAAGTTAAATAACCATATTTACATTCATGAAGACTTTTTATACATCCAGAGTTGTCTTTAAACTCAACTGGAATGGTCTCTAAAGAATCAAATATTTAGCATTCTATCTATTCTATATAAAAATTGCTTGGAATAATATTACATTATAGATGAGAGAGTCATAAAACTGTAGTCATATTTTTAAGAAAATTGTGTCAAATTTATCTTCTTGAACAATTTATTTTTTTTTATTTTTATTTTTTTTAAACTTTTATTTAATGCATATAAATTTCCAAAGTACGATTTATGGATTACAATGGCTTCCCCCCCATACCGTCCCTCCCACCCACAACCCTCCCCTTTCCCACTCCCTCTCCCCTTCCATTCACATCAAGATTCATTTTCGATTATCTCAATATACAGAAGATCAGCTTAGTATACATTAAGTATGGATTTCAACAGTTTGCTCCCACACAGAAACATAAAGTGAAAAATAATAGATGATTTTTTTAAATGATGATGAAATCAGAGCAGACCTATTGTCATGTTTAATCCCAGTGAGAGTCAAGTTGGGAATTGATAATTTCTTTTCTTTTTTTTTTTTCACAGAGGATCAGTTTAGTATGCATTAAGTAAGGATTTCAACAGTTTGCACCCCCATAGAAACACAAAGTGAAATATATTGTTTGAGTACTCGTTATACCATTAAATCTCAATGCACAGCACATTAAGGACAGAGATCCTACATGAGGAGTAAGTGCACAGTGACTCCTGTTGTTGACTTTACCAATTGACACTCCTGTCTATGGCATCAGTAATCTCCCTATGCTCCAGTCATGAGTTTCCAAGGCTATGGAAGCCCTCTGAGTTCTCCGACTCTTATCTTGTTTAGACAAGGTCATATTCAAAGTGGAGGTTCTCTCCTCCCTTCAGAGAAAGGTACCTCCTTCTTTGATGACCTGTTCTTTCCACTGGGATCTCACTCACAGAGATCTTTTGCCAGAGTGTCTTGGCTTTCCATGCCTGAAATACTCTCATGAGCTTTTCAGCCAGCTCCGAATGCCTTTAGGGCTGATTCTGAGGCCAGAGTGCTATTTAGGACATCTGCCATTCTATGAGTCTGCTGAGTATCTCACTTCCCATGTTGGATCACTCTCCCCTTTATTTACTCCATCAGTTAGCGTTAGCAGGTACTAGACTTGTCTATGTGCTCCCTTTGACTCCCAGTCCCTTCACCATGACCAACTGTGAACTGAAACTGATCACCTGGAACAGTGAGATGGCATTGGTATATGCCACCTCGATGGTATTGAATTGGAATCCCCTGGTATGCTTCCAACTCCACCACTTGGGGCAAGTCAGCCTGAGCATGTCTTCTTGAACAATTTATTTTGATATTGACATAACACTGAGTTTTAAATGCACTAGCCAATTACTGTTGAAAGTTTCACTTTCAAAGGATTTAATAGATAACCCATTTTCAATTATTAGGTTTTATAAACTAAGTTTTAGCACAGTCTCCAGTGTTAACATTTTTGTAAGACTATCACCTCTTTTATTACCATCCACTTCATATCGGGCTCATTTACCATGTGACTACATTAACATTGTACATGTCTTAATGCTTCCCACTTTACCCAATTTTTTTATATTGAGTGTCTAATGCCTGACTTTATATTGGGGTGTGGCAATGGGCAATACAGAAACCTATATAAGGATTCTTCAAAAACTTATTGAAAATGGAATCAAAAGATAAGTTTGTTTTACTGTAACAATCTTTGAAAGGCATGCCTAGGTTTTCCATAATATGAATTTCCATGAAATTTTTAAAGACACCTCATGTGCATGAATTTCAAATATATTCAAGATCAAGGAAAGGCAATGAGTTCTTAGAATTAATACTAAAACAGTACATAAAAGGAAAACTTTATAAGCTGAACTTCATCAAAATTAAAAACTGATATTTCAACAAGAGGCTATAGCTATGAGAAGTGAGCATATTAAAAGGTGTGAAATATCATTACCATTTATATAAATTAAAACTACAGTTAAATATCACAACATATTTATCAGAATGATCAAAATAAAAAATTAATAAATGAGGAGAGACACATATATACAGAAGAATTGCAAGTATTTTATGCTTATACTCTATCCTCCAGGAGGTGTAACATAACTCCCCATTCCAACTCTTTCCACAGTAGAGTGTACATCATGATTTCCTTCTAAATGGCATTGTATTGAAAGAAGGGAATAAAACTGGGCTGGCACTGTGGGGTAGCAGGTGAAGACACCACCTGAGGTGCCAGCATCCCATGTGAGTGCTGGTTCAAGTCCTGAATGCTCCACTTCTGATCCAGCTCTCTGCTATGGCCTGGGAGGGTAGTGGAGGATGGCCCAAGTCCTTGAGCCCCTGCACCTGCATGGGAGACCTGGAGGAAGCTCATTTTCAGATTGGTGTAGCTCTGGCTGTAGCAGCTGTTTGGGGAATGAATCAGCAAATGGAAGACTCTCTCCTGCTCTCCCTCTCTCCCTCTCTCTATTTTTCTTTCTCTCTGCCTCTCTGTAATTCTGCCTTTCAGGTGAATGAATAAATCTAAAAAAAAAAAAAAAGAAAGAAAGGAAAAAGTAATTTCAATCCCTAAATTCCACAATGGCCCAGTCTAATCTGCAGCCAAAACTGTGAGGCAGAAATTCGTTCCAGTTTTCCCTTGTTTGTGATAAGGCCCAAATTATTTGAACTATCAACTCTGACTCCCAGACTCTACATTAACTGGAAGCTAGATTTAGGAGACAGAGATGGTTGTTGAACTCAGGTACTCTAATGTAAGACAGAGGCATCTTAACTACCATCTTAACTGTTAGGTTGAATGCTTGTCCCTGTATGCATAGGTACTGCTTTGGTAAAAAATTTATTTTAAATGAATGTATGTATATGTATAGTTTGAAATGGGAAATGTATTTTTCACTGATGATTTGATCATTGTGTAATGTTTGTTATTCTAGAATAATTTTCTTTGCTGTAGAGTCCACTTTATCTGATATTAATGTAGTCATTCCTACATTATTTTGATAAATATCAAATAGCATATTTTCCATCATTTTTCTTTCACACTATTTTTTTTAAATTTAAGTGGATTTTTGTCGACAAGAACAGGTATCCGATAAAAGTGGATCATTCAACAAGGATGGTAAGTAGATTTATTTGCAGATGATAAGAGGAAAAACTATGATGTTTAAAGTGGGGAAAAAATAGAAGTTGTACAAATGTGTGGAATTCTAAGGCTGCCAATTGGGTCTCTATACCATTGAGATATATCTGATAGACTGTGTGAAACACACCTTAAAATTGTTTCACCTGTCACTCAATGATTATTGTATCATGAATGTTAATTCTCAGAAATTGGCTTCCTCTCTTTTGGATCAAGGCATACTCTAAAGAACCAGAGAATGTCTTCAGGCAGAAAAACAAAGGAAGCCATCTGTTGTCTTTCGGCAACATCCAGGGTAGACTGAATGGGAGACACTCAGATAATATATACTACAATTCACCTCTTGTGTCATATATATATATATATATGGCTATTATGAATACATATATACATATGCATATACATGTATATTGTGTGTGTGTTTAATATCTACTTATGTACCATTTAAAGTTGACTCTTCCCTATCACTGATCTTTTATGGTATAGTCCAGTTGCAAATCCTTGAAGAAAAGACAAGACAACAGACTCCCAATAATGGGACAAGCTTTAGTACTTGTTGCTGTAATTTTCCTCATATCCATCTTTTATTTCACCATGAATTCCGGATTTAGTTTACCCTCAGCACGCACTACTGCATTTCTGAAGTGTTTGCCAAATTAAGTGACCTAGATTTTCATGTCTCTAAAAGTTCTAAGATTTTTGGTGATATTGCTCTTGTCATTCTGTCATTGCTACAATTCTCTTTTAACACTTGGCATAGAAGCTTAAAGAGGATTTTGAATGAATGGAGCAGCAACACTAGCTCTTTGTGAAATTTGATTTCATTATAATCACCTGTTTATTTTTCTTGAGATTCTACTGATTGAAGGAGCTCAAAAAGTGTCCTTACAGCCATATATTTAAATTTCATGGTGTCTTTATTGTGCTTGTTTGTGAATATTTCCTCTTGATGGAAGCAGAACCCATAGAACCTAAAGTTGCTGGAGAAAAAGTCACAAATTCCTCAAGCAGGTCCCTGGGAGCCAGGTGAGTGTTCCATTTCTACTTTTACCGCTTTGTTCTTGAACCCAGGTGTTCTATCTTGGTAGGACTAGTACCATAAAATGAACCTTTCTCTATATAATAGACAACATCCTGAAGAAGAGTATTCCAGCTTCTGAGATTTTCATCTGCAAACCAGTGCTTCAACTGCACTGTCAAAGGACTGCTTCACTATCCCACCAGGCTAGCAGCTTCTGAGTGATGTCATAGATTGTAGGAGCCATGGATCCTATTGTCGTATATTAAGTGTGAAAAATGCTTTATCAAAAAGTAGCTGTCTTGTTTCAAGGTGATGTTGTGTGGAATCCAGTGTAGGTAAATATGACACTGTGTTAGAGTTGGTGTTGGAAGAAATGGTGCCTGCAGTGAAGGTACACCCACAGCAATAATCCTTATCATTCTTAGAAAAGGCTAACCAGTGTCCTCTGCTATGAGGAAGGAGTATGGTTTAACTAACTTTCTATCACATGATTGGTTGCTCTTTGTGAGGGGAGGTGTTATATCAGGGACTCAGTCTTGGTCTTGTTTATAGATCAAATATTTAGCAAAAACTGTATGTCAAGAATCAATTCTAGAGTGCCCCATCTTTCTCAGCCTTCTAAGCCCTTCCACAATGTCCTGTCAAGGCAGTTCAGACATGTCTACTTAATTTACAATAGAGAACCTTTTCTCATTTCTCCATATGGATCCTAATCTGCATAATATCTGGAGAGGGTATTTGCGGCAGCTATCAAAGATTCAGTGGTTAGTAGACTTAAACATATCTTGATTCAAATACTAGTTTTGTTTGTTAATAACTATGTGATCTTGGATCATTCCTTAATCTGTCTAAATCTCATTTCCTGCAGTTAGGAAACTAATAGGACTTGCTTTAAATTTACTAAGAGTGTTGGGATAATGCCCACGTATTGATTAGCACAGTGCCTGACATACAACTACCAACTATTGGAGGTGAAACTGAAATCCTAACTTATTTGACCCTAATACCTAAGATCTCGATCATTATGCCATAGTAACTGGCAAGAAAATTTGTAGAAACCGTACTACATGGAACCATGCCCCCCCTACCCTCTCATTTTTTGGATACATGATTTCGAAGTAAAGTCAGTTTAAATATAACATGGAAAGATCTTTATTTATGATGACTAGATACACAAACGTAATTTAAGTTGTGAAAAACTTGAATTACAAGCCTTAAAGCCTCAAGCCTTTATCTCCATTTTGAGATGGGATTTATTTAATTTTGTTCATTGTTCACTGGAAAGGACTTTGAACACAGGGTCCTAGCAAATATTTAATTGATTACACTTACAAATAATCTGATTAATACTTTGTGCTTTGCACTTATAAATGCATAGGAGGAAATGACTATAAATTCTAAATTCTGAATTCTTAAATATATTTATAATTGACATATATTATGTTCTCCATAGCTTAAATAGTCCAAAGGACTATTTATTCTGCAATAGATTTAGAAATGCTCTACATTGTGTTTGTTTTTATTGTCACTTTAAATTAGAAAGCAATTAACGAATGACCTCCATTATGTTGTTTCCTTTCTCTTCCAGGCAGTTCACATTAGAGTTCACTACTGGATTGCAGATGACTGTTGTCACCTTGGGAAACTATTAAACCAATCAATTTCCTCCCCAAGGTTGGCATTAACTACTGACATTTTAATTGCACAACAGTATTAACGATCCCTGTAATGCTTAACATTTTCATCTAAAGCTGTTCATGGCCTGCTTTTGTGTATTTAGGCTGGGATTAGAAGAAGTTTGCTCATCGGTATGTTAACCTCTTTTATATCTTGCTGATGTTAAGTGCACTTTAATAAAATGCTGATTCTTCTCCTGTACCTATTTGGTCAGAAAACAAGAAACAAATCAACCCTGCCACTCTATTTTGGAAAGCTTTTTTTAAGTGAGAACTATCATTCAACCAGAACTGAAAAGTGACTAAGTAGTTTCCGAAAACTAATTTGGCTTATTTAGTCTTACTTGGTTCTCTTGGGCCATAAAACTGATACTTTTTAGCTCTGTACATTCCATGATACTATTTAAAATGTACTGCAAGCAGCAAATCATTTTTCTGACAGCAGAAAGCAACAGGTAAACCCAACTATTGACAAAAATGGAAAAGTTCTTATTATGCAAAGATATTTGCCTAATGATTTCTTCTGCTAACTGAAAACTAGTAGTATGTTAGATTCAAAGGTGCAGTAAACTTGTTCTACCAACAGAATTTTCTGTAGTACATACCTCCCTTTTTCCCTTCCTTCACTGTGCCAATTTTATGTCTGCTTCAATGCAGAGCACCCAGTCTCATACATATTTTCCTAGCACTTTTATTTCTCTCTGTGTGTTTTGCATGGACAATAAAACTATTGGAAGGATCACAAGAATTATAGTGAGGCAGATCTATGTCTTCCTGAAACTCCACTACTGTATGTGCTGAGGCAAATTATCCAAGTTGTCTGAATTGAAGTTTTCTTCTTTGCACAAACTAATACAACAATATCTGTTTCAGGGAGCTTATATAAGAGACACATTAGGTCACACACGAAAAGGAACTTCTCAAACTTTGTATGTGCAAAAAGACTCAAAAGATAACTTTGATTACACCATTGCAGGGGTTATTCAATGAGAAAACATGAGATTTGGTTCTAGGTCATCAATGAAGGAGGTACCTTTCTCTGAAGGGAGGAGAGAACTTCCACTTTGACTATGACCTTGTCTAAATAAGATTAGAGTTGGCGAACTCAAAAGGCGTACATAGCCTTGGCAACTCATGACAAGAGCCTAGGGTGATTACTGACGCCATAAACAAGAGTGTCGATTTGTTAAGTCAACAACAGAAGTCACTATGCACTTACTCCTCATGTAGGATCTCTGTCCTTAATGTGTTGTTCAATGTAAATTAATGCTATAATTAGTACTCAAACAGTATTTTACACTTTGTGTTTCTGTGTGGGTGCAAACTGTTGAAAGCTTTGCTTAATATATGCTAAACTGATCTTCTGTATATAAAGAGAATTGAAAATGAATCTTGATGTGAATGGAAGGGGAGAGGGAATGGGAGAGGGGAGGGTTGCGGGTAGGAGGGAATTTGTTGGGGGGAAAAGCCACTGTAATCCATAAGCTGTACTTTGGAAATTTATATTTATTAAATAAGAGTTAAAAAAAATTTGGTTCTGAAAGCCCCTGTTTTTAACCATGTATAGAGCACAGAAAAAAATGGTCATCAATTTTTACTTATTTCTTTTAAGCAAATAGTTCAATATTTAGTGTATCTACTTATTTTGGATAAGAACATTTAAAAATGTGAGGTCAGAATTATCAGGAGTCACATTTGCTTTTTTCCTTTTTGCTGACCTTTATCTCACAGACACAAATACACAAGGTTTCTGACATTACAAAGAAGTAGAAAGAATAGCATGGTCTCTGGAAAATATTTTCCTGTAAACATCAGGGACTGATATTCCAATAAGGGACATCTACTAAAGTTCTATTTAAATATAACTCAGGAATGTCTTTATATTTGATACAAATTATAAAATATAAATTATTTATATTTTTTATATGATAAATGATAAAATTATTTATCATTGGAATTTTAGAGTATACAATCAAAGAAAACTGTATATAATAATTCATATTCATAATCAATCCACATAGTGATCAGGTGCTCTCTGTGTATTCAACACTAGGAGAGAAGCTTTGAGGTTTACAAAGAGAATATTATATAATGGTTAATCAACACTTAAAGACTTTGCAATCTAGATGCAAAGAAAAGGCTAGCATACAAAAAATTCAACATAGAAAATATAAGCTAGTTAATAGTTATGTGCTAGATCATGCACTCTAAAATTATAAATTTGTGAAAGGAGGGATGTGAGTGAAGACATGACTAATTATAAAATGTTACATGGAAGAGCTGTGTCTTAAGGCCAAAAAAATCAGAAGGAGGTTATTGTAGACTTCAGGTGTAGTTTCAGAAATATAGGCAACCAATTTAAATACCCCCTTCAATGACTAGTTAATGCTAATCTTTGCACAGACAAATATTTATGGCCCATCAAATCTACAGAGATTTAAATTATATATAACTTGTTATTTTTGATACCCTAGTGGAAACCATAATGCCTATAAGTATAAAAATCACTTTTCAAAAAACATTGATTTGCAGTCCCTGGAGCAAGGACAGTCTATTCAACAAATGGTCCTGGGAAAACTGGATTTCTACATGCAGAATTATGAAGCAAGACCCCTACCTTACACCTTACACAAAAATCCACTCAAAATGGATTAAAGACCTAAATCTATGACCCAATACCATGAAATTATCAGAGAACATTGGGGAAAACCTGCACAACATTGGCATAGGCAAAGACTTCTTGGAAAAGACTCAAGAGGTAAAAGACATCAAAGCCAAAATTCATAAATGGGATTATATCAAATTGAGAAGCTTCTGTACTGGAAAAGAAACAGGAAAATGAAGAGGCAACTGACAGCTTGGGACAAATTATTTGCAACCATGCAACTGATAAAGGATTAATAACCAGAATATATAAAGAGATCCAGAAACTCTGCAACAACAAAACGAACAACCCAGTGGCCTTGTCTAAATAAGATCGAAGTCGGTGAACTCAAAAGGCTTCCATAGCCTTGGCAAATGCCCGTTAACTGAAGACTGGATAAAGAAATTATGGGATATTTATACCATGGAATACTACACAGCATTAAAGAATGAAATTCTGTCATTTACAACAAAATGGATGAATCTGGAAAACATCATACTTAGTGAAATAAGCCAGTCCCAAAAGGACAAATACCACATATTCTCCCTAACCTGTCATAACTAATAGAGCACCTAAAAGGCAATTTGTTGAAATGAAATTGACACCTGGAGATGCAAAGAATTGAATATCCCTTGTCTTGACTATGAGGAACACATTTTTTTAATATAAACTATTTGTTGAACTCTTAACATAGTGTTAAACATATGTGTATAAAGTCAATTGAAAAAGTCAATAAAAAAATAAGAGTGGGAATAAGAGAGGGAGGAAGAAGAGGGGTTGGTAGTGTGGGTGGGGGAATGGTGAGAAGAATCACCATGTTCCTAAAGTTGTAATTACAAAGTGTATGATGTTTATAACTGTGAAGCTGTTTAGTTCTGCATACCTTCCTATGGACTTACTTCTAAGGGTACAGATTGAAAACTTATCATGGGACCCTAAATCCCCTTAAGCTGGGTGGTAAAAATACCATCTTAAGTGTTAAAGTGATCATATGTATGGGATTAAGGGTTTGGCAATAATATTAGATAGAATTAAAAAGAAAGGAATGCTCCAACATGGGAAGCAGTCCACATATCAGACTCATAGATGACAATCGCTTTAAATAGCACTCTGACCTCAGAATCAACCCTTAAGGCATTCTGGTCAGGCTGAAAAGCCCACAAGAGCATTTCAGGCATGGAAAGCCAAGACACTGTGGAAAAAAAGTACTACATAGAAGGACCTTGGTGGGTGATACCCCAGTGGAAAGAAGTGGTCATCAAAGAAGAAGGTACCTTTCTCTGAAGGGAGGAGAGAACTTCAGCTTTTCTTATGGCCTTGTCTAAATACTGATAGAGTTTGTGGACTCAAAAGACTTCCATAGCCTAGGCAGCTCATGTCAAATACTCCAGGTGATCACCGATGTCATACATGAAAGTGTTAATTGTTAAATTAACAACAGGTGTCATTGTGCACTAACTTCCCATGCAGGATGTCTGTCCTCAAAGAGTTGTATTATAATTATGTGTAAGTGCTCCCAAAAGATTTATCATTCTTGCGTGCTTTTTAAAAATTAATTAAGTTTCTTTAAAAAAATATGTGAAATTAACTTCAAGGTGCAATGACTTTGAACAGCCCCTGTCTTCACTGTTGAGGAAAAGTTTTCTTGTTGTTTTGTTTTGCTTCTTTTTTTTTTTGTTCTTTTTTCTGTGAAAATTCTTGAACTATTTACTTATCATAGGGTTTGCCTTCTGTGTATAATGTTAGTCAAAAACAGATATTAGTGGAGACTGGGACTAGGAATGGGAGAAGGAGGAGGGGGAGGGGTAGGAGACTAAGTAGTAGGGCGGGTATGGTGAGAAGAATCACCATATTCCTAAAGTTGTACTTATGAAACACATGAAGTCTGTATTCCTTAAATAAAAGTTTTCTTTGAGGGGAAGAACAAATTTTAAAAAAGAGCTTTACAAAACAAAAAATAAATAAAAATCATTGGTTTGTTTTAATCTGTTGAAATCATACTCCATATTTTTGACATAAATGAATAATATTGATGTATTTAAAATATTTTTACAATATTTTGTCATACATTTTGTATTGAAACTCATGAACATTTTACAAAAATTTTGTAATATTTTAAGTAGATATTTCTTATACTTGGAATAAATTGTGGTCCAGAAAAAAATTGCTGGAAACCTGATGTTCCGTGTGTGGAAAAATGTTACAATGAAGGCTACATCCCTGATCTCAGGTTTTCATTCATTCAATCTATTGTCCATTTATTTATTAAGTAATTTTTTATGTTCCAATGCTGTGCTGAGTAGCAAATATGTTACTAAAAGAAGATGAGTCCATTTCCTCATACACAGTAGAAAGGCCAAACACTAAGCCACAGTCTTCTGAGGAGAAAAAGTTTGCTATGATGTAGTAAAGCAAGAGGTCAGGAGCAATGCTCAAATGTTATTCCAAGACAACTTTTATAAAAAATATTTATGGGGAAGGGAGTGAGGGGTGGAGATAGGACATGGGAGTTAACTGGTCATCATAGCAAGAAGAATATCAGGTCCCTCTGTGCAGGTACAGATTAGGCTTTTCATACACTGCATTTTAAAAATATGAAAGCCTTGGGGGCCAGCTTTGTGGCATAATGAGTTAAAGTGCCACCTGTAGTGCTGGCATCCCACATGGCCACCAGTTCATGGCCTGGCTGTTCCCTTTAAGATCCAGTTCCCTGATAGTTGTCTTGGAAAAGCAACAGAACATGGTCCTAGTGCTTGGTCCCCTGTCATCTAAATGGGAGACCTGGATGAAGTTCCTGGCTCCTGGTTTCTTCCTGGTCCAGCCGTAGCCATTGCAGCCACCTGGAGAATAAACCGGCTGATGAAAGTGATGGAAGATGAATCAATCTCTCTCTCCCCTACACACTCTCCTCCCCTCCCTCTTCACCCTCCCTCTCTCTTTCCCTCTCTGTCCTTGTAACTCTCACTTTCAAATAAATAAATAAATAAATCTTAAAAAATGATGACAGCCTTAAAATTCTTGGTGGGGGCAAATTTTGAACTAAATCATCAGAGCTTCATCCAGTTGTCAGTGTCATATATGCCATGTGCTGCTCCACAGTTCAGACTATACAATCAGTTTTGTCTGGGAGTCTCAACAGAGTTTCCTGCATCCTCAGTAAGGTAAGCTCAAGATTTTGATTATTTCTTTGTTTCTTAACCCTACAGGATATGATTTCAAGAGTACAGTGGTGGTTGAAATAGATCTTGCTTCCACTCTCACTCTAGTGGGAGAGGCAGACAAATAACAAGGAAACACATAAATGCAGAATTATAAAGTTCTAAGTACCATTTAAATAAAAGGAGCCAAGTTGGCGCTGACACTGTGGTGTAGCAGCTAAAGTCGCCGCCTGCACTGCTGGCATCCCATATGGGTGCCAGTTTGAGTAGAGTTCAACAAATAGTAAGAAGAAAAAACACTGCTCCTCAATAGTAGAGACAACAGCTGTAACCAATCATCAAATCTCAAAATGTCAATTTCACTCCTATATATGACATTTTTGGTACTCTATTAGTTACCACAGATCAGGGAAAATATTTGGTGTTTGCCTTTTTTCAGACTGGCTTATTTGACTAAGTATAATGGTTTCCAGTTGCATCCATTTTGTTGCAGAAGAGAGGATTTCATTCTTTTAAAAAAGAAAACAAGAAACAAAACAAAATATTACTTAACAAAATTCAAGCTATTATGAGTTTATTTATATATCTATTATTATCCAGTAAGATGATAATGCTATTCTACTTGGACAATTTTTCTTTAAAATATCAGTTTAATAAATTTTTCATTTATATGGTGACTGAAATCAAAGAGATGCTGCTATAATAAAAATATCTCAAGATCTTTATGGATCATATGGCAGCAATACAACCAGTTAGCATGTTTTCTAGAGAATCATTATCAATGTCATTGTTGTCATCCCTCAAAAATAGGATTTCACAGTTTAAAGGATCTATTCTCCAAGTGGAAATGTGTATTTTGAAAGCACAGCAAGTGGGGTCTTGTGCACAGCATCACTGATCTGTGGACCTGTGATTATGTCTGCTATATGACATTTGATAGTGTTCCAATTTCTTAACTTTGACATGCTTTCTGTCTTTTCACATGATTTTCAGCAGCAAAAAGACTGAGTACAAATTTATTGGATGTTTATAAATAAACAAAACATTTATTTTAGAGTATGCCTTACTCTAAATATGGCTCTACTCATAACACAATGCTTTCTTTGGGAATATTGTTTTGCACATAGTCTCAGAAGAGCAATATCTTTAGGCTTAGATAAGATCTGGTTTTCATTTTCTCAAAAGTTTTCTGGGACAATAATAGACTACTAATGATTCAAGACTTGGATCTACTCATTGATTGTCTCCCGATTTGTTTTCCACGAGCCTGATTCCCATATTGTGCTATCTTGAGCAACTTTTCTATACCACACATAGGCAAGAAAATATTTGGAAAAAATTCTCATTAGAGCTGCATTTTCAAATACTAAATTGATTTTTCAGATATGATTAGAATGATTTTTGGGGATTTGTATACATAATTAACTTGTAGCCTCACTGAATAATTTTCTTCATGTAGACATTATTTATTTGATTATATAATAATATATGTGTAATTTGCATACTGAAAACTAAATTGTGCTAAAATCATGGGAGTGGGTGGGAGTTTACATTATTGAATACACTCAGTAAAAATTTGCTTAAAAAAACTATGTGTGCTATTTACATTCCAAAATGCACAGAAAAATCTTGGTTACAGCCAGCAAATCAGCTGTCTAAATATCAACTCAGCAGGAAGTGAAGTAAAATACGGAAAAAGCTACATTTGATTTAAATTTTATAAAATTAAAAACAGCAAAATAATGGTGTAAATATATAATTATCTGTATTAATTTTACAACTTGTCAAAGATTCTACCAATCCAGAGTTGCTTTGATAGAGTTAGTCATAGAAACAAAGAATTATTAGTGCAGAATTTTTAGTGCAGAATTACTAGTGGAGCATCAGTGGATCAAACTCCAAGATAATCAGGTAAAAAAGTGGCTAAATTACAAACTAAGCTGTTTGAATGAGACTCCCAAAATGTAGTTTAATGCTTTAGAAGAAAGCTGTACAAGAGGAAAGTCAATCAACATGTTGTTTTAATTCAGTCTTAAGAATACGAAGTCATGATGAAATTACTTGAACAATCAACTAGGCATGTTGCTGATTTAGAAAATCCAGTTAATAAGGATGAATTAAAGGGATACACAGCAGAGCTATATATAAAGCTATTAGCTATATGGAAAGTTGTATGGAAAGACTGAGGTGAAGATTAAAGAGTATTAGCATACATAGTGTAACATATCAGAAAAATAAAAAAAAAAATGTGCTATTTTCCTCTAAATGGAACTTGGAACAAAAACTGAAATACAAAGAAATTATTTCTAAATAGGAGCAAATTCCAAAACCCAGCAATCACTTTTGTGAAATGCTAGAGAATTCTTGCTGGTAAAATAGTTTTCTGCCTCTTCATCCTTATAGCTCAATGGTGCCCAAAGGGTGAAATATGGAAAACATGCCAAGTCTATTGATATAAAATTTCTTCTCACAAGTCTAGGAATCTGTATTTCTATGAAAACATTGTGATTCTGATATATACTAAGCTTTAAGTAACTACTGCTTTACATCTCTTTGATATTATTAATCCAGAGTTTAATAGAAATGACCACTCATCAGTGAATTTTGAGAACAGGCATGACATAATCAGAGTTATGGCTCAGTAGAAATAACCTTCTGGGTCCAGGGTAAAAACAAAAAGACCACTTTGGAAATTATTGCAGGAATCAAGTTTAAAAAGAAATGATGGTGGAATTGACAAAGAGTTAGCAGTTGTGATATTGTAACGCTCTTGCTTAAAGTCATACTGGTAATTTAATTTACCAAGAGAAATATGCTCAAATGAACTAGGCCATGCTTTTTTGGTTGTATGTTACAAATTATTATGAAAAATCCAAAAACTAACTTATTGGTTCATAGGTAAAAAATAACATAAGAAGGGCCAGTGCCGTGGCGCAGTAGGTTAATCCTCGGCCTGCGGTGCCAGCATCCCATAGGGGTTTTGGAAGGTGTTCAGTGTGTAACGAATCTTCCCAACCTGATGAATCAATACACAGGCTTTTATTGGGATTCTGCTCCCGGCAAGGTTCCCCAGTCCCAACGAGCAGGGGCCAGGAAAGTCATGCGTCAGAGGTTGGGAGGGCTCCTTTTATAGATACAGGGTGTGGGGGTTAAAGGTTGAGGCAGGTCTGATCCTCATTGGTTGACCTTTAGGCACCCGTGGGGACCTTGACAAGGACTTTTTGTTCCCGGAAGTATGGGTAAGGACTCTCCATTCCTGGAAGTGTAGGCCTTCTCTCCTTGCAGATTCCAAAGCTACCAGGTGTTAATTCTAGTCCTGACTGACCCTCTGTGATTTCACCATACCAGCATCTCCTTCTATGAAGCCCTCTCAAACTTCTTAGCACTCTTGTTCAGCAGAATGGTTGTTCTTGAGACTCAGATTGAAGTAGGCAGGCATATAGGCTAGAATCAATTAGGTTTGTGAGCTGGAAGACCAGGCCTTCACCACACCCCTGTGTGACCTCACGCCCTACCTGATACCTTTACCACGCCCCCGTGTGACCTAATGCCCCTCCCTGGCCACACCTGAGTGCCCACCAGCCAATAGGTTAATTAACCACTCCACTTTGGAAGTGGGTTAAAAGCCTGGGACATGGTGTGTCCAGCCCTTCTCTTTTCCCTGGCCTCTTGCCAGGAAGGGCTTGTTGTAGCCCTGCACCTTCAGGGCGCGTGGCCTTCAGACCATGCACCCTAGGCTTCCTGGCCTAGATGCTCCTCCACGTGGCTGGTTCCTGGTACTCGGTATGAACCCCGATTTACCTCTCTCTCTTAATAAAGTTCTCACTCTCCTATGCATCTTTCTTACTAAATAAAAGCTTAAAATGTACCATGCTGCCTCGTCTATCTGTGCTGGTATTTAGAATTCTTCTCTAAATATTAGGCAAGAACCCTCTCAGGCTTATTAATATTGGGGATTTATTAATAAGCATATGGTGAAATCGTATGGCACCCCAAATTCCAGTAGCATATGTGGCACCCCAGATGGCACTTCTGGGGAACTTTAAAGGGCCACATTTTTGTATAAATATTAGGGGGTCATCTTCGATTTCAAGATCTGCTACCTTGTTATCTGTTTAGTTTAAATATTCTCCTGCTTTCACCCCCAAACCTTCTCCTTATTTTGATTGAGCACTGAGTACCAGTAAATACATTTTTTCAGGAATAAACCCATGCTGTCAAGTTTCTCAGTCTATTTAATTTTAGTGCTAATTCTGTATCTATTTATATCTGTCTCATTTCCTACTTCTCTTTTTGTTGACTTATCTTGTGATATAATACAAAATTGTCTGCTCATCACTCAAAAGCCAGTACTTCAGAGACAAGAGTTGATGCAAAGAATTCAGGTTCAGTGAACAGAAACATTAGAAGATGGAAGACATAATTGTCATCATGAACATCTTAAATTCTCAAGTTTCAGGCCTTTGCTTGCTGATAAGGGACTGGTTGGATTCACAATGGTTATGTTACCGGTGAATGGCAGGGTCCTTGTCTTCACACAAGAAAGAATTCAGGCATGACACAGAGAGTAAGTGGAAAGCAAATAGCAAGGTTTATTAGGGTAGGGACATCCGTAAGAACAGATGGGCACCTCTCCAGACAGAACCTGAGAGAGAGTGCCCAGTTGCTCAGACTGGGGGAAAGCGGGGTTACATGGTTGAGTGGAGAGAATATACCTGGCCAGGCCAGGCGGGCGGCTCAGCAGAGAGGCAGAGGGCTGAGCAGGCAGTCTGGTTGAGGTTGGGGGGGGTGGTTAAGGGGATAGGTTTTGTTTTCCCACATCTTCTTCTCCTGAAACAAAAGACTTTTTGGATGTAAATATGAAAAATTCCTATCTGAGTTTTCCCCCTGAAGTTATCAGACAGGAGGAAGCCTGGCTGGGGCCACCTCAGTAGTTAGAGGAAGGATGGGCTGGACCACCTGGAGGATCAGGATCCATAGCAGGATATTTGAAATGCAGATACTGGGCAGGAGGGGCAGGGACCCCCACCTGGCAGGTTATGGGGTAGAAGGGGCAGGGCAGGATGTAAATATTGGGCTGCCCCTGGAAGGTTATTGGGATGACTTTGAGATGCATATGCTGGACCTAGATGTCAATTCTTTAGGCCTTTGTCACACACACATAAGTTCATATATGACTTCCTACCTAACAGTTATTTTTAGCTTGCAGTCATAAATTTGATCCTCTACACATGCTGCCTGGAGCCAGAATACTTTGCAACTTCAGCCAACTTTCCCAAGGCCAGTCTCTGGAAAATTCAAGCAAGCATGATTTTATCAACAAAGTTAACCCTAAGTCTGATTCGTACCTGTTATATCTTAATGTTAGCCATCACAAAGCACACCGGACACCGGAGTAAGGGAAAGGGTTTATTGGGGAACAACCTACAGACAGGAGTGAAGGGGTGATGAAGGAAAAAGGGAGAAAGAGAGTATAAGAGAGAGAAACAGAGAGGAGAGGAGCTAGCAAGGAGAGAAGATAGAGCAGAGAAGAGGAGAGAGGAGAGCAGAGCCAAGAGACCAGAGGAGGAGGCTAGAGAGAGGAACCGAGAGAGAGCAGAAGAGAAGGACCAAGAGAGTGGAACAGGCCCTTTTGAAACTTTGCCTGAGGGCGGGCAGGGAAGCAGGAGCAGCCAATCCCAATAGGATGGGGGTGGAGCCTGGCTCAGGTAGCTGGGCCATGCGGCCAACTGCACCAGTTTCCTAACAGTACCTAAGTCAGCAATCAGCTTTTTTTTTTTTTTTTTTTTAAAGTTTCAGTTTTTAAATCTCTTTGTAAAGCAGAGTTACAGAGAGAGAGAGAGAGAGAGATCCATCTTCCATCACTGGATCACTCCCTAAATGACCACAAAGCTGGGGCTGGGCCAGGCCAAAGCTTGGAGCTAGAAGCCTCTTCTGGGGGTGCAAGGGCCCAAGCACTTTAGCCATAGATGTGCTAACAGGGAGCTGGATAGGAAATAGAGCAGCCTGGTCTGGAATGAATGCAGGCATCTCAAGCAGCAGCTTAATCTGCTAAACCACAAAGCTGAAGGCCCCAGCAGTCAGCTTTTCTTGTGCGAACTGGAGTCATTTGAGCTACTGTTAACATCTCCTTTCCTACTTAATGTGAGCTTTATCAGTATGGTGATGAGGATTGGGAGATAACACATATGCAAGAGGCTCCAGTATTATAATATTCTAGCCTGCAACTCCAGAGAGAAGAAAGTCTTTTCTAGTGTTCATACATGAAATTTGCAGAAAGAATTGTTGCTATACTGGGTACCTTTCTTTAGGAGAATCGTTGAGACTGAGGAACCAGAATATTACAAAGTGTCAGGCCTAAGTGAGACATGTGATCTTGCTAATGACCAGGAGATTGAGTTCTTTGACAACATCCTTAGAAACACAGAGTGGCTGTGGAGTAGCTCCTTAAAAAAAGAGGTTAAAGTTACCAGAAAAAGTTTAAGTAAGGCTGAGTGATTAAAAGCTATGAATTGCTCACTATATTTTGCTGTGAGCTCAAGAATTATGCTTGCATATTAGCAAAATCATCCTTTGGCTTACTTTGCAAAAGATATTTTTCACTTTAGAAAATTGTTTTACTTCTAATAAAAACTTTATTATTATTTTTAATGGAAGAAATAATTCATAAAGACTATATTACTATATCCAAAATTATAATGTTAATTAAGAGAAATAGAAAATTTACTGTAGTCTGGAAAATGATCATTGAACAACATTTGAGTGCTTAATTAACATTTATATCGTATTACTGTTACCTCTACAATAATTAATCGATTATCAATTCTATTGCTACAGATAACAAAACTAATTATTTTAAATTTTCTTTCTTATAAAGCAATAAAATGCAATGTAGTTATTATTAGAATTACTTTTCCTAACAGTAATGCAAGTAATATGCCACTTAATTTTCCTTAAAATTAAAAAGGAAAACAAAATGTGAATATTAAAAGTGAAAAACTGTTAATCTGTTTAGAAATATATTAATAATAAAAGAATGAGGCTCTGTGAGAGAAAACATGTTGATTACAATGCTTCTTTATATTAAATATGAAAATATGAAGAACATTACATATAACATAAGATCTGCTTTCAACATCAATTCAATGGTTCTTAAATATTTATGAAAGCCCAGTTATTAATTTAAAATAGGATAAAAGAAAACACTAGACTCACAGGAATAAGATTTTAATTATAGTTTCATCTATGCAACTATTGTAGGCAGAATTTTTTTTTAATATTTATTTATTTTACTTGGAAGTCAGAGTTACACAGAGAGAGAAGGAGAGGCAGAGAGTGAGAGAGAGAGAGGTTTTCCATCCTCTGGATCACTCCCCAGCTGGCCACAACAGCCGGAGCTGCGCAGATCCAAAGCCAGGAGTCAGAAGCTTCTTCCAGGTCTCCCACGTTGGGCGCAGGGGCCCAAGGACTTGGGCCATCTTCTACTGCTCTCCCAGGCCGTAGCAGAGAGCTGGATTGGAAGTGGAGCAACCTGGACCTAAACCAGCACACAAATGGGATGCCAGCACTGCAGGCAGTAGCTTTACCTGCTACGCCACAGTGCCGGCCCTGGCAGACTTTCTGAAATGTCTTCCCAAAGATGTTTTGCCCTAATCACTGAAATATCTGAGTATGATACTATTCCTGCAACTATGTTACATGGAAAAATTGACCTTGAGATAGGGAGAATATCCTTGATTGCCCAGATTGCCCCAATTTAATACATCTCATGAGTCCTGAAAAAGAGGACAGAAGATGTGGTGTGCTTTTTTTTCTTAGCCCCAGATATTAAACTTTATTTTTTCCTAGAACACTTTTATTTAAGGTATACAAACCTCATGCATTTCATATATACAAATTTAGGAATATAGTAATTCTTCCCATCTTGCCTTCCTTGCGTCCACACTCCCACCCTTCATTCTCCTCCCTCTCCTATTCCCATTCTTATTTTTTTACTAAGATTTATTTTCAAATAACTTTATACACATAACATTAACTCTACACTAAGTAAAGAGTTCAACAAATTGTATGAAAAAAAACTGTTCCTCAACAGTTAAGACAAGGGCTGTTCAAAGTTGTCTTATCTCAAAGTGTCAATTTTACTTTTATAGATTACCTTTTATGTTTTCTATTAGTCATCACAAATTAGTGAGAACAATGCTATTTGTCTTTTTGGGGCTGGCTTATTTCACTAAGTATAATGGTTTCCAGAAGCATCCATTTTGTTGCAAATGACAGGACTTAGTTATTTTTTACTTCTATTTAGTATTCTGTAGTGTACATATGCCATAATTTCTTTATCTACTCTTCAGTTGACAGATATCTGGATTGATTTTCATATCTTAGCTATTGTGAATTGAGCTGCAATAAACGTGGCAGTGCAGATCACTATCTAATATGCTGATTTGATTTATTTTGGGTAAATTCCCAGGATTGGGAAGGTGGGATCATATGGTGGGTCCATATTCATATTTCAGAGGTATCTCCATACTGTCTTCTACAATGGCTGTACCAATTTACATTCCTACTAACAGTGGATTAGGGTACTTTTGCCCCTGCATCCTCGTTAGCATTTGTTGTTTGCCGATTTCTGTATGAAAGCCATTCCAACTGGGGTGAGGTGAAACCTCATTGTGGCAACTGCATTTCCCTGATGGAAAGTGAGCCTGAGCATTATTTTAAAAAAATTATCTATTTGAAAGTCAGAGTTAGAAAAGAAGAGTCAGAGAGAGAAAGAGAGAGGTCTTCCATCCACTGGTTCACTCCCCAGATGGCTGCAAGGGCCAGAGCTGCACCAATCTAAAGCTGGGAGCCAGGAACTTCTTCCTGGTCTCCCATGTGGGTGCAGGTGCCCAAGCATTTGGGCTATCTTCTACTGCTTTCCCAGGCCATAACAGAGAGCTGGATTGGAAGTGGAGCAACCACGACTTGAACCCATACCCATATGGGATGCTAGCATTGCAGGTGGCATCTTTACCTTCAATGCTACGATGCCAGCCCACCCTGAGCATTTTGTAGTGTTGGCCATTTGGATTTCCTCTTTTTAAAAATGTCTATTCATGTCCTTTGCCCATTTCTTTTTATTTTTTTATTTTGGCATAAGTAATGTTTTTTTTTTTCTTTTTTTAATTTATTTTTTCCTGCCAAAGAAACCTTTTATTTAAGTGTTTTCCTATTTTGTAACTGGATTCTTTGTTTTATTGTGGTTAAGTTTCTTGAACTCTTTGTAGATTCTAGATATTAATCCTTTATCAGCTACATAGTTTGCAAATATTTTCTTCCATTCTGTGGATGGTCTTTTGTTTTGCTGAGTGTTTCTTTTGCATCACAGAAACTTCTCACCTTGATGTAATCCCATTTGTCAATTTTAGCTTTGATTGCCTGTGCTTCTGGGGTCTTTTACAAGAAATCTTTCCCTTATGCCAATGTCTTTCAGAGTTTCCCCAATACTCTCTAATAATGGTGTCACATTGTAGATTTAGGTCTTTGATCCACTTTGAGTGGATTTTTGCATAAGGTCTAAGTTTATACTTCTGAATGCAGAGATTCAATTTTCCATGTGCCAATTATTAAAGAGACTACCCTTGCTCCAGGGATTAATTTTAGCTCCTTTGTCAAAGATAGGTTGGTTGTAGATTCATGGATTGATTTCTGGAGCTTCTGTTCTGTTCCATTGGTCTACATATCTGTTTTTGTGCCAGCATCAGGCTGTTTTGATTAATATCACCCAGCGGTATGTCTTGAAATCTAGTATTATGATGCTTCCAGCTTTGTGTTTAAGATTACTTTAGGTATTCAGGGTGTCTTGTGTTTTCATATGAATTTCAACATCATTTTTTTCTAGATCTGAGAAGAATGTTACTGGTATTTTGATTGGGATACCATTGAATCTGTAAACAGCCATTGGTAGTATGGACATTTTGATGATATTGATTCTTCCAATCCATGAACATGGAAGGTTTTTCAATTTTTATATATTCTATTTCTTTAATGTTTGTAATGTTCATCGTAGAGATCTTTGATGTCCTTGGTTAAATTTATTCAGATATTTAATTTTTTGTATCTATTATGAATGGGATTGTTCTTAGAAGTTTTTTCTTAGCCATGACATTTTCTGTGTATATAAATACTGTTGACTTTCATGTGTTAATTTTCTATCCAATTTCTTTATGTAGGCACCAGTTGCTATAAACTTAACTCTTGGCACTGCTTTTGCTATATTCCATAAATATTGACATGTTGTATTGTCATCTTCATTTGCTTCCAGAATTTTTTCATTTTTTAAATTTCTCCTATGATAGACAGCCTGTTGATTCAGCAGGATGTTGTTTAGTCTCCATGTGATTGCATATGTTCTAGAGATTCTTGAGTAGTTGATTCCATTCCATTGTGATCAGAGAAGATACATGGTATGACTTTGACTTTTTGAATTGGCTGAAACTTGCTTTATGTTCCAGCATCTGGTCTATCCCAGAGGAGGTTCCATGCACTTGTGAGAGAAGAAGAACCTGTATTCTGCAACTGTAGTATGAAAAGTTCTGTAGATTTCTGTTAGGTCTATTTGGTTTATAGTGTCAACTAACTGTTGCTTTTTACTGATTTTTTGTTTGATTGATCTTTCCATTGCAGTGATGTGCTTCTGCAGCTTGAAGATAGAGAACACATTAGAAGAAATGTGTACAGCTTCTAGGAGCAGAATCAGACTTAGTTGGTAGCCAAGAAAGAAACAAAAACCTCAGTTTTACCACCACAAGAAATGAGTTCTGGTAATGTTGCCAGGGGTTCTAAGATGGTGGAATAGTGACTGGGCAGTCTGATCTATGCTAAACAAAATTAATAGAGAAGCAGTGAAAGTACACTTTCAGGGTAAAGCTTTAGGAGAAACTGCTGTGGGAAGTCCTGTGAAAGCAGTAGAAACTGCCCAGACCAGTTGCAAGGTGCAGACAGTCAGCAACGAGCAAGAACCTAGCAGCTTAGAACCAAAAATAGCACCTACCTACCTTGTCAAATCAGGTGAAGTCAAATGGCATGGGCCTGGACCACTGTTGATACAGCTGAAGGAAGAACCTAGTGGACTGCACCATTTTTGAGACTCTCCCAGATCCCCCAAGCCAGGAGGTTGACTGCTCACCTGGGTTGGGGGGAAGAAATGGCATGCTTCTCTCTCCTCTCCCCCACAACAGCAACCTGCAGCCAGCTGTGGGAAGGCTGCAGCCATTTTTTAAAAAATAAACAGGTGGCAGCTGCTCCAGCTCTTGTGCATGTACCCAGCAGCTACCAGGGACACTCTCCACCTAGTCAGTAAGGGCAACTGCAGAAGTTTCAGAGCAATGGGCAGTGATAGTCTCCACCTCACCAGCTGTACCCACCAGAAATTGGTTGGGAGGGGGAAACATCTCTATTGAAGGGAAGTGCCACCTGCAGAACTCTCCTATGCACCCAACACAAGTGTGAAGCCAGCAGAGCTGTGGCTGGTGGATATTGTATGTGTTTGTGACCCAGAGAGTTTACCAGAGAGAAAAACCTATGTTCCCCACTAACTTTGAATCTGGCTGGGAGGATTGGGCTCATTCCAGTGGGGTGAAGCACATATAGGCAGCAGCTCTGGGAAAACCTCCAACTCCTGCTCCCCTGGATGGGATGAGCTAATGGGGAAGAGTGGTCCCTCTTGAACTTCTTGACCATGAGAGCCCTGGGTGCTGAGAATGAGAAAACATTATGACTGTGAGAGAGGAGACAGAATGTAGCTAGGTTTCTGGGCAGTAACAGAGTGCTGATACACACTCTCAGAGCTCCTTGGTTGAGCAGAGAAGCTCATAGCACAGGGAACCATGTTCACAGAAGGACTGCGAAGATCACATGTTTGGTTGATACGGCAGTGCAGATGAGTGGTAAACACACTCGGGACTAACTGAGCATTCCTCATCTTGGAGGAAAGAAGGTGAGGGTTTGGTTGCACAGAGGTGACCAATCCTCTCCATCCTGTTACAGGCTAGAAGACAATGGCAACCCAGAATATTGTACCCTGGAAGAAATAAATAGTTAAAATTATAGAAGAAATAAACAAAATTGAATCAAAAAATAATGCAAAAGATCAATCAAACGAAGAGCTGGTTTGTTGAAAATTAAATAAAATTGACACATCATTGGCCCAACTAACCAAAAAAAAAAAAAGAGGGAGAACATCTAAATCAATAAAAATCATAATGAAAAAGGACATTTAACAACAGATACAACAGAAATAAAAAAGAATCATCAGTAATTACTATAAAGAGCTGTATACCAACAAATTGGGAAACCTAGAAGGAATGGATAGATTCTTGGACACATAAAATCTAAAAAAAATTGAGTCATCAAGATACAGAACACCCAAACATAAAATAACCCAGAAGGAGACTGAATCAGTAATAACCGCCCCCCCCCCCCAAAGAAAAGCCCAGGTCCCAGATGGCTTCACTGCTGCATTCTACCTGACATATAAAGAAGAACTAATTTCAATTCTTCTCAATCTATTCAAAACATTTGAAAGGGAGGTTACTCTCCCAAACTCCTTACCTTAACTCCTAAACCAGAAAAAGAAACAACAGAGAAAGAGAATTATAGACCAATCTCCATGAATAACATAGATACAAAAATCCTCAACAAAATACTACCCAATCGAATCCAATAACACATCAGAAAAATCATTCACCCAGATCAAGTGGGATTTATCCCTGGTATGCAGGGATGGTTCAACACCCACAAATCAATACATGTGATAAATCAATACATGTGATTTTCTCAAGAGAGGTAGAGGAAGCATTTGATAAAAAACATTCTTTTATGATGAAAACCTTAAGCAAATTTGGTATAGAAGGAACATTCCTCAACACAATTAAGGCAGTTTATGAGAAACCCCATAGCCAGTATCCTACTAAATGGGGAAAAATTGGAGGCATTCCCATTAAGACTCAGAACCATAGAAGAATGCTCATTCTCACCATTGCTATTTAATATAATCCTGGAAGTTTTAGCCAGAGCCATCAGGCAAGAAAGAGAAATCAAAGGGATACAAATTGGGAAGGAAAAAGTCAAACTATCCCTCTTTGCAGATGATATGATTCCATATATAGGGGAACCAAAAGACTCCATGAAGAGAGGCTTTGGAACTCATAAAAGAGTTTGGTAAAGTAGCAGTTTATAAAATCAACACACAAAAATCAGTAGCCTTTTTAAACACAGATTATGCCATAGCTGAGAATGAACTTCTAAGATCAATCACATATACAATAGCTACAAAAATTTTAAATAGCTTGGAATAAATTTTACCAAGAAAAATGCCAAGACTGAGAAAGAACTTTGAAGATCAGTCTCATTCTCAATAGCTCCAAAAACAATTAATGCCTTGGAATAAATTTATCCAAGCATGTCATATATCTCTATAAAGAAAATTACAAAACATTAGAGAAATATAAGAAAACATAAAAACGTGGAAAATTTTCCATGTTCATGGTGTAGAAGAATCAAAATCATAAAATGTCCATACTACTGAAAATAAAATTATAAATTTAATGCGATTCACAACCAAAATACCAGCATTCTTCTGAGATCTAGAAAAAAGGATGCTAAAATTCTTATGAAACACAAGAGACCCCGAAAAGCTAAAGTATATCACACAATGAAAATAAATTTTGAGGCATCACAATGCCAGATCTCAAGACATGCTACAGAACAGCTATAATCAAAAGAGTCTGGTACTGGCACTAAAACAGATATGTAGACCAATGGAACAGAATATAAACTCAAGAAATCAATCCACACCTCTATAATCAACCTATCTTTGACAACAGAGCAAAAATCAATCCCTGGAGCCAAGACAGTCTCTTCAACAAAAAGGTGCTGAGAAAACTGGATCTCTGCATGCAGAATTATGGAACAAGACCCCTACCTTACACCTTACACAAAAATCCACTCAAAATGAATCAGAGACCTAAATCTATGATATGATATCATCAAATTACTAGAGAACATTGAGAAAAGTCTGCAAGACATTGTTATAGGGAAAGATTTCTTGAAAAGATCTCACAAGCATAGGCAATCAATGCCAAAATTAATAAATAGGATTACATCAAACTGAGAATCTCTTGGACTGCAAAAGAAACACTCAGCAAAGTAAAGCAGCAACTGACTTAATGGGATAAAATATTTGCAAACAATGCAACTGATAAAGGATTAATTTCTAGAATCTATAAATAGCTCACAAAAGTCAACAATTACAAGCAAACAACCTAGTTAAGAAATGGGCAGAGACCAAGAGCAGACATTTTTCAAGAGAGGAAATTCAAATAGTCAACAGACACATGAAAAAATTCTCAGGATCAGGGAAATGCAAATCAGAAACACAATGAGGTTTCACCTCACTTCTGTTAGAATGGTTCTCATACAAAAATCAACAACAAATGCTGAAGTGGGTGTGGGGAGAAGGGTACCTTAATCCACAGTTGGTGGAAATATAAACTGGTACAACCACTGTGGAGGACAATATAGTGATATGTCAGAAAGCTGAATATAGGCCTACCATAGACCCAGCCATCCCACACTTGAGAATTTATCCAAAGGAAATGAAATCAGCAAATGAAAGAGTGATCTGTACGCCCATGATCAATTTAGCTCAATTCACAATAGCTAAGATATGGAATCAACCCAGATGTCCATAAACTGTAGGCTGAATAAAGAAATTATGTATATATGTATACACTGTGGAATACTACACAGCAGTAAAAAATGAAGTCTTGCCATTTGCAAAAAAATGGATGCAACTGGAAAGCATTATAGTTAGAAAAGTAAGCCAGTCACAAAAAGACAAATACTATATGGTCTCTCTGATCAGTAGTAACTGATAGAGGTACCTAAAAAGGTAATCTGTAGGAGCGAAACTGACCCCTTGAGATGCAATGATTTTGAACAGCTCTTCTCTTGACTGTTGGGGAAAAATGCTTTTCTTGTTTTTTTTTTTTTCATACTATTTAGTAAACTTTCTATTTAGTGTAGGGTTAATCACGGAAGTATAAAATTAACTTAATATTGACCTTTGTAAAAAATAAGAATGGGAAAGGGAGAGGGAAGAAAAAGAAAGGTGGGAATATGGGTTGGATGGAGGTAGTGGGGGAAGAATCACAATGTTCCCAAACTGGTATGAATTAAATGCATGAAACTTGTATTCCTTAAATAAAATTTTATAAAAAGGAAAATGAAACAAACAAACAAAATAAAAAGAAATGAGTTCTTCCAACAATCTGAATTAACTTCTTTTCCACTTTTGCTAAATACAATAGCTGAACTACATTCCTGTAGTTATCAGCTAATTTGGTTTTCCATGAAATACTGTTCTTAAGGGTGTCAATGACTCAAAATACATAAGGTTTCAAGTGGTCATCTGTATTTAACAAAGACTGATTGGGACCAGCACTGTGGTGTAGCATGTGAGGTGTTGGTTCAAGTCCTGGCTGCTTCGCTTCCCAACCAGCTCTCTGCTGTGTCTCTCCTGGCTCCTGGCTTCAAATTGGTGCAGCTCTGGTCATTGCGGCCAGTTGGGGAATTAACCAGTGGATGAAAGACCTCTCTGTCTCTCTGCCTCTCCTTCTCTGTGTGTGTAACTCTGGATTTCAAGTAAATAAATAAATCTTAAAAAAAAGACTGAGTATTCCAGCATTGAAAAACTACCCTATTTTAATTTGTGAATGTATCAATATTTTCAGCATGCATCTGCATCATGTTGATTCAATATTGAGAAGTTATGGCTTGGGTCCCTGAACCCACGTGGAGACCTAGATGAAGCTCCTCGCTCCTGGATTAAGTCTGCCCCAGCTCTGGTCATTACAGCCATTGGGTAATGAACCAGTGGATAGAAGACGTATCTCTCTCTCTCCTTCTCTCTCTCTGTCTCTGTCACAACCTATGCCTCTCTGTAACTCTGCCTTTCAAATAAATAAATAAATAAATCTTTAAAAAAATAAAATGCTGCTCACAGCTATTTAATACAAGCTATTTAAAATAAACTCTTCTAAGAGTATTAGGATATTCCCTTCCTCCCTGCCCCTCACCCTCTCTCTCTTTTTTCTTTTTCAGTTTTGGAGATAACATATTTTAAATTTATATCACAGTAAAAAGGCTTAATGCTTCACTAAATAAGAAGTATAGCAGGTAAAAAACAAAAAAGATCCTTGTTCAGTTGTGATATCATTATATTCTTAGAATTTTATCTACAAACTCTATTGGATCTATTAAAAACTAAGCAAAAAATTTAAAAATCCTAAAAAAGGTACAAAGTATTTTAATTAAAATATATTTGAAAACAAAGACCTTGTGAAATAGGGTACTCAACCAATGATATAAATGTGATCTCTGTATGAAACATATTCTCATATGGTACCTCATTATCATTTGTTCACACTCTAATGTTCATCATCCAGGATTATTTCCAGTTTACAAAAAAAGAAATTAAAACTCAGAGATTAAGTTACTCAAATTTACACAACAACTTAATATGAGAAGGCTAGTGAAGCAATGTGAAAAATTTTAAATGCAAACATATTCTAAGATGTATGAATTCCTTTGTATGGATGCGACTGACATAGGTGACCCAAATGAAAATAATATAACTAAGAATGATAATGAGGAGACAAAAGCAATACTGTCAAATAACTTTAGTTCATTTTGTTTATCCATATACAGCAAAGAACTATGAGTCAGAGAATTGGAGCCATAGTGTTTACACTTGTGTGATTTAAGAAAGCATGAGAGGCCTGCTCTGTGGCACAGTGGGATAACGCCCTGGCCTGAAATGTTGGCATCCCATATGGACGCTAGTTTGAGTTCTGGCTGCTCTACTTCCGATCCAGCTCCCTGCTATGGCCTGGGAAGACAGTGGAGGATGTCCCAAGTACTTGGGCCCCTGCATCTATGTGGGAGACCTGGGGGAAGCTCCTGGCTCATGGCTTCAGATTGGTGCAGCTCCAGCTGTTGCGGCCAATTGGGGAGTGAACCAACGGATGGAAGACCTCTCTCTCTCTCTCTCTCTCTCTCTGCCTCTCCTCTCTGTGTAACTCTGACTTTCAAATAAATAAATAAATATTTTTTAAAAAAGCGTGAACAAAAAGACCCATGTACACACATACAAATGCACACCCCCACCCTAGTTCTCTGAAAATAAATACACTTACAATACGTACTTTAAAATAAAAAACTGTTCTAAATTCACCCACAATTCAAAATATAAAAATACTTAAAAACAGAAAACATAAATTTGTCTTTGAGATACCATTCATATCAGAAAAACGTGTGCTTCAGTTTTTAGCAAATCAGAGGAAATGGGTACAGGAAACAATCCCAGGGAAAACCAAAGTTGAGAGTCCAATAGAATAACTCCTCCTTCCTTAAATAAAGCTGAGGATCCCAAGAGTTCTACCATTAACATTAAGTATGAACTTGAAATAAACCTGTACTTCTGGAGTACAAAGAAACTTCCCCATCATGAACAATCATGCCAAATGTACAGTAAAACTATATATATTTATGTACAGTAAACTATATATATTTATGACAAGATTAACCACATGTGGATTTACAGCCTAAATTTTTCATTACCTGGGTAGTCCAAATAATATCAAGTTTGGAGTTTAGTTTAAATTGTTCCTAATTGGTAATGTTCCCAGGTGCCTACCAGAACTGATTACAAATTTTCTTTGACTGGATTAAGAGGTTAAGAGATGTAGAGATTAGTATAAAAATGCCCAATTTTAAATTGTTGCTGTGCTTTGGATATGGTTTGTAAACCACAGGTTTATATGCTGGAGGTTTGGTCTCCAGTATGATGGTGTTGAAGTGGTAGAACCTTTGAACTGAGGTGTGGAAGATAATCATGTTATGAAGACAACACCCTCAGAATCAATTAATACAGGTCTTATGCTACTGAATCAGTTCCTCAAAGAAAGAGTTGTTTTAAGGAAGCCTAGAACCTTCCTTGGGTTCCTCTTTCACATATACTACTCACCCTCTTTCTCACATACTCCCATATACCAATGTCATTCACCATGAGGTCTTCACCACAGTTGACAAGATGCTGATGCCATGCTATTCCATTGCCAAAGCTATAATCTAAATAAATCTATTTTTAAAAATAAAGTGCCCAGACTTGGGAATTTTTCCATAGCAACACAAAATGGATTAAGACAAAGGAATAGGAAAGGGAGAATGCGGCATAGACAATATTTTTAAAAAATATGTTTTTCCAAACTAACAAAAGATAACCATCTGCAGATTCAGTTAGCTTAATGAACACCAAGCACAGTAATTAAAAGAACTATACAGTCCATCTTCAAAACGCAGACTGTAGAAGAAAAATACAAATTATAAGGAAAATAAAAAAGTAATAAAGGGAAATATGTATTAAAAGAGATTTAAGCAGTTGGCATTGTGATGCAGCAGGTTAAACTGCTGCTTGCAATGCTGTCATCTCATATTAGAGCACACATGGGTGGCTGGAATCCAAGGCCATAAACCATCATCTGTTGCCTCCTAGCTTGCAGAAGAACAGGAAGCTGGAGTTATGAACAGAGGCAGAAGTTAAACTCAAGCACTCTGACATGGGACACAGGCATCTTAATCACTAGGCAAAATGTCAATTCTATTAATTTATTTACATTTTTTCAGAGGCTTTAAATTTACAAAACAAAAATTGGGAAGTAATAATACAAAGAGTCCCCATATACCTTTCACCCCATTTCCCATATTAACATCTCATATTAGTGTCTTTGTGACAATTAATGAACAACAGACAGCTTCTCCTGTTTTTTTTTTCCATCCAGAAAACTTTTATCATTCCATCCCTCCCAGTCTCTAGTAATCAACATTCTGTGTTCAAGCTGAGTTGGTTTACCTCTCTCAATTTTAATTCCCACACATAAGGGAGAAGGTACAGTATTGGTCTTTCACTCAAATTGATGTTCTCAATTTGCATGCATTTTGCTGCAAATGACAGGATTTAATTCCTTTGTTAGCTGAATATTCCATTGTATAAATATACCATATTTTCTTTACCCATTCATCAGATGATGGACACCTTGGGTGATTCCATGTTTTGGCTATTGAGAGCAGTGCAGCTATAAATATGGTGGTACTGGTTTCACATTGATACAATGTACTCATGTTTTCTGGGTGTATACCCAGTAGTAGGATTGCTAGATCGCATGGTAAGTGTATTTCATTTTTTTAAGGAAATCTCCATACTGTTTTCCACAGTGGTTGCAATAATTTACCTTGTCACCAGCAGTATATCAGAGTGCCCCTTTCTCCACATCCTCACTGACATTTGTTACTCTCTGTGTTTTGGATAATAGCCACTCTGACAGGGTTGAGTTCTTATCTCATGGTAGTTTTGATTTGAATTTCCCTGATGGCTAGTGATGCTGAGTGTTTTTTCATATATTTGTTGACCATTTGTATTTCTTCTTTGAGAACAGTCTGTTCAGGTCATCTGCAAATTTTTTAACTGGATTGAATGCCTTTTTCTTATGTTTCTTGAGTTGCTGACATACTCTGTATATTCATGCTGTGTCAGATAAACAGCTTACAAATATTTTCTTCCATTCTGAAAGATGTCACCTTCGCCATGCCAAAGCTTCTGAGTTTGATATGATACCATTTGTCTAGTTTTAAAATGCCCATCTCTTTTTAGAGTATTTCATATTTTCATCACAAGATATATGCTAGAATAAGCTTATTCATATGATAGCAACAAATAAATAGCATAAATGACCCAACCTCCATTAAAATAAAATTAAAAACTTGTGATATGTCCATTTAGTGCAACTCTATGCAGTGACACTGGAAATGAATAGACTGAAAAAGTGTGTGATAACATTGGTGAATGTTCAAGACAAAACACTGAAAATATGTTTCAGAAAATATGTTCAAGGCCATTTCCCTAGTATAAATTTCTCATTTTAAAATATTTATTTACTTATTTGAAAGTCAGAGAGGAAGGGGGGTGGAGAGAGAGGTCTTCCTTCTGCTGATTCATGCCCCAAACAGCCAGAATGGCCAGAGCTGTGTTGGGCAGAAGCAAGGAGTCAGGAACTCCATCCCAGACTCCCAGGAGCTCAAGAACTCAGGCTTTCTTCCAGTACATTCCCAGGCACATTAGCAAGGAGCTGGATCTGAAACAGCAGCAAGGACTGAACTGATGCTTATATGGGATGCAGGCATCACAAGAGGTGTGTAAATCCACTGCATCACAATGCTGGCCCCCATCTAGTATAAATTTCAAAAATAATTGGAGGGGCCGGCACTGTGGCACAGCGAGTTAAAGCCCTGGCCTGAAGCACCAGCATCCATATGGGCACCGGTTCTGGTCCCAGCTGCTCGACTCCCAATCCAACTCTCTGATATGGCATGAGAAAGCAGTAGAAGATGGCCCAAGTCTTTGGGCCCCTGAAACCACGTGGGAGACCTGGAAGAAGGTCCTGGCTCCTGCCTTCATATCGGAGCAGTTCTGGCTGTTGCATCCATCTGGGGAGTGAACCAGCAGATGGAAGACCTCTCTCTCTGTCTCTACTCCTCTCTTTAACTCTCTTTCAAATAAATAAACTAAATATTTTTAAAAATAAATGGAATAATATTACAATGGTACTATGCTGCTTAAGGATGAAAAGACAAATGATAACATTATTTTTAAATGCATATAAATGATAAACACAAAATTCAGAATATGTTCACTTCCTAAGGGGTAATGGTATCATGTATATCTTAAACTAGATGATAAATGCATTGTTGATCAGTAGTGAATGAAACAAATTTTTAAATGATGACTCTGTTGTAATTCGATATATATATTATATTATATTATATTATATTGCAGAAAAATCCCTAAACACTTTAACATTTTATGTGTGATATCATGTAGATAATTATTATACATCCCTAGCATTGAATGTTTAGCATCAAGAATAAAAAAAGGAAATTTGTAGGCAGAAATATGGAAAGATCTCCAACATATAATATTATGTGAAGAAATGGAAATGGAAGAAAATACCTATAGCATTCCATAAGTTCGGTAAATATATTTGTATTTTTTGTATAGGCATAAGGTTCTTAGATGGATACACAAAAAAGTCATGATAGTGTTCAGTTGTAGGAAAAAGAAAAACTTGACTTAGGCAAGGTTTGAGATGATTTTGTTTTACTTTTTACACTTTGTGGAAGTTCTTTCCTCCCTTCAGAGAAAGGTACCTCCTTTTTGATGGCCCATTCTTTTTACTGGGATCTCACTCGCAGAGATCTTTCATTTAGGCATTTAGGTCCTTTTTTTTTTTTTTTTTTTTTTTTTTTTTTGCTAGAGTGTCTTGGCTTTCTATGCCTAAAATACTCTCATGGGCTCTTCAGCCAAATCTGAATGCATTAAGGGCTGACTCTGAGGGCAGAGTGCTGTTTAGGACATCTGCCATTCTATGAGTCTGCTGTGTATCCTGCTTCCCATGATGGATTGTTCTCTCCCTTTTTTATTCTATCAGTTAGTATTCGCAGACACTAGTCTTGTTTATGTCATCCCTTTGACTCTGAGACCTATCATTATGATCTATTGTGACTTGAAATTGATCACTTGGACTAGTGAGATGGCATTGGTACCTGCAACCTTTATGGGATTCTATTGGAATCCCCTGGCACATTTCTAACTCCACCATTTGGGGCAAGTCTGACTGAGCATGTCCCAAATTGTACATCTCCTCCCTCTCTTATTCCCACTCTTATATTTAACAGAGATCACTTTTCAGTTAACTTTAAACACCTAAGAATAATTGTGTGTTAATTACAGAGTTCAACCAATAGTATTAAGTAGAACAATAAAAATATTAAAAAGGATAAAGTATTATATTGTACATCAACAGTGATGACAAGGGCTGATCAAGCCACTGTTTCTCATAGTGTTCAATTCACTTCAACAAGTTTCCCATTTGATGCTCGGCTAGTTGTCACCGATAAGGGAGAACATATGATATTTGCCCCTTTGGGATTGGCTTAATTCACTCAGCATGATGTTTTCCAGATTCCTCCATTTTGTTGCAAATGACCGGATTTCATTGTTTTTTTCACTGCTGTATAGTATTCTATAGAGTACATGTCCCAAAATTTCTTTTTTTTAACTTTTATTTAATGAATATAAATTTCCAAAGTACAGCTTATGAATTACAATGGCTTCCCCCCTATATCGTCTCTCCCACCCGCATCGCTCCCCTTTCCCACTCCCTCTCCCCTTCCATTCACATGAGGATTCATTTTCAATTCTCTTTATATACAGAGATCAGTTTAGCACACATTAAGTAAAGATTTCAACAGTTTGCTCCCACACAAACATAAAGTGAAAAATAATAGATGATTTTTTAAATGATGATGAAATCAGATCAGACCTATTGTCATGTTTAATCCCAGTGAGAGTCAAGTTGGGAATTGATAATTTCTTCTTCTTTTTTTTTTACATAAGATCAGTTTAGTATACATTAAGTAAAGTTTTCAACAGTTTGCACCCCCATAGAAACACAAAGCGAAATATACTGTTTGAGTACTCATTATAGCATTAAGTCTCAATGTACAGCACATTAAGGACAGAGATCCTACATGAGGAGTAAGTGCACAGTCTTGGCTTTCCATGCCAGAAATACTCTCATGTGCTTTTCAGCCAGATTGGAATGCCTCTAGGGCTGATTCTGAGGCCAGAGTACTGTTTAGGACATCCACCATTCTATGAGTCTGCTGAGTATCTCGCTTCCCATGTTGGATCACTCTCCCCTTAATTTATTCTATCGGTTAGTATTAGCAGGTACTAGACTTGTTTATGTGCTCCCTTTGACTCTTAGTCCTTTCATTATGATCAATTGTGAACTGATATTGATCACTTGGACTGGTGAGATGGCATTGGTACATGCCACCTTGATGGGATTAAATTGGAGTCCCCTGGTATGTTTCTAACTCTACCATTTGGGGCAAGTCAGCTTGAGCATGTCCCAAATTGTACATCTCTTCCCTCTCTTATTCCTACTCTTATGTTTAACAGGGATCACATTTCAGTTAAATTTCAACACTTAAAAATAACTGTGTGATAATTACAGAATTAAACCAGTCATATTAAGTAGAACAGACAAAAAAAATACTAAGAGGGATAATGTATTAAGTTGTTCATTAACAGTCAGGGCTATGCTGATCAAGTCACCGTTTCCCATAGTGTCCATTTCACTTCAACAGGTTTCCTTTTTGGTGTTCAGTTAGTTGTCACCGATCAGGGAGAACATATGGTATTTGTCCCTTTGGGACTGGCTTATTTCACTCAGCATGATGGGTTCCAGATTCCTCCATTTTGTTGCAAATGACCGGATTTCATTGTTTCTTACTGCGGTATAGTATTCTAAAGAGTACATATCCCATAATTTCTTTATCCAGTCTACCGTTGATGGGCATTTAGGTTGGTTCCAGGTCTTAGCTATTGTGAATTGAGCTGCAATAAACATTAGGGTGCAGACCGCTTTTTTGCTTGCCAATTTAATTTCCTTTGGGTAAATTCCAAGGAGTGGGATGGCTGGGTTGAATGGTAGGGTTATATTCAGGTTTCTGAGGAATCTCCAGACTGACTTCCATAGTGGCTTGACCAGTTTGCATTCCCACCAACAGTGGGTTATTGTCCCTTTTCCCAAACATCCTCTCCAGCATCTATTGTTGGTAGATTTCTGCATGTGAGCCATTCTAACCGGGGTGAGGTGGAACCTCATTGTGGTTTTGATTTGCAATTCCCTGATTGCTAGTGATCTTGAACATTTTTTCATGTGCCTATTGGCCATTTGGATTTCCTCTTTTGAAAACTGTCTATTGAGGTCCTTGGCCCATCTCTTAAGTGGGTTGTTTGTTTTGATGTTGTGTAGTTTTTTTTTTTATCTCTTTGTAGATTCTGGTTATCAACCCTTTATCTGTTGCATAGTTTGCAAATATTTTATCCCATTCTGTCGGTTGCGAACATTGAACCATCCTTGCATACCAGGGATAAATCCCACATGGTCGGGGTGGATGATCTTTCTGATGTGTTGTTGCATTCTATTGGCGAGAATTTTATTGAGGATTTTTGCATCTATGTTCTCAGGGATATTGGTCTGTAATTCTCTTTCAATGCTGCATCTTTCTCTGGCTTAGGAATTAAGGTGATGCTGGCTTCATAGAAAGAATTTGGGAGGATTCCCTCTTTTTCGATTGTTCTGAATAGTTTGAGAAGAATTGGAGTTAGTTCTTCTTTAAATGTCTGGTAGAATTCAGCAGTGAATCCATCTGGTCCTGGGCTTTTCTTTGTTGGGAGGGCCTTTACTACTGTTTCAATTTCTGACTCAGTTATGGGTCTGTTTAGGTTTTCGATGTATTCCTGGTTCAATTTAGGTAGGTTGCATGTGTCCAGGAATCTATCCATTTTTGATAAGTTTCCCTGTTTGCTGGCATACAAGTCCTTGTAGTAATTTCTGATGATTCTTTTTATTTCTGTGGTGTCTGTAGTTTCATTTCCTTTTTCATCTCTGATTTCATATTGATGACCGTGTTTCTGTGTTCTGTGTGTAACACATCTTTAAGTATCTTTTGCAGAGCTGGGCGAGTGGCCACAAATTCTTTCAATTTCTCTTTGCTATGAAAGGTCTTTATTTCACCTTCATTCACAAATAAGGGCTTTGCAGGATATAATATTCTGGGATGGCAGTTTTCTCTCTTAGCACCTGGGCTATGTTTCGCCTTTCCCTCCTACCTGTAGGGTTTCTGATGAGAAGTCTGCTGTGAGTCTAATTGGAGATCCTCTGAGAGTAATCTGACGTTTCTCTCTTGCACATTTTAGAATCTTTTCTTTATGTTTCACTGTGGTGAGTTTGATTACAAAGTGTTGTGGTGAGTGTCTCTTTTGGTCATGTTTACTAGGGGTTCTATGAGCTTCCTGTACTAGGATATCTCTGTCTTTCTCCAAACCCGGAAAGTTCTCTGCTAGTATCTCACTAAAAAGGCCTTCTAATCCTTTCTCCCTCTCCATGCCTTCAGGAACTCCTAGAACTTGAATGCTGGGTTTTTTATTAGTATCCTGTAGATTCCCAACAATATTTTTTAGATTTCTAATTTCCTCTTCTTTTCTTTGGTTTGACTGCATACTTTCCTGTGCTCTGTCTTCTAAGTCCGATATTCTCTCTTTGCTTCACCCATTCTGTTTTTAAGGCTCTCTAATGTGTTTGTCATTTGATCTATTGAGTTCTTCATTTCATTTTGATTTCTCTTCACTATCAAACTTTCCTATTCTACTAGTTTCTGCATTTCCTTTTGATTCCTCCTTAATATTTCATTTTCACAAGAGATATTTTCTATCCTGTCCAGTAAGGATTTCTGTAGTTCAAGAATTTGTTTTTGAAAACTTCTAAATGTTCTTATCATAAATTTTTTAAATCCGTATCTTGCATTTCTTCTATCTCATCATCTTCATAATCTTGGCTTGGGATGTCTTGTTCATTTGGGGGCATCATAATGTCTTTGTTGATCTTGTTTCCTCGATTTCTGTGTTTGTTGCTTGGCATTGTGGAGATATTATTTGGATTCTTCTTCCCTTGCTGAGGTGTTTTTTCTTGTTATACTATGACTGTATTAAGTGGACTGTCTGCTTTTGGAGGAGCCTTAGACGCTTGAGATGGGTGTGGCCAGAGAGCTGTGTTTGGTTCTTCAGTGTTAAGGGTGTGTCAAAGGTGACATACTCCGGTTAGGTTTGGTAAATCTCTCTCTTTCTCTCTCTCTCTTTTTTTTTCGATTCATAAGGGAAGTAATACCACACAGCTGAGCAGAATTGAAGGTAGTCAGCTTCTGATCTCTGGCTCCTGTGGGTATGTCATTCATCTGCTCTTTCCCAAGGAGCACGCAAAGAATCTGTCCTGCCCTCAGTGTGGGCTCAAATTATCCTGCAGTCTCCCACCGGGTTGCCAAGGTTACCAAATTGTAGCATCTCTGGAGAGAGTACTCACGTGAACTCCATGAGTTCTCTCACCCACCGTCTCTTTTTTTACTGCCTCAGTTCATTAGCTCCACACATTCACTAGGTCCTAACCTCCTGTTATTTCACCCTCCTCCAGAGTCAGGTTTTTCTATTTGACTGAGGGCGGTCGTAGTTCTGAGGTTGCGCACAACCCTGAGGTCACATAGCTTTTATGTATGTCCAAAATGGTGCCCTGCTCTTTGTCTTGTTCGCCTTTGGGAGGTGGGTGGAGAGAGAGAAACTCGTCCATATGGGTCCCTTTTTTTTCCTCTCTCCTCTATTAGCCTGGTGAACTTTCCCCAGTGGGGCTTCAAGCCTTGTTCCCTCTAGGCTCTATCTGCCATTTCCCTGTCTCGGGTTACTGAGGGTTTGCCTCACCTCGCCTTCCAGCTCATATGCGTAGACTCCATTGTTGGGCTCTGGAGCCGTAGGCGTCCTTGCTCTCCCTGTAGGTCATCCGTGTTACATCCACTAGATCTGGAAGAGTTTCCTCTGCAGTTTTTTCCCCGAGCCTTTCCCTGAAACTACAGTAACTCCACTTTTATTAAACTACCTTTTCCCGGACTATCAGTGCATGTCCTCACTATTCCACCATCTTCTATATTTTAATTTTAAAAATATACTCCTGTTTAACAACTCATACTGTAACGTTTGTTGGACATACTTAATTGTCGCATTTAGCTATTTATATACTTAAACTCAACATATTCTATTCTGTGCAATCATAGAATACTTTAATGAGCGACTTATTGTGAAAAACAAAACTTCATATCACTGTGATGTTGGTTTTCAGGAAAACAAATGATGGAAGTGTTTACATGATAAAGATCATTCTACTGTTTCTATACAGTTAATTGTGATAATAGAAACCTTTTATTCATTGCCCTTCACCTACAGTAAAACCTAAAATGAAACTGAATCAAACATCTAATCTACCACCAATGAAAATGCTATCAGAGAGAGGAGATAAAACAAGAAAATAAGCAACTATTACATAAAAGAGAAAGTAACAATCATTATGAAGGGAAAAAAATAAGTGTCAAAGTATTTTGAAAGTTACTTGGGAATAAATTTTGCAAAGAGGAAAAGAAACCAAGAGAGATTTTATGGAGAAGGTAACATATGAGTTGTCCTTTCAGGAATATATAAGATATATTCATGGCGAAACAGGTGTTCAGGTAATGTGAGATAGTGTAGATAGTGCGTTTTTTTTAAGATTTATTTATTTATTTGAAAGGCAGTGTGTGTGTGTGTGAGAGAGAGAGAGAGAGAGAGAGAGAGAATCTTCCATCTACTGGTTCACTCGCCAAATAGCTACAATAGCCAGAGCAGGGGTGGTCTGAGACTGGGAGCCCAGAGCTTCTTCTGGGTCTCCCACATGGCTTCAGGGGCCCAAGGACTTGGAACATCCTCCACTGCTTTCCCAGGCACAGTAGCAGGGGACTGTAGTGGAAGTAGACCAGCCCAGGGCTCGAACCAGTGCCCTTATGGGATGCCTGAAACATAGGCGGTGGTTTTACCACTATGCCACGATGCTGGCCTTGAGGTAGTATATTTTATGTAGAAAGATTGCATTAATCAAATCACTGGATAGACCAAATTAACTGTGATATAGCACAGGAAGGATCACAATATCTATACCAATGAAATATTCAAGAAGTATTTCTTGAATAAATGAAAAATGAAGTTAATCTAATAATGAAAGCCATTTATTTGAATCATTATTTGGACTTTTTTTCATTAGTACTTTATTTATCATCTATATTCATCTATATATCCACCTTTCCTTAAATTTCAGATACAGCAGCTATGTTTTTAGAAAAACTACTTGAATAAAAAAGAAATATTTCAGGGCCAGAGCTGTGGCATAGTGGGTAAAGCTGCTGTCTGCAGTGCTGGCATCCCATATGGGCACTAGTTCGAGTCCTGGCTGATCCACTTCTGATCTAGCACTCTGCTATGGCCTGGAAAAGCAGTAGAACATGGTCCAACTCCTTGGGCCCCTGCACCCATATGGGAGACAAGAAGAAACTCCTGGCTCCTGGCTTCAGATTGGCCCAGCTCTGGCCATTGCAGCCAACTGGGGAGTGAACCAGCAGATAGAAGCCTCTCTCTCTCTCTCTCTGCCTCTCTTTCTCTCTCTGTGTAATTCTTTCAAATAAATAAATAAATCTTTAAAAAAATTTCATCCCTCTACTCCTTCTGTGGAAGGCAATGGTGAGGGGTCATGTATTTGGATTCCTACCACCCACGTGGTAGGTAGATTGAGTTCTGAACTCCAGGCATATTTTGTGTATTTGGTGACTGAACCAGTAGATGTAAATTCTCTCTCTCTCTCTCTCTCTCTCTCTGTGTGTGTGTGTGTCTATGTTTTGTGTGTGTGTTTATCTGCTGTCTGCCTTTCTGCCTCTCAAATAAAATATTTTGGAAAAAAATCCACAATGACATATCATCTGTCAGAATGACCATTATCAAAAAGATTAAAGTGTAGTAGTCAAGGGTGCAGAGAAATGGGGACACTTGAACACTGTTGGTGGGAATGTAAATAGTACATCCATTATGGAAAACAATGCAGAAATTCCTCAAAACACTAAGCATAGAATTCACAGATTATCCAGCACCTCTATTTGTTGATATTTATACAAAATCTATGAAATTAGTTTGTTGAAGAGGTAGCTATACTTCATGTTCATTGCTATTCTCTTCACAGGAGTTAAGTTATCTAATCAACTTAAAAGTTTCTCAAAAAATGAGTGGATAATGAAAATGCATTACATACACACAGTGGAATAATATTCAGCCTTAAAAAGAGGGAATTACAAAGACAATGTGGATGGAATTGGAGAACATCAACATAAGTGAAATAGACCAGGTACAGAAAGACAAATGCTGCGTGATCCCACTCAGATGCAGAATCTAAAACAACAGAATATAATAGAATATAATGGTAGCTGAAGAGGGTAAGTGTGGGGAAAATGGGGAAGTGATGGCCCAAGGGTACAAAACCTCAGAAGGAAGTTTTTTTTAGCTATATGCACCACATGGTAGATATAGATAATATAGAGTATATTGCTTCTCCTTCATGTTATGAGGCAACCATGGGGTCCCTCACCAGAGACTGAACAGATGAGGCTTTCCGATTTTGGACTTTAAACTTCCAAAGCTGTGAGCTTAATGTACTATTTTTTAATAAAGTACCCAGAATAAAGTTTTCTGTTATTTCAACACAAACTGGCCTAATACAGTGGAGTAACTGAAAGTCTACACTATTAATCTTTTCGTGGGCTAATAAGTTGGTCCAGGGTGCCGTCATTATATTTTGTTTGAAAGTTCAGCCTTTATTGACTTCTTTTCTTGTTTGTCTCATTTCTCCACTTCCTTATTAGTGTTTCTGTATATTCTCATCAAATAAAACTATTTGCGGGGCTGGGGCTGTGGTGTAGCGATAAAGGCCACCACCTGCAGTTTGAGTTCCGGCTGCTCCACATCTTATCCAGCTCTCCGCTATGGCCTGAGAAAGCAGTGGTTTATGCCCCAAGTCTTTAGGCCCCTGCACCCCTGTGGGAGATCTGGAAGAAGTTCTGGCTTCGGATCTGCCCGTCTTCGGCCATTGTGGCCATCTGGGGAGTGAACCAGTGGATGAAGACCTCTCTCTCTCTCTCTCTCTCTCTCTCTGTAACTCTAGCTTTCCAATAAATAAATAAATCTTGAAAAAAAATTTTCATTTGAATCCTTGACTCAGCATCTTTTGGAAGAACACAAGCTAAGATATTCTACATGAAGATATGTTGAAAAAGCTTATAAAAGACCAAGTTCTCCATATCCCACCCCAAAGTAGAAAAGATTATTTGAGTATCTAGAATGTAATGTACTGCAGTGAAATTGACAATGATCTCTTACACACCTTGTCTCCATTGTTAAGGAACCGTTGTTTTTTTTTTTCTTATACTGTTTCTTGAACTCTTAGAGTAGGGTCAATCTTACAAGCATAAAGTAAACTGAAAATAGATCTTTGTAAAAATTAAGAATAGGAATAGGAGAGGAAGGAGGAAGAGGGGTTGGGAGTAGGGGCTGGAGGGAGGGTAGGGTGGGAAGTATCACTGTGTTACTAAATCTGTATATATGACATACATGAAAAAATTTGTATACCTTAAATAAAATTTATAAAAATGATTATTTGGAAAAAAATTGAAGCTTTTGGAGAGCATCTTAGGAAGACAGAATAAAAGGAGTCAATAGATAATAGCTATTATTGTTCTGGGGGAATCATTTGGTCATTCATTTCTTTATCACAATTTCACTGAATATACACATGCAGATTACAAACATGCAGACTATAATATTGAATAAGAAGTCATTTTTACCTTTAATGAACTTACAGTTAGTTGAAAAAACAAATATGCAAATAATTTTAATGCATTAAATAATGTAGATGAGCAGCATCTCTAATGAATTAATGGGAATCCCACCTTAAGTGTTTTGGGGGAAGTATGTAGACAACGTTTGATAGTAGTTACGTCTAGAATTTTGTGAATTGGGTGGAACTTTGCCAGGTGAAATCGCTGTAGCAAAAATATTTATTCAAAGAGATCAGCATGATTAAAGGCAAAGAGGTATAAGACAGTGTATGAAAAATGATATGAGGTTTAGTATGACATAACTACATACAAAAATAAATACATGCAGGGTTTTGTTAGACAACAGCAAGAAGGAGGAATTAAATACTGAAGTATTCTGGTGAGAGGCTAAGTAAATCAGATTTAGTTCATGGTTAATGACAGCATTTTTATACTCACACAGGCACCACTTTCACATTTTTTCTATATTATGGGTAATATATTATAATACCTGCAAGGACAATTCTTTGTTGGAAGGTATTTGTGAGCTTTATGATTGCTGCACATGACAGCATCTTGAAATCCTCTAGTTTTCATGTCTGAATGTCGATTTATATGAAGCCCAGTAATTGATATAAATCACCTGATTTATTTTTTAAGATTTATTTATTTGAAATTAAGAGTTACAAAGACAGCAGAAAAGAAGGCAAAAAGAGATTTTCCGTTAACTAGATCATGCCCTAAACAGCCATAAGGGCCAGGGTTGGGAAAGGTTGAAGCCAGGAGCCAAGAATTCCATCTGGGTCTCCCACATGGGTGGCAGTGCATCAAGCACTTGGACCATCTTTTGCTGATTTCCTAGGTGCATTGGCAAGGAGCTGGATTGAAAGTAAAACAGCCAAGAATCAAACTGATGCCCATATGGGATGCCAACACCGCAATTGGTGGCTTAATCTGCTGTGCCTCAACACCAGAACATGAACTATTTTTATTGTGTGGAAAATACTACAAGCTATGTTAAAATAGATGATTAAGTTACATAATTAAACCTTTTATTGTTGTCTAACACATGTTATACCGAATTTTGAATGCCACAGACACCAAGTTTTAGCAATATTTTTAGCAGGATTTTTCTTAATGACTTGTAAGGGGCCTGACATCCCTAGCTCATTGTAACAAAGAAGCTTGTTTTAAGTAAATGTTCCTAAAGCTCTGTACTTATTAATACTCTTATCTACCTAAGTAGTTATTAATTTAAGAACAACCTAGTTGTTGGAACAGTTTTTTAAAGAAGTTTTAAAAGTATAACAGGGCCGGAATAAAACAATGGAAAACAGTAGCTGCATTTGCTGTCTGGTCTTAGCAGGGATGCCGAACAGCAGCTATCTCTTGGGCAATTGGGAGGTCACTGCCTGTAGGGTTGACAGATTAGGAGGTAGTCTGCTTCTTGCTTGCCCTGGAACAGAAGCATATATAATAAGCCACATGCCTAAGGCTTTCAGAATACAAAATTTTTTTCATACTGGAGTTGGATTTTTTTATATAAGGCTCCAATTTCCAAAATTAAAACCTAACAAGCTATATATTAGCCCTAAAATTTAAGAGTTATTTTGCTTTCTAAATCTTTAGTTCATAGAAATTGGTTATTAGGTATGTGGCCTCTAAGATCTAAAAGAAAACCAAAATAGTAAATATAATTGGATGGTAAAATCAATCAATAACATTCTAAGTAACATTTTTAGTTGATGTGAAGATTAGAGAGTTCAGACTTTTATTAAGCAAGCCAATAGAAATGCTGATGGGTTAATTATCTCTTTGAGGAATGGAATTGTTCAATAAGATTACCATTATCTGAGAGTAAAATAATGATTTTCTAAATCTCTTCCTCAGCTTTAAAAGGGCTAATCAGAGTCAAGATCTGTTCATATTAACCTGTAAGAACAGGGAGTTTTTTTTACACTTATTTTTATTTTACTTTGTTCTGGAGTTGATTATAAACAGTAGTATATGTAGAGTAAGTCAAATATAAAGCTTATAAAAATGATAGCCTACAATAAGCATTTAAGATTTCCTAGTTATAGAAGAATGTGAACAATAATTGAAGCAAAGTACTTGTAATGTGAGTGTTATAGGTTTCCTGTTAGCTAGCTAATCACACTCTGTGAGATTGATCTTTTGAGGATAGAAAAGCTTTATTACTATTACTTGCAAATGAGGAACCAGGAGAAATATGCTTCAAATCTACTTCTCTGGGGTGTGAAGGAAAGATTTATAGATTAGGTAGGAGAAAGTTGATATTTGGAAATGCCCGCCAAGAAAAATATTGATTGGAGAGCTTGGAATCAGGCCATCATGGTAATATAGAATTTTAATTCCAGGTTTCTGTGTTTGATTAACCCCTTGCTTCGGGTGTTACTGCAGCTTCTTTGGTTCTGCCAGTCATATCCTCCCTCTGCACTTGCCCAGGTCACTGACATGTACTCCTCCGTCTGGGTTCCCTCTGTGGGTGCTCAGCCATGTCCTAAAAAGCAGAGATTTTTTTTAAAACGTGATTTTTGTTAAAAATTGTTAAAGCATAAAATGGGGAAACTGTCAAGAAAAGTATAAGGATAAAGAAGTATAACACAAGATTTTTATGAGTGAGGCATCAAGGGCAGACCAATATCATGTTCTCTTGATACTTAGCCAAAAAATCAAAACCAATGTGAACTTCAACTGAAGAAAAACAAGTCCAACTAGAAATTAGAGTAACAGCAATTATGACTCTGTTAAAACAATGAACAGACTAATCTGTAAAGCTAAATGTTCTGACTTCATATTCTCTCTGTCTCTTTTGCCACCTTAAATTTTGGTTCAGGCCATTTCTGTTCAGCTCTGCATGTAGATGTGTTAGTCACAAGAGGAATTTTGCTTGCAGCTTAAGATTCCTGAAAATAGGCCTTTACCTGGATCTTTCCTCCTCCTAGGAGATAAGGAGCATGCACAAAATTAATGGCTGTTTTGTTAATGATTTATAATGGCTGCTTAATCAGATCTACATCTACAAAGTCAATTGGCCAAGAACAGACAGCTTCATGAAATTTCTCAGACCCTGACTGGTACCCAGGTGTATGAAGTGATTCATCTCCTCTTGACCTCACCTACTTCTCTTTTCCTGCCACTTTTGCTAAAAAAAATAAAGATCTGCTACAAGGCATGGACAACATGGTTTCCTTAGGGTAATAGTTCCACCCCCTTCTTGGATTACCATTACTTCAAGAAAACTCACCTTTTTTGTTTCAACACTCTGCACTAGAGTTATTGAACTAGGAAATAGTTCAGCATAAACAGCCTCTAAAGTAAGACATGCAAATTCAGGTAAAGCAAAAGAAATAGGAAGACAGTAATGATACAAAGGAAAAAAATACAAGGAAAATCCATAACGGAGAAGGTAAAAATCCAAGGTAAATTTCCTTTCCTGGAATTTACTGACTAATGTGCATCACACTTTCCGCTGAAGCAGTAGAAAGTCCTGACCAACTCCCCCAGTAACCCTCTCAGCTAATTCTATCATTTCATGAACACACACACACACACACACACACACACACAAAACTGATGTGTGCACAGAGATTGTGGAGAGCAGCTCTTAAGAATCAGGGAATGTGACTTTGGGTGTGAAACCGAGCTCCTATACAGTACTGTGGATCCACATGCTAGATCCTAGCAGGTCCTATTTCCCACAGCCTCCCAACCTCCCTCACTCAGCTTAAAATTCCCGTACTCTTATATACTACAATTAACTGACTGAAATGAGCAAGTGGTGCAGCTGGACCTACAGGGTCCCTGAACAAAATATTAAAGAAGCCATTTATAACATCTCAGTGTATGGTCTTGCATAGAGAGTTTCTTTTCAAAGATTGACTGATTGATTTGAAAGGGAGAAGAGAGAAGAGAGGGAGGGAGAGAAGAAGAGAGATGGGGAAGAGTAGGGGAGAGAGAGAGAGAGAGAGAATCTTCTATCTACTGATTGACTCCTAGCAGCCTGGAACTCCATCTGGGTTTCCCACGTGGGTTGCAGAAACCTAAACACTTTGGCCATCTTCCACTGCCTTACCAGGTACATTAGCGGGGTGCTAGATACAAAGTGAAGTGGCTAGGACTGGATCCAGTGCTCCAATATAGGATGCCAACATTGCAGGCGGCAGCTTAGCTGGCTACACTACAATGCCAACCCCATAGAGAAGTTTCTTTTCCAGGAAACTCAGATCCTGAACAAATAGCAATTACCACTTGTGCATAGGCCCTAAACTGGAGTCTGCTTTGTCCTCAAGATATTGCCCACCATTGAACTAGAGCTGCAAGCACTGTTAGACCAACCAGGGTCTTGGACATGAACTGAATATGCACATCTGAATCCCAAATTTAATCTGTGAGAAACTTTAACCCAATAACTCAAGGAGCCTGAGAATTAAGCAACAGCTCCTTGGCTCTTTGCTCCATGCTTTGCAATAAATACCCACTTTTATATGTTTTTTTTACCACCCCAGTGTCAGTAGTTGGCTTGCTATGCATCAGGCAAGTGGACCCAGTTTGGAGGGATTCAATTTCAATTCCTCCAAACACTGTGAGAATGTTCTGTAACAAGTGTGCTGTGACTCAGGAAATAGAGTCACTTTTGAACTTTATTCAACTTGCTCCTAACTTTCTCTGAACTGAGTAAAAATAAAGTCAAATTGCAGTGGGGTGAGATGTGGATATACCCAGTTGGATACATTCTAAGCTCTTGTCTCAGTGTGAGAGATGAATTCAAAGCAGAGATATAGATAGAGTACAATAATGGTACCAGGATTTATTTAAAGAGACTAAAGACATAGTACACAGTCATAAGTGAATGCAAGAAACCTCATGAGAGAGAATTGTGCCCTCATCAGTTTGGTTTCCCCTTTTATTGGATAGGGGATGATTCCTTAATTGAATACACAAGCAGGGTGGACTTTGGGCAGAGTTCAGGATAACATGGATGATTATTTTTAGTTATGTTTTCTTATCTTAAAAAAGATATCTTTGGTTCTATTTATCTGAAACCTTGAGAGAATAATCCCATGTGTTTCAAGAACAACTAACATATCTCAACAGTGGAAAAAACTGTTTAATTTTGGAACTTTCAAAAAAATAGACGAGTTTCTCAAAAGTATGCATTTTATTGAGAAAGACATATTCCATGACTGGAATCAATATTTATGTTCTCCTGTTTCAGAGTAGAAGTTTCAGTCATTCATTTAACTAAAACACATGGAATGACTACTGTGTGCCAAGCACTGGCATAATCACAAGGAATATGGCAGTGAGGAGTGCAGTCATACAGTCATACTCTTCCCTGTTCCTGCGAAAGGTTGTATTTTTATAATCAAGAGAGATGTTCAAGAATTTGTTGATATCAAGATTTGTTGATACAATTGTGGTATTATGAAAAAAAAGGTGCATAATTCTAAAAAGGTATTACAAGAAAGGGAACCAGACTTAGTTGAAGGCGTGATGGTTCAAGGAAAACTTCTTTGCAGAAGTTGATATCTAAAGTTTATATCTAAAATCGTATAGGTGAATGGTAAGAACCCTGGGCTAGGTATAGAATGGAGTGGAGAGTATTCCAGACAGAACATGTTAGAATACACTGAGATGAGATGCAACATAGTGAATCCACAAGTGAACAGAACAACCCTAAAACTAGTTGTCGACAACTGATCCACTTGCCAACAAGCAGAATGTCAATCAATGAAATTGGAGAAATGAAACAAAGATGTTCATTGCAGAGTTCAGAACAAGAAGCCAGGAAGCTATCACTTAATTTCTGGGCTACCTGAAGGGTTAGAGGTGAATATTCTATGGATCAAAGATGGGGCTGATACGTGGATGGTCAGCTTATGTCCAAGTTCCTGGTTGGCTTGTGGTTCACATGGCCTTGCTGGATTGGTCAGTAATACTGTGTTCTTTGTGATGGAAAAGTTGGCCTCAGTTAGTCTGGGGGCTACATGAAGGTGGCAGATACTTCCTGCCCTAGACCTGGAGTTCCTCTCAAACCCTCCTTCCCCCCACCCCCAATAAACCTCTTGAGACAGTACCTACAATGAAGATTTTAGTTATTGGAGAAACAAATGACCTAATGAGTCTGGTGATAGCTCCACCGCTCCCTCAATTCAGTAAGTTAATTTTATTAAGATTTTGATGTGCAGTTACAAAAAAAGAGGAGGAGCATGGACACCTTAAGCTAAGGCAGTGAGACTAGGAGGCTGGTTCTGCTACTGGAAATGACTGGAATGGAGATTCTTATCTCTTGTCAAAAAAGAATTTCAGACATGAGATAGAGATAGGAAACAAGCAAACTAGTGATGGTCGGTAAAGAGATGTTTTTTTAAGAGACTACACCTGGTAGGCCGAGTGGGCAACTCAACAGAGAACCTAGAGCCCAGTCTGCATTCATATGGGCTCACATTTTCCCACCAATTTTCTCTTCTCCCACTCTACCACCTCCTCCTTCTTCCTCTGGGATGTTGCTGGGCCATCTTCCACTTCTCTATAGTAAAAAGGGTACATATATTTCTGAATTACATTGGCCTATTACGTAATTACACTACGTGATTTCCTCCATGCACATAATTTATGAATACTTTCTCCAATTAATGTTTTTGTCATTTTATTCCAGCTACACTTCACAGAATGAAGTGTAAACTTTCCTTCACTCCTATGAAATACTTAGAGGGTAGTGCTCTCAGAGAAGTCTTGGAATCTAGACACAGACACACACACACACAAACACACACACACATCCCTCTGTAAATTTGTGTATGCATCTTTTCTGTTTGTTCCTGAGTTGTATATTTTAAAATAAACCATAAAGCATAAGTATTGTCCTGCATTCTCTGAGCCGTTCTAACAAATCATGCCCAAGGAGGGGGCCATGAGAATCCTTAATTTGTAGCTGTAGTAAACTGTAGGTGCCAAATAGTGATCAGAGAGTCAGAGAATTGCTTAATGTGGGGGAAAATACATTTCGTATCAGAGGAGTCATATGAGAGTGTAGAAAGATTGTTTTCTACAGCTTTTAAAGAAGTGGTAAACTAAAACTTATATTGATGACAGAAACTGAAGAAGATAAAAATAAATGGGAAAATATCCACCCAACATTCATGAATTCATTGGAAGACTTACTAATTTGAAGATTTCAATGTAACTCAAAAAGTTCAACAAATCAATGTAATGACTATCAAACTCACAATGCATTTACTAGTGGGAACAGAAAAATCAATCCTAAAATTCATATGAAATCTCTAGGAACTCCAAACACCAAAATAATTTTGAAAAAGCCAAGCAAGTTTGCAAGTTTCACACTTTCTGACTTCAGAGCATACTACAAAGCTACAGTCATTAAATCTATCAGATAATGGCATAGAGAAAGACATACAGAATATGGAAATTGAGCATATAACTGAAAATATTCTTTTAATACCCAGCTAAAATAGAACTGAGAGGTTATAGGGATAAAATACTCAATTTCTAAATGGTTTCCCAGGATTTTTCCACTGGAGCAATCCAGAAAAACAACGTGCCTCATCTTTAAACTGCTTTTTTTTTTCTTTTATAGCAACTGATAATAGAACTGCTGACTGTTATTTTAAGATTTACTTTACATGAAGGGGCCAAGGCGCAGTAGGTTAATCCTCTGCCTGCCACACTGGCATCCCATATGGGCTCTAGTCCTGGTTGCTCCTCTTCCAGTCCGGCTCTCTGTTGTGGCCTGGGATGGCAGTGGAGGAGGGCCCAAGTGCTTGGGTGCCTGTACCCGCATGGGAGACCAGGAAGAGGCTCCTGGATCCTGGCTTCAGATCATTGCAGTTCTGGCAGTTGCGGCCATTTGGAGAGTGAACCAATGGAAAGAAGACCTTTCTCTCTGTCTGTCTCTCTCTCTCTCACTGTCTGTAAACTCTACCTGTCAAATAAATAAATAAATAAATAAGATTTACTTTATATGGTAATTGCTGCCACTCACTAATCAGAGGTTGCTAGCTCCCTCAAACAACTTGCATATATTTAACTGTCCTAATAATGATACAAATTCTCATTTGTTCCCTGGACATATCCGAGGCCATCCCTGCCTGTGCATATGTGTCCCAGATCGCAACCTTATTCTTAACCTGCTGCATTTTTAAAATATTTATTTATTTATTTAAAAGGCAAGGTTACAGAGAGAGAGGGATTAACAGAGAAAGAGAGATATTCCATGCACTGATTCACTCCCCAAATGGCTGCAATGGCCAGGTCTGAGTCAGGCTAAAGCCAGGACCCTGGAACTCCATCCGGGTCTCCCACAAGGAAGGCAGTGGCCAAGCACTTGGGTCATCTTCCAGTGCTTTTTCAGGTGCATTAGCAGTGAGCTGGATCTTCACTGGAACAGCCAGGACTTGAAGCAGTGTTTAGTTTATATGGTATGCCAGCATCACAGGCAGTGGATTAACCTGCTGTGTCACAATACTGGCCTCTGCAACCTGATTCTTTATTCCCATATAAACATATCTTTATTGCCAATCCATATTCATATTTATTTACTTTGATAAGGCTAATGGAATAAAATATAGATCCCAAAAATAAACACTGGCAAATATGGTCAAAACCTTTTTTTTCTAAAAAAAAATATTGATTTATTTGAAGGAGTTACAGGGAGGCAGAGGCAGAGAGAGAGAGAGAGAGAGAGAGAGAGAGGTCTTCCATCTGTTGGTTCACTCTCCAAGTGGCCACAATGGCCGGAACTGAGCCAATCCAAAGCCTGGAGCCAGAAGTTTCTTCTGGGTCTCCCGTGTGAGTGCAGGGACCCAAGGTCTGGGGCCATCTTCTACTGCTTTTCTGGGCCACAGCAGAGAGCGGGATCAGAAGTGGAACAGCCAGGACTTGAACCAGCACCCAATGGGATGTCAGCACTGCAGGTGGTGGTTTTACCTGCTATGCCACAGCGATGGTCCCCAAAACCTTTTCAACAAGAGTACCTCGACCAATTGAATGACAAAGGACAGTTTTTTTAAAACAAATAGTATTGTGGAAAATTACTATCCACTTAAAAAGAATGAAGTAGGGCCTTACTTTCCCCTACATCGATGTACTTCCTTGAAGTACGATCTTAAAAAAAAAAAATATATATATATATATATATATAGACTTTTTTCACAAATTCTGAGCTAGTGTATATAATATTGCAGCTCCTTATATCCTACTTTCCATATCTGCCCTTTCCCAAGACCAGCTTTCCTCTACTCTGGCAGAGGCATTCTCTGTTCATTCTCTCAGTAGAAAAGCAGTTTTAATCACCCCTATCCCTTTTATGAGAAGAGGCTTTCCCTGCCGAGAATTCAAACTGATATGTAACATCACTACTTACCCACTCATCTAGACTGAACCATACTCAGGTTTGCACACTGTCATTATACTTTCTGTCGAAAAACATTCTATAAGCATAGAAGCTGTGGATTTTAACATTTAAAAATCTTAAGACAAATAACATAGCTTTGAACTTATCTGATATGATAACTTTGCTAGAGCATGTGTATCCAAGTCCTTTGAGTTTTAGCTTAGTTCTTTAAACATAGGGGACAGATGGAGGCAGTTTTTCCCTAAGGTAATGGGCCAAAGAGAACCATCATCACAAATTAGTAAATATTTCATGGCTGGTGAGCCTAAATTCTAATAGTCAAACAAATGGAAATGTGATTGGAAAGATAAAGTTATTAAGTCATAGTAAGCAGTATTGAAATTCCTTGGATGTCAGAGACAAGCCAAGTATAGTAGAGATTTATATAAGTCAGAAAGTTTATTTCACTGAAAAATCTAAAAGCCATGGAAAGAAGGTTATCTGAAAGAATTAGAACACAAGAAAATCCAATGGCATTATAAAGCAAAAGCTCTGGTGGCAGAACACTGCTGTTTGACTCTGTTTTTTCAATAGCTAGGTTATGCTCTTTGGCAAGTTACTTATCTTCTCTATGTCTCAATTTCTTCATCTGTAAAATGGAAAATATTGTGCCAGCTGCAATGTTAAGGATAGTATGTCGACACATGTTTTGTCTTAATTGAAATACATGGCATTTTGAAAATAGTTGACAAACACTTGAAGTTGGAATTATCATGATTAAATAATCAACATACACACCACCAGTACATTAGGGAATCAATAATGTAGGGTTGTCTGAACAACCAAAAAATATATACATACATATAGTATATACATATAGCAAAATTACAATGAATAAAACATGTAAGATCAACACAAAAATATATTGATAGGATAGAAAATAAAGCCAAATATTTTGGCTATTAGTTTCAGTGTATCCCAAAGACATATGTAGTACAAGCTTGGCCCTTAGGATAGAATCACTGGGAGAGAATGGAGACATGGTCCAATTATGTAGGAGGTGAACCTAGTGGAGGTCCTCAGGTCATTGATGGTCTGCCTTAGGAAAGTAGTTCTTATGAAAGAATTGGTTATATAAGCCTGAGTTGGGTTCAGTTAGTCTCTTTGCTTCTTGGTTCATCATGTGATCCTTTGTCTGAATGCAATCCATCATCTACTGCCCTCATCAAATACCAGAACAATGGGGCTAACCAATCTTGGACTATGAACCTGCAAAACCAAAATAAGTCTTCTTCTTCATAAGTAGCTTCTTTCAGGTGAAGCTGTATAGTTACAGTGACAAAAAACTAATATAGTATTTGATAAATGAATATATAATATCAGTGAGTAAATACTTAGTCAATTGATAGAATTGACAAAAATGATTTGTTAAATATATAAACAAAACAAATTTAGGTCACTACTTCTCAATATGTGTCAAAATGAATATCAGAATAAAGATACAGGTACAGTTAATAAAGATCAAAGTCCTAGGGGCTGGTGCTGTGTTGTAGCGGGTAAAGCTGATGCCTGCAATGCCAACACTGCAGTCCCAGCTGCTCGATTTCTGATCCAGCTCTCTGCTATGGCCTAGGATAGCAGTAGAAGATGGCCCAAGTCCTTGGACCCCTGCACCCACTTGGGAGACCCAGAAGAAGCTCCTGGCTCCTGGCTTTGTATTGGTAAAGCTCCAGCCATTGCAGGTATCTGGGGAGTGAACCAGTGGATGGAAGACCTCTCTCTTTCTCTCTCTCTCTCTGTAACTCTGACTTTCAAATCAGTAAATAAATCTTTGAAAAAAGATCAAAGTCCTAGACCAAGATATATGTAAATATTTTTGTCTCAGTATAAGGAATATATTTCTCTGCTCCAATATTCAGTTTTATCCAAGACCACTTTTACTTCTGTGGTGTAAGAAAACCATTTCTACTTAAGTTGTCTTACAAGACCATTTTGAACTTCATGTTGGAAATGCCCCCAAAACACCTTTCATAATTAGTTAAAGGATCTCAAGAACCCAGAAAAGTTGGGTTACTGGCGAAAATCATCAACAGCAAAAACAAACAAAGATACATCCAAGAGAATTTCAGGCATAAACTTCCTATTGTCATCTCTCAGTGGAATCTTATGGACAGTGATAACTTCTCCTAGCAACAATGTGAGATAATATAAATGGACCACTGCCAAGCAGGGAAGCTCACCCACACCTTGGCATCCAGATGTTTTACAGGAGCTCTAGTCATACGCACATGGTTAACCACCTGTGCAGAAGATCTGGATCTCCACCTCCTTCAGAGATTGAGTTGATACTACACAACTTGAGATCTCCACCTACAATAAATCACATAAATATGTACTATCTCAAATTGCCCAAGGCCCTGAGATAAGCAAAGAGACCTTGAGTTGTTAGGGAGTCCATTCTAAGTTCTCAGAGGTTACCTCCCAGGAGCCATGGGCAAAGATTAAAGCTCTCTTTGCAAAAGGTTTCATGACACACAAATGATAGAAACATAGAAATTTAAAAGCCATACACATTTAATAGCATGGAACAACAAAAATTGTGAGGAAAATAAAACAAACTGAAAAATATATTTACATCAAATATGGCAGCTATAGTATGAGTACTCAATATGTAATAACTTCTTACAAGAAAAAGAATAGTCTAATAATATGCTAATAATAACAAAAATACCCAACATTTGATAAATTTGTGATATCTACTGTTTTAACATATTTACATGAAATTATTTAATCCTCACAAAATAATATGAGGTAGGTACTGTTAGCTCTTTCTCATATATGAGGATTGGAAAGGAGTGAGGAATGTCATACAAAGGTTTTCTGAGCGATTGAATAGGAAATTCACAAAAGAAGGGAAACAAATGACTATTAAATGTTCAAAGATGGAAAATTCAATTATAATTAGATCCCATTTCCAATTAAATTCAAATGATTAAAACATTAATAATACTTAATCTTGGTGAGGATTTCATTAAGCAGACATTTCATAGAGTGCTGAGAGGAATATAGTAATTACAACATTATTGGAGAGTAATTTTACAAAAGCATATTGTAAACATAACAAATAAATATACTTACTGTCTCAGCAATAGATGCTAAGTCTAAGGAGATAATAAGGAATGCAAATATTTTTGTGTAAGGGTATTCTTTGAAGAATCTTGGGAAATGTTGAAAAGCTGGTGGGAATATAATTTGTCAGCAGTAAGGTGCATTTGATACAGCCATATTCTGGAAAACTATGAAGCCATTAATCATCTCTTAATGTATGTAAGCATACCACACATAAAATTTAATGAAAAAGAATAGGATACATAACTGTGTACAATTTTGTGCTAATTTTTACTATACACACAAATGCACATAAACGCACACATATATACACCATATATATTATTGACATTTGTATAGAACAAGGACTGACCACAGTGGACTAAATGGTAACACTATTACCCACAAGTAGTGGAATTACAGATGATATCCTGTACACTTTTATGCTTTCTCCAAATTTTCTAAAAGTCATATATTATCTTCTCTGTTTCTTTTTGAAGATGCATTTATTTTTATTTATTTGAAAGGCAGAGTGACAGAGAAGAAGAGACAGAGAGAGACAGACACAGAGACAGAGACAGAGAGAGGCTTCATCCACTGTTTCACTCCACATATGACTACAACAGCTAAATCTGGTAGAAGCCAAAGCCAGGAGCCAGAACTCCATCTTGGTTTCCCAAATGGATTGCAGGGGCCCAAGTACTTGAGCCATCTTCTGCTGCCTTCCCTCATGCATTAGCAGGGAAGTGGTTTAGAAGCAGAGCAGTCACAGCTTAAACTGTCACTCTGATGTAGTATGCCAGTATCATAAGCAACATCTTAACCTAATGCACCACAGTGCCAGCCTACGCTACATTTTCAGTAAGAAAAATATGATATAGGGGCTGACGCTGTGATGTAGCAGGTAGAGCCGCTGCCTTCAGTGCCAGCATCCCATATGGGCACCGGTTCAGGTCCTGGCTGCTTTGCTTCCGATCCAGCTCTCTGCTGTAGCCTGGGAAAAGCAGTGGAGGATGGCCCAGGTCCTTTGGCCTCTGCGCCCATGTGGGAGGACCAGGAGGAGGCTCCTGGCTCCTGGCTTCGGATTGATGCAGCTCTGGCCATTCTGGCCAGCTGGAGAGTGAGCTGGTGGATGGAGGACCTCTCTTTCTCTCTCTGCCTCTCCTCTCTCTGTGTAACTCTGACTTTCAGATAAAGAAACAAATCTTTAAAAAAGAAAAATATTATAATCTTATATAAACCTTTTAAAGAAAAGTAACTATTAAAATTAAACCAGTAACTGTAGATTACTGGTGCAATGGGCAAAAATAATACCCTATATATAGTAGAGTGACATAAGCTATAATATAAAGATATTATTCAGATTTATAGATTAAAAGGAAACCCAAGTGTTATCAAGTCTATGAAGAAGAGAAACAAAGTTAAGTGTACTATGCCACTATAACTTTCTACTCTCAATGTCTTCTTTTATTTCTTTATTTATTAATTTGAGTAGCACACACACACATACACACACACAGAGAGAGAGAGAGAGAGAGAGAGAGAGAGTGCACTCCCATATGCTGGCTCACTCCCTAAATGCTGAAATGGCTGGGGCTGTGCCAGTGCTGAAACCAGGAGCCAAAAACACAATCCAGATATCTCCTGCGGGTGGCAGGGACCTAACTAGTTGAGTCATTGTTGCTGTCTCCCAGGGTCTGCATTAGCAGGATGCTGGAATGAGATATGGAGCCAGGACTCAAACCCAGACAATTTAATTGGGATGCAATGTTTCAAGTCGCAATTTAACCACTATACCAAATATCTGTCTCTACAGACTGCATTTTCTTTTTTAAAAAAATATTTTATTTATTTATTTGAGAGGTAGAGTTACAGAC